>NC_134409.1:66136187-66736187 GCF_038048845.1 Mixophyes fleayi
GTCGTCGGATCTCGCGAGTTTTGGATTCTATTAGTACCGTCCTCCACGGAGATCCAGCGCCATTTCACAGAGAGACACAGAAGGGGTAGCAGGGTTGGTGGCAGTCTCCAGTGCAGTTGGGCAGCGCCATTAATGAAAGAGGAGGGTTGGCAGTGCTCTTGGCAGTCTCCAGTGAAATTGTACTGTGCCGTAGCTCACCCAGAAACAGGAAAGGTGGCATTTTTTCGTGCTGAAAGACACATTATAGGGCTGGCAGTGTAATGAAAAGTCTCCAGTGACATTTTACTATACCTAAACTCACTCAGAAACAGGAGGGCTGGCAGTTTTCAGTGCTGAAACCGAAATTATAATAATTAATAATAGAGCTGGCAGTGTTATTAAAAGTCCACAGTCACACTGAAACTCAGTTATTGAAATTGATTCACATCAGTCCACAGAAGACCAGAAGCAATAAGCAGCTGCTGATTTTTTTATTTAGAAAAACTTACAACAAAATACATAACACAACAATCTTACAATAACAAAACCCCTCCCATATCACAATAAAAAAGTCCATGCTCATAATAAATAAAGTCCATAAAAATAGAAAAGTCCATAGGCCTTTATGGCTAACGTAAACTGGTTATATGCACCATAATAAATCACAAAGTTAAAACAAACTTTAACTGTACAAAACTAAAAAAAAGCATAGTGGAACTAAAAAGGATGACTAGACATATGCAAGCTCTTACTAAAAAAGGACCAATCAAAATCTACTGGGAGGTGAAGAAATAGAAAGCCAACAGATGGAGAGGCCCCAGATTTCCGCCACCTACTAAGGGGGTTTCAAGCCACGCCAAAGCCTGGCCCAGCTCGCAGCATCCATCCGTTGCCTCTCCATATGCCTTATCTTCCAACTCTTTGCAAGGGAGGACTTTCTTGCGGATTGTCACTAAACACCATGAATTCCAAGTGTAATATCTAACCACTAATGTAACTAAAAACAGAGTGACCAAATAAAAAGCCCTAAACCTCTTGAGCGTAACGTAAACCCACTCAGGGTAACTAAGCCCCGAAAGACAAGGGGTGCCCAAGACACAGGAGACCCTATCATAAACCTCTATGTTAAAAGGACACCTCAACAAGAAATGATCCATTGTCTCCTCCTTCCCTGGACACTCCTCCCGTCGGCAGCCGCGATCATCGACATTCCTTACCTTGAGGTTTCCTCTAACATAGAGTCTCCAGTTGAAGGAGAGCCAGGCAATGTCCCTTAGCTTCAGTAGTATCCTCCGATCAGTGATCAGAGCTATACCATCTGAGCAGACACTGCCTGGGCAGTCCTTCAGTGCCAGAGGCTCCCAGAAGTGAGACCGCAAGACTCCTTTCTAGAAGAGCTGTTGACCTCTCCCACCTCCAGTTGCCATTTCCTTGTCACCTTCAAACCCAGTTTCACGTAGGCCGGGAGGTAACCGTGTGGTTACCGCTCCTCCCTCTACCCAGGAATTGAGGAAGGGATACACCCAGGCACGAAAACCCTCTACCCATCGAGGGGGAGTCTCCAGGATGAGACTGTGCAGATGTAATTTAAGAAAGGTGAGCATAAAGAAGAGCACTGGGTTTACCATACCCAGGCCCCCCTCCCCCCTCAATCTGTAGGTCACGCTACACTTAACAAGGTTCAGCCTGTTCCCCCAAAGCATCTGGAAGAACAGTGCATTCATCCTGGCCCATAAAGATTCTGGCAAAAAGCATACATAGCTGACATACAAAAACACTGGAATCAGGTAAGTTTTGATCAAGTCCAACCTTTCCCTAAGAGACAAATGCCATCCTTTCCAGTGTGCCACTTTAGCGGAAGCTGCTCCCAGCCTAATCTTCCAATTTTCCTTGGCATAATCACCAGGGCCAAATCGGATACCAAGAATTTTAATTTCTTTGCTTGCCTGGTAAAGGCTGTCCGGAAGGTCGAAATGCCGACCCTCCTCCCCTATCCAGAAAGCTTCACACTTATCCTGATTGATTCTGAACCCTGAGGCCTCAGAATATGTACAGATATCAACCATCACGTCTTTCGCTTCATTCACATCAGAAATCATGATCGTGACATCATCTGCGTAAGCCACCACTTTCAACGGCTTCCCCGGGCTCAGTTGCACCCCTCTCACTGTGTTGCCTTACACCCTCCTGATGAAGGGATCGATTGCAAACATATACAAGAGGGGACTCAGGGGACATTCCTGTCTGACTCCCAAACTCACAGAGAAAGTAGGACCTGCCCAACCATTCACAAGTGGGAAGCTCTTGGCTTGCCTGTAGATCACTAATCCAATTGACCACCCGCTCTGGGAGCCCATACCTGTCAAGTAGACACCAGAGTTACTCATGATTGACCCGATCAAAAGCCTTCGACTGGTCCAGTCTCAGCAAATACTTTCCCCACTTCTTAGCACGACACCGCTCAACGGCCTCCCGGACACCAAGGACAGCACTTAAGGTGCTATGACACTTCACGGTGCAATGCTGAGATGGAGAAAGTACCAGGTCTGTAATCTGAATCAACCTATTAAACAGCACTTTTTCCAGAATCTTGCGATCCACATTAAGAAGGGCGATGGGGCGTCAGTTCTCAATCTTGGATTGGTCCGATCCCTTTGACAATACTATAAGGACAGATGTCCTCATGAAAAGAGGGAGTTAAACTTCACCCAGGCACTCATTAAACACTTCTATAAGGCGAGGGGCCAAGATGTCGACAAAGGTCTTATAAAACTTGGATGTCAGGCCATCCGGTCCTGGGGACTTCTTCATAGACAGACTGTCCTTGGCAGCCTTGACCTCATCTACCGTTATATCACCATCCATGGTGTCAAGCGCAGCATGCAGGTTATTCACACCAGACGTTTCCTTAAGAAATTGCTCCATCTTCCCTCTGTCAAGTTATTTCTCAGAGAGGAGGCCAGAGTAGTGTCGAAGTCAGCAAATTGGATAAAGTCATTTCAATTAATATCGAGCAAACTTGGTTGTCTTTGTCTGAAAGGATGCGTATTGCACGCTACGGCGTGGAAGGGCGTACGCAGCCGCAACATGTAGCAATAACAGGTTTTTTACACAGTTACACACATTCGCACAAATACGCACATCTGTTAATAGTACACATCAATTGTAGTTGCAACACATAGTTATTTATGTCAAAATATAGTAGTGTTTATGTATAATATTATAAGTTATATGCATATTAGTAACACATATGGTTCAGGTTAAAGGAAATATGATATCATTTTAATCCCCTATTCATCAGCAGCTGTCCGGTTCATTCGGCGAAGAGATCGCACATTGCATACTCTAGTTATTGATGTTAGGGAATAAACCTTTAATATGATGCTGACTATAAAATGCTAATGGACTAGTTGAAACTGGAGTCTTGGCGGGAAGAACGGAGCACATACCCTGGAGAGATGACCCCCACCTTTGGATTCTTTAGTTTGAACCTGCCTATGATCAGCAACCCCCTGGACTTTCCTGAAGCCTGGACGAATAGAAGCAAGCCACACCATCTGCATTGTTTTACTGTATTTCTGTTTGCATATAAGCAAGAGCTTTTCATCTAGTGTTCAGTTATCTTGACCACAGACTTCAGACCTGAATGACTGTTCACTGGATCCAGAGCACCTGCGATAAGTAACGGCTGTACTTATTATTATTTTGCTTGAATTATTCTGCTACTTTTTGAGAATAAATATTTGTGCATTGGAAACACAAATCGAGATTCGACAATCGTTATTGGATAGCGACAAAACGTGCATAACAGTAGAAAGAGCCAATGATGCCAAGAATGCCTTCCCGAGACTGTTGAAAGACCGCTCATCGCTCAGCCCTCTAACTTCCTTAGCTTTGATCAAATTCCTACAGCTCTGGCAGGAGTCTGGCGAGTGGTATTGACTATAATCCCTCTCCAAAACTAAGGAAGCATATGTAACAATCCTGTCCAGGTTTGCTACTTTTCCTGTCTGCTCTGTTCTCCTGTGGATCACATGACTCACTTCAGGGCGTGCCATTCAAACCTGCTCTATTTAAACTCAGCACTGACACCTGCTCACTGTCAGTGCAACTTGTTTGCTAGCCTGTCTCCATGGACTTCTGTGCATTGTCTGATCCTTGTGTATTCCTGAACTCTCCTTTTGAATTTCCTGTGGGTAAACCTGCTTCATCAACAAAGTGCTGGTAGCATCTTTGGGACTCTGTTTGCAAGTATCTCTATGCATCAATTTACAAGACTTTGTTTATTATGCCAAGTGTGCGGATGCTCATCATTGTCATATTCTGAACTGCCATCTCACCATCTCTGCTGTGTACAGAACTTTGCTGCATTGTTTCCATGTGTTGATATGTACTTATGCTCATATTCATTGAAGTACTTATTAATCAGAACCACCGTCTTGTGTTCTTATTTTCTAAACTTTGTATGATCCTGACTCAGCTATTCACGTGCACAGGCCATCGTGGGAACCGCCCACTAGGCCTGATATTATTCCAGTCCATAACAGTTTGCACTGACCAAAAAGGAAATGAACACCATGGGCGATCCCTCTCTCAAGGACCTATTGCAATATGTAGTAGGGAGAGTGGAAAAGCAAGAGTCCAATCAAGATCGCCTCATGCAGTTCTTACAAGGTTTATACTCTCGTCTGGATTCTTTTCAGAACACTCTGGTATCTTCCCATAAACCTGAGACCTCTGCTGAGTCTTCTTCGGATTCTGCAAACACAACTACCTTACTCCCACAAATTCCTAATCCTCCAATGTATGATGGGAACAAGTCATGTAGAGGATTCGTGACTCAATGTGCAATTCAATTTCAATTATTACCCAGGAACTTCCCTACGGATAGGGCTAAAATTGCCTACATTCTGTCCCTTCTTTCTGGTCAAGCCCTGGCCTGGGCCTCACCCCTATGGGAGAAGAAACAAAATTTTTTATGAACCTGGTCGGCTTTCCAGTGCAGCTTCAGGAATTCTTCGTCTACGCCAAGGTTCTGATTCTGTTGGGCAATATCATCATTATCATCATCATCATCATCATCATTTACTTATATATTATTATTATTATTATTATTATCGTTTATTTGTTAGGCGCCACAAGGTATCTGCAGCGCCGTACATGGTACAAACAGTAGACTATACAGGGTAAAACAATACAGAACAGTAAACACAAAGTACCAGAACTTCAGAAACTCCAGGCAGGCAAATACTGTAAAGACGGAGCGGAAGAACAGGTCTGGAGACAGGAGGGGAGAGGGGCCCTGCTCATACGAGCTTACATCCTAAGGGAGGGTAGACAAAATCAGGCACAAGAGGGAGCCAGTGAAGCAAAGGGGAGAGAAAAAGGAGCCAGTGAGAAACAGAAGAGGTGAGAGGTTAAGTGGATGGTAGGTAGGCCTTAAGGAACAGGTGAGTTTTAAGTGCCCGCTTGAAGAAGCACAGATTGGGTGATAGACAGATGGAGCGAGGGAGGTCGTTCCAGTGAAGGGGGGCAGCTCAGGAGAAGTATTCTAGAGTGGGAAAAAGTAATCAGAGTGGAGGAGAGGCGGCGATCATTGCCTGAGCGCAGGGAGCGGGAGTGTGGATGGAGAGGAGGTTAGAGATATAAGGGGCAGTAGACTGGGAGAGAGCCTTGTAGGTGGTGGTGAGGAGTTTGAAAAGGATTCTGTAGGGGAAGGGGAGCCAGTGTAAGGCAAGACAGAGAGGGGAGGCAGAGGAGGAGCGGCGTGTGAGGAAGATGAGTCTCGCAGCCGCATTAAGTATAGAGCGGAGGGGGGTGAGGTGGGAGCAGGGGAGGCCAGTAAGGAGGAGATTGCAGTAGTCGAGGCGGGAGATGATGAGAGCATGGATGACAGTTTTGGTGGCATCTTGAGAGAGGAAAGGACGGATGCGGGCAATGTTACGGAGTTGGAAGCTACATGCTTGGGCAAGGGATTGAATGTGGGGGGCAAAAGAGAGAGAGGAGTCAAGAGTGACTCCTAGGCAGCGGAGTTGGGTGACAGAGGAGATAGTGGAGTTGTTAACAGTTATAAAGAGGTCATGGTGGGAAGGGCGTCTGGGTGGGGGAAAGACAATGAGTTCAGTTTTGGAGCGCCAACATATTCCCTAGCGCTTTACAATTGGGGACAAACATAATAAACTTATAAACAAACTGGGTAAAACAGACAAAGAGGTGAGAGGGCCCTGCTCGGAAACTTACAATCTATGGGACAATGGGAGATTGACACATGAGGTTAAGTATACATTTTGCATCTTGACCCAGCCAGACTGCAATGTTGGTCAGGGGGTAGTTGTCTTGTGTAAAATTGTGTAACAGGCAGTAACAGGCTAAAGGTAGTGAGGTTAAGAGGGTGGTTGAGGAATATTATAAGCTTGTCTGAATAGGTAGGTTTTCAGAGAACGCTTGAAAGTTTGTAGACCAGAGGAGAGTCTTATTGTGCGAGGGAGAGAGTTCCATAGAGTGGGTGCAGCCCGAAAAAAGTTCTGTAACCAGGAATGGGAGGATGTAATGAGGGTGGATGAGAGACGCAGATCTTTTGCAGAACGGAGTTGTCGAGTTGGGAGATATTTTGAGACAAGAGAGGAGATGTATGTTGGTACAGCTTTGTTGATGGCCTTGTAGGTTAGTAAAAGTATTTTATATTGGATTCGGTAGAAGACAGGTAGCCAGTGTAGAGACATACAGAGTGATTCAACGGAGGAATAGCGATTTGCAAGAAAAATCAGTCTTGCCGCAGCGTGCAAAATAGATTGTAGGGGTTTGAGTCTGTTTTTGGGAAGACCAGTAAGGAGGGAATTGCAATAGTCAATGCAGGAGATGATAAGTGCATGAATTAAGGTTTTAGCAGTGTCTTGCGTGACATATGTGCGGATTCTGGAAATGTTCTTTAGATGTATGTAACATGATTTAGATATAGAGTCAATGTGGGGAACAAAGGATAGGTGTGAATCAAGGGTTACACCTAGGCAGCGAGCTTGTGGGGTGGGATTTATGGTCATGTTATCAACAGAGATAGAAATGTCAGGTATGCTCTTGTTGGCGGGTGGGAATATTATTAACTCTGTTTTAGAAAGATTAGGTTTGAGTTGGCGAGAGGACATCCAAGATAAAATGGCAGAAAGACAGTCAGTTACATGGGACAGCAGAGATGTCGAGAGATCAGGAGAGGATAGATAGATTTGGGTATCATCCGCATAGAGATGATACTGAAAGCCAAAGGAACTTATTAGATTTCCAAGAGAAGCGGTATAGATAGAGAACAGCAGAGGACCAAGCACTGAGCCTTGTGGTACTCCAACTGATAGGGGAAGCGGAGCAGAGGTGGCTCCAGAGAAAATAACAGTGAAAGAGCGATTAGAGAGGTAGGATGAGAACCAGGATAGAACAGTGTCTTGAAGACCTAGGGATTGCAGCGTTTGTATGAAAAGAGAGTGGTCAACGGTGTCAAATGCAGCCTAGAGATCCAGGAGAATTAGGAGAGAGTAATGGCGTTCAGTTTTAGCAGTGATCAGATCATTGACAACCTTGGTCAGCGCAGTCTCTGTGGAGTGTTGATAACGAAAGCCAGACTGAAGAGGATCTAACAGGTTGTTTGCGGAAAGAAAGTGTGTGAGGCAAGTGTAGGCAAGTCTCTCTAGAAGCTTGGAGGGGCAAGGGAGCTGAGAGATGGGACGGTAATTTGAGAGAGAGTTTGGGTCGGAGTTTTGTTTTTTTAAAATAGGAGTAATCACCGCATGCTTGTATAGTGATGGAAAGATGTGAAATGAGTACAGGAGACAGGGATCTACCAATTTGCGATGGAATAGGATCAAGAGGACAGGAGGTAGAGTAGGAAGATATGAAGAGAGTATAAATCTCCTCTTCATTTGTGGGGTCAAATGAAGAGAGGGTGTCAGAGGGTAGTGGGAAGGAATTGAGCTGATTGCTTGTCGAGGAAGAGGATACCATTTATAGTCTGATCTTATCAATCTTGTCTTTGAAGTAGGAAGCAAGATTCTGAGCACTGATAATAGATGGAGGGTTCGGGGTGGGAGGACTGAGAAGATGATTAAATGTATTGAAAAGGCGTTTGGGGTTAGAAGCCTGAGCATAGATAAGAGATTGGAAGTATGTTTGTTTTGCAGTGTCCAGAGCTTTTCGATAGGAGCGGTAGACAGAAGTATATGTGAAGAAGTCATTAGAGCTTCGAGATTTACGCCAGTGACGTTCTGCTTTACGGGACAGTTTTTGAAGACTTTGTGTTGCTTTGGTGTGCCACGGTTGACATCGAAGTCGACGTGTAGTATGAAGTGTCGCTGGAGCCACTTGATCAAGGGCCGTTGCTAAGGTTTGGTGAAAATGAGGTACTGCCATCTCAGGGGATGAGAATGTAGAGATAGGGGAGAGAAGGTGTTGGAGAGAGGTGGAAAATTGTTGAAGATTAATAGAATTCAGATTTCTGCAAGTATGAGGAGGCTTGGTAGAGTTAGACAGTAGAGAGGTTAGAGCAGTGGGGTGAGAGTGTAGATGATGCCATCATATTTAGGACCATGGCCTCCGAGTTGCGCTGGAATGATGAAGTGCTGGTGGCCACGATCTGGCAAGGCCTATCTGATAAAATAAAAGACGTGTTGGCTTCCCGTGACCTCCCATCTTCCTTGGATGATCTGATCTCGCTATGTGCCAGAATAGATCTTCGATTCAAGGAGAGGGTTCAAGAAAAGGAACAGATCCGGTGTCCTAATCACAGCCCTGTTTTCCAAAACCCAGGGGCCTCTTTGCCCCCAGAAGAACCTATGCAAGTGGGTAGGTCCCGCTTCTCTCCAAGTGAGAGGGATAGAAGATTTAAAAATGATCTATGCCTCTATTGTGGAGGGAAGGCCCATCGCATCAGTACTTGTCCTACGCGTCTGGGAAAACGCTCAGGCCAAACAGAGCAAGGTGGAACACCGTCAGGTCTGTTTGATTTTTCCCTCAACAGTTCTCCTCACAAAGAGAATATCTTGTTTTCTGTTTTTCTGTTTTTTGGGAATCTCTCTATTCCGCTTGATGCCTTTCTGGATTCTGGTGCAGCCAGTAACTTTATTGCTGCCACTGTGGTTTAGAAATATCATATTCTTACTACACCACTGGAAGGTCCTGTACGCCTTACAGCCATCGATGGCAGTAATATTCCAGGAGGCTTCATTCAGTTCCGGACTGTTCCTCTCACCCTTCAGATTGGGGTTCTGCATCAGAACATTTTTTCCTTCCTAGTCCTTCCAAAGACCATCAACTCCCTTGTGTTAGGTCTGCCATGTCTACGTCTCCACTCCCCAACTCTGGACTGGCATACTGCTCAAATTTTGTCCTGGGGATCACGGTGTCAGTCTCACTGTCTGAAAAAAGTCTAACCACTGCTTCTTTACCTCCTCAATACCAACAGTATGCAGATGACTTCTGTGAAAAGGAAGCAACCAAGCTTCCCCCTCATCGCATTTGGGATTGTGGAATCGAGCTCCTCCCTGACAAACCTATTCCTCGTGGTCGTGTATATCCCCTTTCTCTTCCTGAGACCCAAGCAATGTCTAAATATATTCAAGAAAACCTGCAAAAAGGCTTTATCCAGAAGTCCACCTCTCCAGCTGGAGCTGGATTCTTTTTCGTTAAAAAGAAGGATGGCGGCCTCCAGCCATGCATTGACTTTCGAGGCTTTAATGCTATTACCATTTACAATAGGTATCCGTTACCTCTCATCTCTGAGCTTTTCAACCGCATCAAAGGTGCCACTGTGTTCTCCAAATTAGATCTACGAGGGGCCTACAATCTTGTTCGTATTAAAGCAGGTGACGAATGGAAAACAGCATTTAACACACACGATGGGCACTTTGAGTATTTAGTAATGCCCTTTAGGCTTTGTAATGCTCCAGCTGTATTCCAAACCCTCATGAATGATATTTTCCAAGACCTTCTCTATCAATTCGTCATCATCTACCTGGACGACATTCTGATATTTTCTCGAGACCTCCCTTCACATAGGGAACATGTAGGTCAAGTCCTGGCCGTCTGAGAGAACACAACCTCTTCTGTAAATTAGAAAAGTGTCTTTTCGAGCAACCCCAGGTTCCTTTCTTAGGGTATATCTTCTCAGGCACAGCCCTTCAGATGGACTCGGCTAAACTAAGAGCAATAGCGGATTGGCCCTTGCCCACTGGTCTGAAAGCTATCAAACGCTTCCTTGGCTTCGCCAATTACTACAGACAATTCATCAAGGGGTATTCTACCATCATTGCCCCCATCACTGCTCTTACCAAGAAATCAGCTAATCCCAAGCTTTGGTCCCCCGAAGCCATCTCAGCCTTTGAACATCTAAAGTCAGCCTTCACTTCTGCTCCTATTCTTCAGCAACCTGATTGCCAATGTTCCTTCTTCTTGAAGGTAGATGCATCTTCTGTGGGCACTGGTGCAGTTTTGTCTCAACGTGACACTTCTGGGAAGCTACATCCATGTGGCTTTTTCTCTCGTAAATTCCTCCCAGCAGAAAAGAACTATGGAATAGTAGATCAAGAATTATTGGCTATTAAATTAGCCCTGTCTGAATGGCAACATCTGTTGGAAGGGGTCTTGTTTCCTATTACGATATATACCGACCATAAGAAACTCATTTATCTCCGTTCAGCCCGTTGTCTGAATCTTCGTCAAGCCAGATGGGCCTTGTTCCTTTCAAGATTTGATATTAGTTTTACCTTCCGTCCGGGATCAAAAAATAAAAAAGCAGATGCTCTTTCTAGGTCCTTTCATTCCGAAGACCAGGATTCTCCCGAGGACATTCATCCCATCTTCAACCCTAGTTGTGTCTTGGCCCTTACTCCTGCGCATAAATCTACTTGCCCTCCAGGCAGAACCTTCATATTACCACATCTACATCTCAAATTGCTACGACATTTATATCGTTTATCGGTTCATGATGGAGTTTAGAAGACTGGAGAACTCCTGACCCGGTACTATTGGTGGCCACCCCTTTTGAAAGATGTGAAATCATTTGTCTCTGCCTGCTCTAAATGTGCACAACATAAGGTTCCTCGACTTAGACCCTTTGGTCCTCTTATTCCTCTACCTGTTCCTGAAGTACCCTGGTCTCAAATATCAATGGACTTTATTACCGATCTCCCTCCCTCCAAAGCTCATACAGTTATCTGGGTAGTGCAGACCGTTTTTCGAGAGCAGCTCATTTCATTCCTCTCAAAGGACTCCCTTCTTCCGCAGTGTTGGCAGAAATTTTCATCAAAGAAATATTTCGCCTCCACGGCTGTCCACTCCATATCGTGTCAGACCGTGGTTCACAATTCGTTTCCAGGTTCTGGAGATCCTTTTGTTCTCAGTTAGGAATTAAATTGGACTTTTCCTCGGCATACCATCCTCAATCTAATGGCCTGACCGAACGGACAAACCAAGAGCTCGAAAAATTCCTACGAATGTATGTGTCTGCTCACCAATCAGATTGGCTGGAACTCCTCCCGTGGGCCGAGTTCGCCCATAACAATCATTTCCATGAAGCTTTTTGTAATTCACCCTTCTTCGTCATGTATGGATGTCATCCCAGACCACCTACCTTTTCTCAAACTCCTATCTCCTCAGTTCCTGCAGTAGATTCCCTGCTATGCAAGTTTTCTCTTATTTGGACACAAACCAAAAGTAATCTGGAGAATTCTGCTGCTCGGGCTAAAAGATTTTACGATAAGAAAAGGTGTCCTGCTCCTCCACTTCTTCCAGGGGATAAGGTCTGGTTATCCACTAAAAATATCCGTTTAGGTGGCCTGATACCCAAGTTGGCTGGGCGTGTTCTTTGACTGCTCTGTTTCAAAAGAATTGTTATCAGCCTGCATCTTGCTAAATGACATTGATTCACAGGCTCCTCTACCAGCATTGGATAGAGATTGCACTAGAGAATATTTAATTCTTCTTATTTCGAAATTTGCTATTCTGAAAGGCTCATATTTCGCCCGACTTGTCTCCTCTCTTAATTTTGGCGCGAAAACGCACATTGAGTCAGAGGGAGCTCTTAAGTTAAGGAGCTAAGATAAAAACAGCACACTAAGACGCCGAATCAGCCGGGGGATCCACGGGACCCCAGAAGAAGAGGAGAGAGAGAAGGAAGTTAGCGGGCCAGCGGAATTTGACACTGCGATCCCGTCGCCATTTTGGTGTGCAGCTCCGGAACACCTACTCGCTGGAGTCCATGGAAGATCAGCAGTAAGCTCCTGCAGTGAGAGGTGGGTGGAAAAACTGCACAGCGGCTGTTGCGTACCTTGTGGGACCCTATCCAGGCGCTGTTCTGCATTGCTGAAAGCTGCAGATTACCACAGGACACCAAACCTGCTTACCTGTTGTGTTGTCTCTTGGACCGTGGTGTGCAGCAGTCATGCGCTGGGCTTTATCGTGGGACCTGTATACGCGCTGCCGGGTTGGGTCAGAGCCCGCCACCCGCCGCTGAAACCGAGTACGGGGCTTGCATATTGCCTAGCACTTACCTGCCTGAGACGTGTGGCTGCCCTGCTAAATTAATCTCACGCAGTATCACCTGCATACATTCCCCCTTGGGATGTGAACCTGCATCGGCTGCCTCATATATTATTTGCCTTGCCGCTGTTTCGAAACATCAAACTATCCCAAAGGGGGCGACATCAGTAGAAAATTTGTGCATAACTAGTAAGATAGGTCGACACCATAGACAAAAGGAGGTGAGCCTTTGAAGTTTACTAACATATTCAATTTCAAACGCGCATTACCATCTAAACAACAGGTATTTATACTCTGAGTCATTTTCATTAAAATACCACATAAATCCTAGCACTCTACTGGGTATTAGCTAATAAAGCTATCATAGATTACTTGAAGATAAGGTTATGAAGATAACCAACATAATTTTTTATAAAGATTCCATAATCAAAAAAAAAAAAGAAAAAAAGAAAGAAATTTACTGCCATCTTGTGATCAAAAACAATATTAGACCCTTTGTAAATTCTTATTGGATTTTTAGTACCATCTAGTGGTCGAACCACATAACTCACATGTTTGTTGTAACCAAAGCCTGTTTCAATGATAAAGTACAGTCCACTAACCTCTGTATCAAACAGAGGCCAATGTAAAGGTTAGGCCACCTCCCCAACCCCTGTTGTGACCCCAGTGGTATTCACTAAACCTATGCTTTTCATGCTCTTCGATTATCTACAATCCTACGTGTAATAGAGGATCTCTCTTTGAGAAAAAAAGAAAATCTCTATATGTCTACAACCGCAGAAATGGAAAAATACGTTACTCCTAAACCCCAGAGAGCGAGAAACGAAAAAAAACAAACAGATTCTAATACTTCCATATCAAAATCAAACAAAAGAGATGATACACAATCTAACGCAAACATGAATGATCTCTCTACAAAGCCAGTATCATATGCAGAGGTGGTGAAAGCAATTAAAGAAACTATGGAGCCAAATTCGCACTGATCTACCCAGCCAGGTTACGCTTGTTCTCGGGTAATGTTTTCCATGACTTTACCTCCGTTGCGGATGCCCAGAAGTTTTTGGAAGAAGAAGAGGCAGAAATACAGGATTGTGCCGAAAATCCCACTAATTGACCAGAATTGCATGATTCTAACTATGCTTGAAATTTTCTTCTTCTCTCTTTGCTCGCTCTTTCTGCTTCCTCTGGGATATAGATGCTACCTGACCATATTTCATTCACTTATCTCCCTAGCCTAGTCTCTTTTCTTTGCATTTTTGTTTCTTCCACAGATGGACGGTTCAAACCTAGAATGTACACCTATCACAGTGACTATCTGATGCACTCTCATCAAGACATTATATGGTATGGTCTACCCCTTACAGCTAAAGGTGCTAGACTCTCATCCAACACTGTAAAGACTTATGAATTAATTATATTTAAACCTAGAAAGTAATTCTATTACAGTGACTGTTTGTTGCATCCCCACCCAGACGGTATGTTATACTGTCTCCCTCTTATACTTAATTGTGTTAGATTCTCAATAGACACTGTGGAAGTATTGTGAAACGAATATATTGATTGCATTTTTTGGAACTTGATCCAAATTATCTAATATATGAAGAAAAAATGTAAGCATATCCCTCAGTTTCACTTTCATATGCTTTGAGGAGAGAAAAAAGAAAAAAAAAAAGAGCTAAGGTTCTTGTGAATATTATCATAGTTAAGCATAAACCTGTTCTTAAAGTATAATGTTCAAATACCGCTGAGACCTTAAAGGGGGTTGATTGTCTTTTTGGACAAAAAAAAAAGGGGGGTTTCTTATCCAACTGCCTGGGTCTGAAACTTTAAGTTAAGCGAAAATGCTTAAGGAGCTTGTCTCCTTTGTTATTTTTGGGTTTCTATGTTTTTTATTACTTGTTTGTTTTGCTGGCTGGCAGGCTTCCGTGGACCCTTTTATAAGACAATATTTTTTGATGGGCAGGGCGTGGGGGAGGGAGGTAGGAGACATTTGTGGATTGTTTCTGAGCTGTCAGAGAGCTATGGTTTTATACTCTGTAAATTCCATGCTTCACTCAGATTTAGTCAATTAAACTATGCCTACTTCTACAAATAAGTTGAAAATATGTTCATGGAGCGTGGGTGGCATCCATTCCCCGGCAAAACGGAAAAAACTCAAAAACTCCTAACTTATCTAAAAAAGCAGAGAGCATATGTCGTCCTACTCCAGGAGACACACCTAATAGATAAATAGCACGATAAACTTAGTCTTTTACAATATAAAATAGCCACCTATGCTTCTTCTTACACATCTAAGTCATGTGGAGTAGCAATTTTGCTGAGAAAGGGTATCTCTTAAACAATACACTCACAAATTCGGGACAACAAGGGACGTTATGTGATTATCGATATCACCCTTGACGGTCTTAGACTGACACTATGTAACTTGTACGCACCTAACAAATATGACAAACAATTCTTTTTTAACATTGTCTCAAAATTATATCCCTACTTAGACTCCAATATGATAATTGGAGGGGACTTCAATCTCGTTGCTTCTCCGACAATGGATAGGGAGGGGGCATCTGCTCGGATTCATTGTTCCTCCAAACTACCTAAGTTGGAATCAAATATATCATAGACCAACTACACCTAATTGATTATTGGCGCCTTTTGAACCCTACGTCAAAAGAATACACTTGTCTTTCAGCGGCACATGGCACGTTATCACGAATTGACTACATATTAGTTTCTCAGTCTCTTCTTCCCTCTCTGGGGGGGTTCGGACATAGAAACTATCTCATTGTCGGATCATGCCATGCTTTGGATAGAAATAGCTAATACACATAAAACAGGCTCATACAGGCAATGGAAATTCCCAAATTATTTATCTAACTCACTAACATTTAGAAATATGCTCATTGCAGCCTGGCATGACTACCTGTTCAAAAACAAAGAACACCAAGCTAATCCGACTTTACTCTGGCAGACAGCCAAGGCGGTGCTAAAGGGCCGTATAATTTCATTTACAAGCCAACATATATAAACACATGCTAAACTATAAATGTTACAATGTTGAGCTGTGTCCGTGGCGCTCCACTAAGATATGCCGCCCTGCTTGTATCAGAAAAAGTTCACCACAACTTTACAATAACATGGACATATATAGATCGATACATACACTAGGCGCTGTCTTCACACACACTGGGAAGAAGAATGTATATTTCATATAGGAACAATGTCCAAATTTCAATAATCGGAAAGCAGATTAGTTCTCGCGTGTAACAACAAGGTGGATGTATCCCTCACCCCAATCGATAACATCCATCCGTGCGTATGTCCGACAATCCCGGTGACTCAGCTGTTCAAAACCAACGCGTTTCAACCTAATAGCGGTCTTTTTCAAGGTGTAATATTCTGTGAGCCCAGCGTCCTATTTATTCTCCCGGACACACCCACTAATCAGAACGAGGCTTGGTTGTATGGTTGAAAAAAGCGGAAGTTCCGGAATCCCATTTGTTTGAGCTCGATCTCCGTTGCCATGGTCACATTTATGTTTATAGTATTCTCCGTTTCATTCATATGTCCATGCTGGAAATGTATCAAGGACTCACCGAAACGAAAGTCTTATTTTCCCTTTTCTCTAAAGTTAGTCTCTGTTCCAATGGTGGTTTGAATGGTAAGTTCGTGAGGGAAACCGATTGTATGGCAGGCAGAGAGGATAGCGGAGTATATCTGCATTTGGCTTCCCTATGCAGTATCAGGGGGTCTCCCCAGGACCCCCTGATACTGCATAGGGAAGCCAAATGCAGATATACTCCGCTATCCTCTCTGCCTGCCATACAATCGGTTTCCCTCACGAACTTACCATTCAAACCACCATTGGAACAGAGACTAACTTTAGAGAAAAGGGAAAATAAGACTTTCGTTTCGGTGAGTCCTTGATACATTTCCAGCATGGACATATGAATGAAACGGAGAATACTATAAACATAAATGTGACCATGGCAACGGAGATCGAGCTCAAACAAATGGGATTCCGGAACTTCCGCTTTTTTCAACCATACAACCAAGCCTCGTTCTGATTAGTGGGTGTGTCCGGGAGAATAAATAGGACGCTGGGCTCACAGAATATTACACCTTGAAAAAGACCGCTATTAGGTTGAAACGCGTTGGTTTTGAACAGCTGAGTCACCGGGATTGTCGGACATACGCACGGATGGATGTTATCGATTGGGGTGAGGGATACATCCACCTTGTTGTTACACGCGAGAACTAATCTGCTTTCCGATTATTGAAATTTGGACATTGTTCCTATATGAAATATACATTCTTCTTCCCAGTGTGTGTGAAGACAGCGCCTAGTGTATGTATCGATCTATATATGCACATGCTAAACTATACCTAGACACACAAAGAGAACTTACTTCAGCCTACCAAAACATGAAAAATAAATTTAATAATCTAATTGCTCAATTGGCAGATAGAACTTCACCAGCTTCTAGATTTCAATTCTATAGACACGGAAATAAAAATAGTCGTTTGTTATCCAACCTGTTAAAAGGCGAGAGATCCCCAACTATTATCGCAGCCCTTAAATCTAAAGACGGCTCACTGTCTAGTGATGGAAAGAGAAATACTTAACATCTTTCATAACTTTTATACAAAATTATATTCACAAGATCCTATCAATCCTGCTTCCAAAAACCAGTTTTGGGAGAAAATCTCTATGCCTGGCATCTCTGACTCACAATCTGAATCCCTCCTAGTCACAATCAAAACAGAAGAAGTCATCAATGTAATAAAAAATTTAAAAACCTTTAAAGCACCTGGACCTGATGGTTTGAGTGGCGAGTTTTATAAAATACTCCTATCTCAAATAACAGAAACACTAAGTTTTTTAATTAAATCATTGAATCTCGTTCATTACCCCTACATTTCAACTCTGCTATTCTTAGAAATTTACCCAAACAAGACAGGCAACTAGATGACCCGGGGTCTTACATACCAACCTCCCTGCTCAACATCGATTACAAAATCCTAACTAAAATACTAGCGGAAAGGTTAAAATTTATCATGCCTCTATCATACACACAGACCAATCAGGTTTCATTTGGGGCCGGAATTCTGTCACAAACATACGCAAAGTTCTGTCGGTTTTGTCACACATTCAGCAAACCAAATCTCCAGAGATCAGTATCCTTTTTTCTCTAGACGCTGACAAAGCTTTCGACTTATTGACGTGGGATCACTTATACAAATCTCTGAGAAGGTTTGGTTTTCCAGAAGCTTTTATATCAACCATTCAAACACTATACCATAACCCCCGGACAGAGATAATTGCAAATGGACACATATCATCTCGCTTTAAAATACAACGAGGTACGCGTCAGGGGTGTCCCTTATCCCCACTGCTCTTTGCAATTGCGTTAGAGCCATTGGCTATAACCCTCAGGGAGGACCTCAATTATTCAGGTATACAAATTCGTTCAAAATCATGCAAATTAGCGATGTTTGTTGATGATATGCTATTGATGGTTACACGCCCAGAAAAATCTATCCCCGCAATTGTAGAGACAATAAAAAACTTTGGATCCTTTGCAGGTTATAAAATTAACTTTCAAAAATCAGAAATACTCCCTATTTCACACACTGCAATGAACCCAGACCAAATTAGAGCTATTTCAAATTTCCGATTAGTAACGCACAAATTAAAATACTTGGGTATTTACATTCCATCATCTCTGAGTGACCTTTACAAACTCAACTATTCTCCTATTATTAAGAAAATAGAATTTATGCTAGCGAATTGGAAAAACCTTCCTTTGTCGCTACTAGGTAGAAACGCTGTGATTAAGTCTATTATTTTTCCCAAACTTACATACCCGATGCAGATGCTCCCTCTCTGTCTTACAAAAACCGATTTGCAAAGATGCACCAAACTCTTTACTTCCTTCCTATGGGGAGGTAAGCGACCTAAAATTCACAATGCTAAGCTTAAACAAAATAAACAAAGGGGTGGAATTGGTTTCCCAGATGTGATGGCTTTTATGCTCTCTGCTCTTTTCCGTTATGCCGTAGGTTGCAGGGGCGAACGGAGGACTGTCGGGGGGGTTTCCCCCCGACCCAAAAAAAAAACCACCCCCCGCGAGAGCTGCTGTCCTATACAGCGCTGTCCTATACAGCAGCCGCGGCGCTGTCTAAAAAGCGTCCGCGGCGGTGCTGTATACACTACAGCACCCCCGCGGACGCTTCTTTGACAGCGCCGCGGCTGCTGTATAGGACAGTGCAGCTATAGCGCCCACTTAGTTAGCGCAGGGGGGGTTTCTGGAGACTCAGTAACCCCCCCTGCGTGCGCCACTGGGTTGGCTATTGAAGCAAGAATACTTTATTAATCTGCCTCTAGAAAATGAATTAGTGTACCCATATTCACTGGCGGCACTCCTCCACCTTCCGAAAAAATTGATACCAGAAGAAATATTGCAAAACACCTTATTTGCAGATACTTACAAGGCATGGAAAATTATCACGAAACGCTTAAAACACCCCCGTTCTACTACACACTACGTTACTATTTGGGGCAATCCTGCGTTTCCCCCAGGTCTAAAAAATGCTGAATTCTCCACTTGGAGAACCAAAGGTATCGCCTCAATAAAAGATGTATTCGACCCTATAGGCATCCTATTCCCTTTCCAACAACTTAAAGAAAAATTTAATCTGCTCAATTCCCATTTTTTTATGTATTTACAGCTACGCCATTACATCATGACACACACAGATAATAAGCTATCTCTCCCCACAACCAGCTCTCTAGAAGACCTTTTACATTTCTCCAAGAGACAGAAATTCCGAATTAGATTCCTTTATCAGGATCTACTACCGTCTGATATACCCAAAATTTGGACTAAGACACCTGGATCCTGGTTGAAGGAATCTCCTGAATTTAGTCCTGATATAGATCTACTCAAACACAACGAAACAATTCTGAAATGGCTTCATTCTACAAGACTACAAGAGACCCATATAAAATTTCTTAATCGTACCTGTATATCACAATACCAAAGCAGATGTTATGTTCAGGAGGAGTCGGGGTTCTGCCCCAAATGCAAACATGCTTGTGTATCTTTTTACCATAACATTTGGCAATGCAGAAAGATCAAGAAATTCTCAAATAAAATATTAAGCTTTTTATCCTCTGTCTTAGATACTCCTCTCCCAAGTGAAAAAAAATTCCATCTTCTTATGTCAATTTGAAAATTGGGTACCTCTTATCCCACCCAGAGACTCCCAGGATGTTAAACCTTTTATCACGGTTACCATTACAATAGCTAAGCTGGTAATTTTTCGACATTGGATTAAAAAATCCCCCCATCTTTATCAGAAGTGAAAAGTGAACTCTTTAATACATTGTATTTAGATAGAAGAGCCACCTTGCCAGATATTGAGAAAGGGGTGGAAAGATTCTACAAGAAATGGGGCCCTTTTATTGACTCTCTCCCTCCTAATACCCAAAAAGGAATTTTAAAGATGTTTGAAGACACAACATGGTCGTTGCACCGTGCTTTGGGGAGTAATTGACATGGAAGTGGGATGTCTGGAGTTGTTGATGTAGGATTTTGTGTGTAGGAGCAACCTTCTGCCCCCCCCCCCCCCCTCATTCCTTGTGCTCGCCCCCATCCTCTTTCACATCTGGGTGGTGGGTACAATTCCATCCACTGTACTATATACTCGGGAGTTGTCCACAGTCGCCTGCCTGTTGCTGTTGTCAAAGCCAGTAATATTTTTATTTTTTTTGTTATGTACGTCATTGTATTTAAACAAGCACGTCCAATTCTTTTAGGTGAATTATCATTATAAGTTGTCTGATATTAGACTCACTCATATGCGATGGTAAGAATGAAAATCACAACGTTTTAATTCTCAAATTGATCTTTATTCTTCTTACGATAACAAGGTATAAAAGATATTAAGTGGTCAGACATTGACATTTATCGAATGTAAAGAAAATACGGTTCAACCTTTTGTAACATATTCCTGTCAATGAATATTTAATGTTTGGATATTGTCTTTCTTATTGTAACCTGCATTTGAAAAAATTTCTAATAAAAACTGTTATAATAAAAAAAATAAAAATAAAATATCCGTTTAAAAGTTCCTGGTATTAAACTAGCACCCAAATTTATCGGTCCCTACCGAATCTCCGAGATGATCAATCCAGCAGCTTTCAGATTGGAACTTCCATTCTCACTAAGGATTCCCAATGTGTTTCACGTCTCTCTGCTAAAACCGGTGGTACAAAATAAATTTTCAAGCGTCACAGCTTCTCCGCCTCCGGCTACTTCTCAAGATCAAACTGAATATGAGATCAAACAACTATTGGACTCTCATAGATCCAGAGGTTCACTGCAATTTCTAGTCGATGGGAAAGGCTATGGGCCTGAGGAACGTTCCTGGGTTAAAGCTACAGACATTCATGCCCCTCGCTTGCTCAAACACTTTATCGTAGGTGTCCGGAGTCCACCCTTTGAGAGGGGGGTACTGTAACAATCCTGTCCAGGTTTGCTACTTTTCCTGTCTGCTCTGTTCTCCCGTGGATCACATGACTCACTTCAGGGCGTGCCATTCAAACCTGCTCTATTTAAACTCAGCACTGACACCTGCTCACTGTCAGTGCAACTTGTTTGCTAGCCTGTCTCCAAGGACTTCTGTGCATTGTCTGATCCTTGTGTATTCCTGAACTCTCCTGTTGGATTTCCTGTGGATGAACCTGCTTCATCAACCAAGTGCTGGTAGCACAATCTTTGGGACTCTATTTGCAAGTATCTCTATGCATCAATTTACAAGACTTTGTTTATTATGCCAAGTGTGCGGATGCTCATCATTGTCATATTCTGAACTGCCATCTCACCATCTCTGCTGTGTACAGAACTTTGCTGCATTGTTTCCATGTGTTGATATGTACTTATGCTCATATTCATTGAAGTACTTATTAAGCAGACCCACCGTCTTGCGTTCTTATTTTCTAAACTTTGTATGATCCTGACTCAGCTATTCACGTGCACAGGCCATCAAGGGAACCGCCCACTAGGCCTGATATTATTCCAGTCCATAACAGCATAGCGATCATACTGACACTCCTTCAACCGAGCCTTCACCTGGGAGATCTCCCCATCGTCTCCCTCTTCAGAGATCAGGAAAGCAAGTTTCCGCCTCAAAGCTGAGAAGGTATTCATTTTTACCAAGTTTCTGTGAAATACGAGTCGGCGGAAGAAGCTCCGAGTTCGCTTCTTGCAAACCTCCCACCACTCTGATCTACTCCAACCTGCCTCCAAAAGTGATTCCTGGGTTTCAAAGAAGTCCCTAAAGGATTGTCTAATCTCTTCCTCCTTTATGAGCTCAGGGCTCAGACACCACAGGCCCCTGCCTTTCTGAGGGGTTTCTGAGGTGTTCAAGCTGACACACAGACAAACGCGATCGGAGAACTCCACAGGCCTCAGCACAGGTGCCGAAGTCGCAGAGCCCTCCTTAACAAAAAACCTGTCTATCCTAGGCCTACCCCTACCTCTAAAAAAGGTAAAACCCGTGAGGTCTGGGGAATGGCGAACGTGCACATCCACCAGACCTGCCTGTCTAACCATGCTAACTAGAAAAATGGAATCGTAGCCCAGCGTAGAATTGGATCTTTCCCTGTCTTTGGGCTTAATAATGGTGTTGAAATCACCTCCAAAAACTACCTGCCGGGCTGTAAAAAGGTAAGGCTTTATCTCTCTGAAAAGGCACTTCCTGTCCCACTTAGATTGCAGACTGGCATAGATGTTAATTAACCTGAGGTCGCACCCCTTCAGAGTGACATCCAGAATCATACATCTACCTACTTCAAGTTCTATAACCCGCTGAATGGTTACCATGCCGGTAAAAAGTACTGCCATCCCACCATACGGTTCGGCCTCAAGAGACCAATAGGAGAGACCCCGCCTCCACTCACGCTTGATTTTGTGGAGGTCCGACAGTTGACCTATCCTAGTTTCTTGCAAAAATAAAAAATCGACCTCAAGCGTGTCGAAAAACTATAGGCCATGTAGCGAGCTCGTTCGGACATTATAGATGCCACATTAATAGTGGCAAATCTAATAGGTTGGGGAGCCATCATTCTAGGTTATAGAAGTAGGCCCACTTAGTTCCACTTTACTTATTTTGGCTGTTTCCCACAGAGGAGACCAGCCCATTCCTCGACTCCTTTGAAGGAGGCTTTGAAACCTGAGTCCTCCCTCCAACACTCTTTTTGGAGATGTCAACCATACCTGGCCCACCATCATACTGTTCCTTATCAGGGCGATGGATTTAGTTATGACTACCTCTTCAGCAGAGCTGAAGGGATGAGGGGCTTAGGAACAGCAATTGTACCCAAGGAAATGCCTGAATGAGTAATAACCTCTGGAGTCTCTACATGGGTGGGTACTTCCCCTGGCATTATAGTGTTAAGGATCAAGGGAACTGGAGCAACTCCAAGAACAGGATCCATCCTAGATGTCGAAGGGACCACTGGGCAATCTGGCTGCCTCTTCCCCCTACCCTTCCCCTTGCCTCCTCCAACCACTAACTCAACACCAACAGGGAGTTCCTCCACCTGTAACTGAGGGGGGTTCCTGGGTAACTTCTTCACCTTCTTCCTCTGACACTTAGGCCTAAGTTTCAAATTACCTTCTATGTCCCTAACCACCTCTCCCTCTTCCTCCTCTTCACTGCAAATAACCAAAAACCAATTTACAACCACAATGTTCCCTGATTTGCTGGACACCTGCTTTCTCCTTTTATTTTTGCCCACTAGGGTCCATTCCTCATTCTCCATCTCCATTTCAGACTCTGAGACGTGATCAGGAGAGGTATGTGCCTTATTCTGAGATCTGACTCGCACACTCCAGAGTACCCTCCATGCTTTGTTGCAAGACTATTCCCTCTTCAACCACAGGGCTTACTACTGAGGGGGTCACAGTGGGAACCACAACTGAAGAAACTTTATTATGCTCCGCCAGTAGGCATCTATTATATGGGTGGCCATCCTCACCCCAAAGGTTGCACTTAATTGCAGTACAATCCCTTGCGGTGTGCCCTAGCCCCTGACACAGAGAACACTTTAATTCCGTACAATTATTGCTAATGTGCCGAAAATACCCACAACGGTGGCATAAACGAGGCTGCCTGGGGTAGAAACACTGAATCCTATCCCGACCTATGTAGGCTGCAGATGGAAGATGCAGAGTACACCCCTCACTCTGCCACAGCTTTACAGTAGTGGAACAGGCCCCACCCCAGACATGGTGTTCTAGATCCGGCACCTTACTTAAGGGTGAAAGTAGGTCTGCGTAACGTTTAACCCAAAAGGACAGATCTGCCACTGACAAAGACTTATTACGGACTAATATTGTAATCCTAACCTGCTCTTGTCTAGTAACTGCGTAAGCCCTATAATTTAGCCAGGGACTCTGCCCTTTAACAGAACTTCATATATTCCAGAATGCCTGAAGACCCCCATAGGTGGAAAAAAACTAATGTGATACTCAGGGGAGCCTACAGGGTATATATGCAAGCAAACAGATCACTAGCTACAAAGCCCAGTGTAAAAAATTGATTAAGAAAATCAGGCCTAGTGGGAGAGGGAGTCTCTTTACTTATCCATTTTAATTGAACAACATTTTGCCGTTTTGGTGGCACTCCTCCTAACACAAGCTGTGGAGTCATCACCCGCTTCTCTGTTAATACCCCAGCATATGACACAAGGGCCGGCCTACCCACAGCACCTGAAGTCCCAGGTTGAGGATCTAAAGAAGTAATTGGAGGATCAGGGATCTCCCCACTCCCACCCCTAGGCATAGCAGCAGTCACAGACATAGCAGGAGCCAAAACAGATTCAGCCACACTAATTGCAATATCTTTTACACACTGAGCTCCACTGGGTAATTTTCCAATACTAACAGGCCCAAAGACTGATTGCACAGACACAGTACCAGCACTACGTGAACTAGCAAATGCAAGTCTCTCACCACTTATCTCAGTGTCCAAAGCACTTGGTGCCTCAGTCACTGAAATCAGTTTATTTACACCTGTGGTAACGCTGGCTGCTGCAGACATTAGTTCTCCAAGAGACTCACTCATTGCAAGATCAATCTGAGCCTCCTCCTGCTGCACAACACAGTTAGCTGCTGACACAAATGCAACAGTGTCCATTACAGACTGCGCCATACTTCCGGTCACAGCACTCGAGCCAAAGCCGCCATCTTGGGTTTCGAATTTTACCACTGGACCACCAGGGAGAGGAGTGACCCCTGACTGAGATACAAAAGGGCCAACTACAGACCCTTCAGTGCTCTCAGCTGCCGCTGACAAACCACCCTCTTGGACTTCAGGTGACTCTTTTACTTTAGACACTGTAAGGCCCACTACAGACCCTACTGCACTCACGACCACACTCTGCGATGTCACGCCTTCTTCTAATGCCCTTGTGGATGAATAAGGGGCATTTTCTCCTTCCATATTTTCCATCACTGCCTCAGGGATATTAGCAGGCAGAGGGACTGAGGCAGATTGTGAGGTTGTATTTACAGAGACAGGATCCACACATTTTACAGCTTCACATGCAGGACCCACAGTCAGCTGTATCATACCTTGGTACGGATCAGTAGTAAAAGCATCAGCAGATGTTAATAGCTGACTACTCTCCCTCAGATTGCTGGCATGTTGCTGGTAGTATGTCATTCTCTTATGCAACTCCTCCAGGTGAGATTCTTTATACTTTAGGTTATCCGCCAATTCATCAATAGCCCTCTGCATTTCCACTCTGTCACAGGTAAACAACTTATTTTTCTTTAGCTTCTTTTCAGCAATTCTCTGTTGCAATCTAGCAACTGAGGTCTCTGCCCTTTGCACTTCTTCCTGTAGATCCTCTATTTCCACTCTGTCTCCCCAGGATAGATACTCTCTGGAGTCAGGTACTGACCGGGCATCCCCCAAGGTTTCAGCCTCCTGATTGGATGAAACAGGCGCTTCCACCCCAGGATCCAGCCCACCCCCTGAACCACTTTCTCCCTCTAATGTTGAAAACAGGTGGTTACCTTTGCTGCAGGTTTCTTTTATTCCACAGGCTGCACCGAGCCAGGAGCATTATTTCAGCTTTATCCTGATCACGGTCTGTTGTTTTGTCACCCAGAGATGTTGAAGCCGGGGCCTTTCCTGCATTTTCACCAGCAGTAGCACCACTCATCCTGGGAAGCTGATTATCATGGATCCTGGATGAATCTGAGCCTAGGCCCGGGTCAGGCCCGTGTCAGACCCGGTAGGCGGGGACTCTCCTGGAATGCTGCCCCAGGAGGCTCCATCAAGGCTGGGTTGGGCAAAAAACTCTACCCTGCAGGCTTCTGGAAGTCAAAGCTGAAACAGACACCTCCTCTCTCCACAGCTGCTGGCACCAGTAATGATGATAGTAATCCCTCTACATCATCCGCTAAAGCCTATGTTAAAGTGCATAGTTTTTTTAAGTCAGGGAAAAATGTAAAAAGGCACCTTTTACCTTGGTAAAAAAAAAACACCTGTAATCCAGGCAAAGTTAAGTGTGTGTTAAACAGTATGTTTAGATTCAGAAATGACACAAATTCCTGAGGAGGGTCTATCCACGAGTGCTAGGTGTGAGTCTGACCTTTTGATACTATACTCATAAAAAAGCCTCCATTCAGCATTTCTGCAGATGTGTGGATGAGCAGCCCAAGTGTAGCGGTGATACACAAATTGAGGATGCCACTTTGGAATTGTAACAGAATGAGGGGGATCAAAAGATCAAAAAGATAAAATTGCGGAATATATTCTGCATGGAGATATATATTTTTATTTTGTATATGTATAGACGGACAGATTTTATATTATTCCGGAGAGTGTATTTATGTATTCCTCCGATTCAGTATATGACGTCATTCTGAGAACACATTTCATTGGTTGGAACTATGTATAAAGGATTGTGAGTTTTGTTCACTCACTACGCCTGGATAAAGATTGTTGAATCGAAACGCGTCAGCGGACGCCAGTGATTGACTTTAGACGCTGGACGGGGGAATTTGGAAGTGGAAACCCTAGCCCTCTTCAAACGGCGTGCAGCGCTGAAGTGTTATCCGGGACATCTACGGCGGCTGTAATAAGATCTATCACGCTTGTTTGGAAGATTGCAGGGTAAGGGTCCACCCTCTCCTTGTGTAGCGGTGTCTGTTTATCATCGTTCATGAAGTTGTCCATGAGCGGTTTTTTATTAATAAATGTTGTGAGGATTTTACACTATGGAATCTTCTCTTTTTTATAATTGTGACGGAGTGGAGGTTTATTCTATGGGATAAAGATCAGGAACAAAGACAAACGAATATACATGCCAGATTTACATCGCTAGTCTCCTACTATCCTCTAATGTCCATTGGAGGAATATCCACAACGAAGAGAATTAAAGAAGAGGAATTCTCATGCTCCTTGTGAATACTGTTATCAAGAAATAGTGACTTTATTTATTTTAGGACCTATGTGGGTATTCTATATGTTAAATCCTAAGCGCCAACTTTTCTTATTATTTGTGGTTTTTATATAGAAGAATGAGGGGGATATTAGTGTAACTGACAACGGCGCTAATGAGGATGTTGATGAGGATGATGCTGTTTGTGTATGTCCTGCACCAGTGGAAGCACTTCTTGCATGTGATAAGAAGAAGGCCATTGTCATGCCTGGACATAAGACAAAAAAAATCCACCTCTTATGCGTGGAATTATTTTTACCCAAATCCTGACAACAGTTGTCTAGCCAATTTTATCGTTTGTAAAGCCACAGTCAGTAGAGGTAGGTACCTTACCCATCTAGGAACCTCATCTATGTTACGCCATTTGAAGCGAGTTCATAACAAGCTGTTTGGAAAATCTCAAACTGATGCTAAAAAAAATAACAGCAAGCAGTCCAGCATCAGCTAGCTCCCTTCTCTCACCTAGATCCTGGCACCTGCAATCTACACCCACAACACTGTCCTCATCAATATCTGTAGCGATCGGAGTTGGTCCTGATCCAAGTTGCTAAGGCTAGATGACTCCTGAAGAATTACTGAGCGTTATTCCAGCTGCTGCTCGGGGTGGATCTTCAACCCAGAAGCAGACTGCTAGTAGTTTACAACAACTGACTGTTAAGCAGTCCTTTGCAAGAGGAAGCAAGTATGAAAGCTGTCATCCAGTCGCAAAGCGGATCACAATATCCACTATTAATGCAGATGGTTTTAGACAGTTAATTGAGGTCTTGTGTCCCTGTTACCAATTTCAATCACAACATCATTTTAAAAGAAAAGCTATTTCTCACCTGTACAAGAAGGTTCGTAAAAATGTAATAATTGGGCTACAAAATGCCATTCTGCTCACTGTACACTTAACCACAGATATGTGTACAAGCGGAACTGGGCAAACTAAAAATTATATGACTGACAGCTCACTGGGTTGACGATTTGCCTCCACCAGCAGGAACAGCAGGCAAGCTACTATGTGTATCACCGGCTTCACTAAGAGGCATACAGGTGACAATCTGTTACAAAAACTAAGGGATGTCATTGCAACATGGCTTATCCTGCTTTGACTCTCCTCAGGATATGTCATTTGTGATAACGCCACCAATATGGAGAGAGCATTACAGGTGGGTGAATTCCATCATATTCCCTGTTTTGCTTACACAATCAACTTGGTGGTGCAGAGCTTTGTAAAAAATTGAAAGGAACTTGCAGGAGATGCTGTCTGTGGTCCATAAAATATCTGGATATTTCTGCCATTCTAAGAGATTGCAGCAGTTACAAGAACAATTTAATTTGCCCTGCCACCAACTGAAGGAAGAGGTGGTAACAAGATTGAATTCCACCCTGTATATGCTTTTGAGGATGGAGGGACAGCGAAAAGCCATCCATGCTTACTCCACAAGCCAGCCATGACATTGGGAAAGGAGGGGGAATGTATTTTACTTAAGCGCAGTGGAGAATACTTTCCGTATTGTGCAAGGTGCTGAAACCATTCAAAGTAGTCATCTGTGAAGTGAGTTCAGACACTGCTAGCTTGATCCAAGTGATTCCCTTAATTGAACTTTTGGAAAAGCAGTTTGAGAAACTGAAGGAGGAGATGAAACAAAGCAATTACGCTAAATATGTCAGACTTGTAGATCAAGCACTTTATTAATTTCGCCAGGATTCAAGAGTTATCAAATTCTTGAAATCGGATCACTACATTTTGGCGACTGTGCTTGATCCTAGGTTTAAGAGCTATGTCTTGTCTTTCTTTCCAACTGACCCAGATCTCAAGAGATGCAAGGAGCTCCTGGTGCGCAAAATGACAGCTCAACTGTTACGTGACATGACGGCGTCTCCTCCTTTAGTTTCTCAGTCAACTGCTGCAAGGAAAAACTTTCCCAAGAGACCCAGGGATGATGAAGATGACTCAGCACAACATTTTGTCATCTGGTCTGGTCTACTGTAAAAGAATTGACCAAAAAATGTAAAACCTCTGCTGTAACTCCACCTGATCCTACTATCAACATCCAAACAATGGTGGAGGATTATTATGAATTTTTTTGAACGGTATAAAGACAACAGTTTTATTAAAAAAGAATAACATTGCTTGTAGAAGTAATGTAAGCATGGATGTCTTAATAGACATATATATGTATTACTCAAACCTTCCACTTTGCTGCTGTTTCATCAGTATTGCACAAAGTGTTTGTAATCTGCACTTAACGTCAAAGGTACCTAGCTATATTTAAATTTTTTGGGGAATTGGGGCTGATTTGAAGCTCAGTGATGACCTTGCTTTTTGCTGTTAATTTCAATGGCTCTTTTTAGTGCATTATATAGAACAAGATATACTCATGTCAGAGTGATCAGAGCCAATTTTTGGACACCTGGCCGATTTACCCTTCTGAAGTTTGTTTTCAACCGGCCTTTCAATTGCTTCTCTCTCATACATGTGACCACATACTCTGTTTTTCACTGGGTTCACCATCTCCCAACTGTGTTATAGGAGTGCTCTGGGTAATGGCAATCTTCTCGTCTTCATCTTCATCTTCCAAAGCTTAGTCTGCAGGGGCCGGTGACACACTTATTTGTTTTCTCAGGTCTCTTAGCTGTTCTTTAAACTGAACACATTTATCGTCCTGACTTCTCTGTATTATTCTTCTGAAGCGCAGTGTATCTCTTGTGTACAAGCTCTCTTAAATCCGGGATCTCATCCGGTGGGTCTCATTTTAATTTAAGTACGGTCTCCTCATCTGCGTGTATATATTGTTTTAAATCTCTGTTCAATGCAGTGTATTCCAATATAACAGATTCCATGCTGCCCACATGTTCCATGTCACAGACTTTCTGAAGCAGATCTAATGCCACTCCAATTGTATTATCCATTCTTGTGTCTACATAAGTTTGGCAGTTCTTCAGGGATGAGAGGGAGGTATCCACAGAGGAGAAGGAGATTAAAGATGCAGCACGGGCAGACATGATTTACTAATGTAGAGTTCATTGACAGCACGGTTAGGCTTAAGACAGCTAAGCTATTGGTAGCTTGTTTTGTGGGGGCCCAAACAAACCAAGCACTTCAACCACAAAAGTGGCACTGCTTGTCGCTGGAGTGCTTGCTTTGTTAAACTGTACATGCCCTTTTCAATGTCTTACATAAGGGTGGCTGGGAGGGCCCAAGAACAATTCCATCTTGCACCACTTTTCTTTTCTGCCACTGCTGTGTGGCAATGTTTCCTAGATATGCTATGAACTGCCATGTGTGTGTTGTTGCTCTGTCATTTAGCATCCAGCCAGGTTGCTGCAGTCTTTGTCCGAAAGTGTATAAAAATAATATTGTGACCTGTGAGGTGGTCAAAATTGACTGTAAATCACTGGAAATTTGGGTTATTGAGCTTAATAATAATGTAGGAACAAAAAAGAGCAAAATTCTGTGATTTTAACATATTTTAGCTATTTTTCTAAAAAACACAGATCCAAAACCAAAACACGGGGGTCAGTGAATATCTCTACTCAGGACACTAAAATGTCTAGTTATGGCACTGCACAATCTTTCATTCCTTATTATTGCTATAAGGAATGAAAATGTGAAAAAAAAAAGGGGTAGATAATAAAAATGCACTGGTAGGAGAAGGGGCAGTATGGCATACCACCATATACACCCCCATTTCAACCACTGACCTATACCGTATCCTGATTTGTTTCACAATTTATGATATTCCTTGCAATGCAACCTGTTGAATCATGAAGCTCCATATCAGCAAAGTGCGATAAAGCACAGAGATACCTTACAAGGATTTTTAAATGCCTTAGAATGAAACAAGAGATAGACATGTTGAATGTAATAATAATAATAAAATATTAATATAATAATATGAAATCTTGTCTTACTCATATAAAATGAATAATTAAAACAAACTTTATTATAATGCATAGTTATTTTTATCACACGGAATGTACTTTCCATGTAGACGAATATCTGTAAGTGCATCCAAAGTGTTTCTCCTAAAAATCAAACAGCAATAATACACACCAAGTATATATATATATTGACAACATATCTTACATAACACCAATTATAAATCAAATAATAATTAAAACATCTTGGGATATCTTACTCTGATATGTGAATAGTAATAAATTACTAATTATTCCAAGAAAATTACTTCTAAATAAACAAACCTCTCTGTTACATCAAAACTGTATCCATTTTGTCTCAAAAAATACACCAGCACATAGCGGTGATGTTAAACAAAGTAGCTTTTCTATGAGGAAATTGTCAACACATAGAGGGTGGGATTTAGAGGGGGGGGGAAATCACCTATTCCATTAGCTTTACCTCTCAGCCGAGGGACCACTGAATTGGGCAGTCACAATTATCCACAGGGGTATAACAGTGAATAAAGTATATTTTACATCTTGTACAACAAGCATGCATGCCAAGCAAATAGAGCCGATTATGCCACGACAAAAAGACTTTGTTTCTGTATTAACATGATTGGACTCAAGCTGTCTAATCATTTTATAATTGGAAGTCCGAATAACATTGAGCCGTATATATAAACACTTCAGCTGAACAGTCTCACTACTTTCCCTTGGCCTTGTGGTGGATCACAGCATGTACTTTTATATTGTGATGAGGTAGTTGGACTGTGACCTCCTACGGCTCTAATTTAAACATCTCAGTGGGTTCTCTTAAATCAATTAGTGTTTTGACTCTAAGTGCAATATCATGATCTGAGAGTATATATCAAGCAATGGAAAGATTCATACTGGGTTTAATTAAGCAGCTTGATGTGTATTTTGCCTGCTGGCATTTTCTTCAGAAGTAGTAAAGTCTCTATCAAGCTCAAATCAACCAATCCTAAAGAGGCGCAGTAAATTGCCTCATTAACTCCTTTTAATACTGCATTCACTGTGTTCATTTTATTTCCAATAAGAAAGATAATAATAATACTAAATACATTTAATCTAATCTATAAATTTTAAACCAAAATAAGTATTTACTTTTAGCAAGACAAGAATATTTTTTTTTGTTATGTATTATTAAGATCCATCGATTCATAGAAGACTTCTGGAAAAAGTGATCTAAGCCTAAAATTCCTATATAATAAAAATGTTATTCAAGCGCTACATTCAGCATAATGGTAGATGTATGTATCAAGAACACACAGATTAGCTAAGTGGTCGGACAGATGTGGATTATAAAGGAACAAACAAATGGCATGGGTTAACTGATATGTTACTTGATCACAAGTCCTTCCTATTTAGGTATTACCAGTGAATATTGGTAGTTGTTGTCACAATATGTAGCACTGTTTAATAGGTGTTCGGAGACACAGTATAACTTTGGGTGTTAATGTGCCAAGGTAATCCTAGATGTGTTGTGTTATTTAAGTACTGCTGGGTCCTTCCAAACCAGTTTATCACGATGGTAACACGAGATGTAACTGATTAAAAAAAAGAGGAGGGAACAAAAACAAGATAGTGATGTACCTTCTAGATATATGGTTGCATTGGTAGTTATAGTTCCACTCAGGTTTAGTTCTTATGTATAGGCGTTGATCTCTGACATGTAATTTTCATTTTTCTTGTGCTGTACTGCTTAACGGGCCCCTTCTTTTTACTCAGGAGGATCGCTAAGGATGTTGCAGTTTCCATATTTAGATGAGGGGGAGGGGAGAGAAAAAAATGTGACAATGGTAAAGTACGCTCATAATCTGATTATTTAAAAAAAACAAAAAACAGCACAAACAAATTTATACTCTCATGTTTATTCAGATAGAACCTGTACACGTGTTTCTTTCAATTGTTGTCCCCAGTCCTTTAAATCTTCTCCATTAGAGTTGATGGTGTTGTATTTAGATATTCTTTGAGGGAGAGAGAAGGATGCAGACAACAGTGAAATAAGTTCAGAAAGTCTGTGATTTATACAAACATATATGCACTCACATTTGTTGCTTAGGAGATGAGCATGTAGAGGTCTTGCTGGCGCTGTAGCGTGTCTCTCATGCAGTCTGTTTTTCTTAACTTCTCGATCTGGTCCCAGAGCATGCCAAGTTCAATGGTGAAGGTAAAGCGAAGGTTAGAATCAACTGTGTGGTGGGCATGCCCAAAATGTTTTGTCACAATCATGTGACTTCCACCCCATAATGAATTTATGTTTATGGATCTATCTGTTAGAAAATGGCCATTCATGCTGTTTATGAATACTTACAGGAATAATCATACTTGCTGACTCTCCTGGAAGGGAGACTCCCAAAATAGTGGATGATTTCCCCAACTCCAGAAGGAGTCTGGCTATCTCCCTGTACCCAGGCCAGAAAAGTGGTGCACGTAGCCACCACGGAGGAAACACTGGGGAAAAGAATTAGTAGTGACTACTTCCCTGTGCTGGAAAACAGCTGCCATTTTCTTGTAACACACCTCCTTCTGCTGGAGAGCGGAAGACATTTTCTTGTAGAATACCTACTACTTTAAAAGGAGGTGTGCTAAAATAAGATGACTGCAGCACACAGATGTAGTCATTACTTATTCCTCTCCCATTGTGAGAGACTAATGGGGAAGAGGGGTTGAGAGAGAGTGAAGGGATGTGTGGGAAAGCAAGGATGTAATAAAGGAAAGCCTGGGTAGATTTGCCACCGCCCCCCTTCTCCCCCTTGTCCACAGAACACCCTGAATTGTTCATGGCATGGTTTCAATAAGGTGCTGGAGACAATCCTTATAAATTCTAGTCCATGTTAACATGATTGTATCACCTTTTCGGCTGCACAAACATGCTACAAGAATCCTGTTTCACCACATCTAAGGGTGCTGTATTGGATTGAAATGTGGTGAATATGAAATACACTGAACTTATTGTCATGTTTGTGGAACCAGCTTGAGATGACTTGGTTGTGGCATTTAAACAATGCACAATTATTAGTAATGGACCTAATGTGTGACAAGAAAACATTACCCTCCCACCACCAGCCTACAAGTTTGACACTTGGTAGTATTGATCCTTAGATTAATGGGGCCTGAGTCATAAAGGAGAACAAAGCATTAAAAAAGAGTAACTTTGCACCTGGGCAAAACCGTGTTGCATTAGAGGGGGGAAGTAAATTTAAAATGTGGGGACAGATTTATAGTTGAGGTAGAGCATGTCCTCGATAAACTTTAACTTTCAGTGTAAAAATAAAGCTATCAAGTATTTGTGTGCTTGATGAAAAAAACAGCCAGTATTTAACTTATGTGCAAAATTAACTAATTTGCACCCCTTGCATTGTAACATGGTTTGTCCCGGAAAACATTTACTCCTTTTTTTTGCCTTATTTTTCCTTAATTACTCAGGTCCATGAGGTTTATGCCAAACTCTGACTTTACCATATTCATGTTGCAGCACAAACTGAGATTCATCAGACTAGGCAACCTTTTTCCAGTTTTCAACTATCCAGCTTCCGTGAACCTGTGCTCATTGTAGCCTCATTTCCCGTTCTTAGTTAACAGTAGTGGTACCTGGTATGGTCTCCTCTTGTAACCCATCCATTTTCACCCATTCAGAGATGCTCTTTTGCATACTGTTGTTATAAATATTTGCATTTACGAGCAGGTGTGTGTTTGTGTGTGTGTGTGTGTATATTGTAAGCAATGTCGAAGTCGTATAATTGGATGAATGAAAATATATTGGTTAATATTGTATGCCAGTATGATCAGTATGCCACGTAACAGGTGGCATGGCGCGATCTCGTGGTAAAATACGCACGCACACACTCGCACTCTAACAGTTAGTTATTTATATATTTCATATTATAATGGTTCCATTCCCCAGTGATTTATGAGCAGATGGTATTTAATTTATAGTTATATATATATTTTAAGGTTATATGTACACTTTACTGATATTTAAGGTTCAGGTTACAGGAAACATGTCATGTTTAGTATCATTTTAATCCCCTATTCATCAGCAGTTGTCCAGTTCATTTGCCGAAGAGATCGCACATTGCATACTCTAGTTAGCGATGCTAGTGAATAAATGTTTAAACTCTACCTGACTGTGTATTGTGAATAGACTAGCCTAAACTGGTTTCTGGGTGGGAGAATCATCTGGATTGTTGACCCTCACCCTTGGAGGAGGTTGTTTGAACTAGCCTATGACCTGTTTACACTGGACCCTCCTGAAGCTTGGACCTATAGAAGCAAGCCACATCATCTGCATTGTTTTCTCTGTAACACTGAGTGTATATAATATAGCTTTGCTGGCACTGGCTTCAGTCATACACTGACCACAGTATTCTGGAGGGAAGTACTGTAAGCTGGTACCAGCGGAGCGCAGCAAAGGGCGTGGCGGTATGTATGTATATATTTGGTATCGGCTATACTGTATTATAATTATGTATTGAACTGCTAAATTTTGCATCTGCTAAATAAATTATTTTGTGCTTTGGAAACACAAATCGCTTAGACAATGCTTATTGGAAAACTATAGAATTACTTTAATAATTTGGGGGCTCGAAGTTGGTGGTTACGCTACCGGACGATAAGCAATGCATACGGATTTCGGTTCCTCAACAAAGGATGGAAGACGCGTCACATACGGGAAAGAACGCAATGTGTGCAAAACCTGTTGTTCATTCTGTGTTGTGAAACCGAATGTTGCATAATCTAAAGAAGAGTTAACTTTAATCTAGGGACAAGAACAAAAACTTTCTTTTTATTGTCGTTTTGCGTTTTAAAATGTATTGCATTGCATAGCGTAGGTATTCCTGGATTGAGTATGCGCACTTCCGGTTATATTGCCACGTGTTTAAACAGTCGTTTGTATAGTTTGTTATGTGTATAGTATAATGACTTGCTAAATCCTCTGAAAAGATATTACTATTGTTTGGGAAATTTATTTTCTGTGCAGAAAACAAAAGGTTGTATGTGAATGTTATACATAAAGACAAGAGTTAATTTACTGTTTAGAAGAGACAGATAAGAGAAAAGTTGTATACTGTTGAAAGGAGACAGATAAGAGAAAAGTTTATGTACTGTTGAAAAGATACAGAGATGTTGTTCAGGTATGTCTGACAAGGCATGGTAAAAAGAGGACCTGAAAACAAAGGTTCTGTTCTAAGGGTAAATAGGATATAAAGAAACCTTTGTGTGAGTGGAGTTCTGTTCTAACAAAGAGCAGGGGAAAAAGAGACGCCACAGAGTATACACGGGAGGTATACTCGAAGCGAAAATAACAGTTTTTCGCGGCATTCCCAATAGTAATCGCAAAGCTTACTGATAGTTAGTATCTGTAGGTGGTGCGATCGGACCGCATGGTTGATTTTGTGCAGCCGTGATTGTGACTTGGGAGATGTGGGAGGAAATACGCTGCAACCACTGATATTTGTGATGGGTATCGGTTGCTAACAGTTGTAAAGTACTCAAACTAGGAAAAGCAGGGTATTGCGAAGTTGGTACTTGTCTGATCCCAGTTGTGTTAGGTTGCTTCTCCAGTGAGTACTTTGACAATCGCGTGGTACTCAGTAACATGGAGTTGAGGGGACGTACCTGTTGAAATCGTCCAGGGCCAAGAAAACATTGCCAATTTTGTGCTGCCTAGCGAATGGCCGGTTGGTTTGGCAAAGTATGTTATGCATAATAAATATGGTGCGTACACAACGGCATACTGTGACAAATGGGTCAAGATGACCCGGGAGTGTGTGAAACCTTTCCCAAGCATAGGTAGTTTTAATTCAGAGGTACTGAATAATGTTAGAGATAAAGTGAGGTTGATCAAATCAACAAAAACGAGAATGTCACGCGCCGGTCCCTTAGATAGGTGCCGGCATTGTGACTTTTTCCCTATGAACTGTTTTGGACTTGTTTCCACTCAGAGACACTACTTTCATACAGGTGCTGCTGGCTGCGTGATCAGGATCTCCTCCCTGATTCTCATTGGTCCTGAGTACTATTTAAACTACCCATGACCTTTGGGTCATTGCCTGTTCTTCGTGTTACTCAGATTGCCTGGCTCCTGGTTACCATTACCTGTTCCTCTGTTTAGGCCTCCTGAGTCTATTGTTGCTGTTACCTGCCGGCTGGACTTACCTAATTCATCGTTGTACTTGGTACCTGTAGTTCCACGCTGTGCACAGAGTCTGCTGCTGCTGTTACCTGCTAGCTGGACTTCCGCTTATGACATCTTCGCATCTGGTACCTGTAGTTCTACAATGCCGAGTCTACTATCGTGGATGTCTGCTGATTTGCTTTTACATCTATGCATCTGGTACTTGTAGCCCTCTGTTGTCCGCTGAACTTTACCGCTGTCAAGCTTACAGATTGGAAACATCTTCCGTGAGTTGATCGCTGCATATTCAAGTTGATTCTATGCACCTGTGCTGTATGTACAAGCTGGCTCCTATTAAAGACTCTCCTGTGATTCTGCTCGCTGTCCTATTGTGATTGTGTTCCATAGCGAGCTTGCTATTAAGTTTACTACTATTGAACTTCTTCCCGTGAACTTTTGCTATATTTTAAGATATCTTTGTGTTGGATTGTTGCTGGAAGATATTAGCCTTACGGGGCGGCACGCGGCTGGCATTCTTTGCTTTTCTAACTACTTCTAAGTAACGGACTGTTTAAAGGGCTCTCTGCTCTTTATGATCATATTGGGATTGATATATATATTGTCCAAGAATTATTGTGATACCTGTGACCACCTGCTATGTGGATTATACTACCATTTATTCTGGACAGTTATTAACATCATTAATCCACTTTCATCTGCCGTGTGTCACATCTCCGGATTCACGTATTCTTTATTTGCCATCTTCATGTCTGGACTATTCTCTATTCATCCCATAACAGTTGCTCAGAGTTACTAACAAACTGAAGTATATATTGTGAATTGCACTCTGTTTGTATTCCATTGCCGTGTGTGATTTTCATGTTATATATATATATCTTCCATTGCCATTATACCATCAGCATATATATCTGTTGTGTCATCAAGCAATATATCCTTCAATTTTATCATCTCTCGAGTGTCGTATTGCTACTGAGATTCAGCCTGAGTGTTGCCTCCACTATCCTCTGTCACTTTTGAGGTAGATCATCATAGACAGAGGCAAGGGATCATTAAAAAAAACTACTCAAATCGTGACAGAGAATTGAACATGATGACTGATAAAAACTGTGGCAACAGGAAGGTAACAACACGTGGCAGGGTATATGCGTACCGGAAGAAAGCGTACCGGTAGTGTGCATTGCAAAGCGTGGAGAACTGAGCGCAAGCGCGCCCCCGACATATTTGGTCGGGGCGATAAGTACAGCCGATATCAAAAATGTAAAAACTGTAACCAGTAACTTGTATGTTGTATTAAGTCTTGTTAAAAGTAATGTTTTAGAAAAAGGAACGGTCCCACCAGCATGGGCAGCGGCTGAAAGTGGTAAGAATAATGTAAAGGTTAACAGAGGGGGGACATCCATTATACTGCAACCGCAATTACAGCAACTAGTTCAGAATGTAGTGATTTGGTAGGTTTGCATCCTGTCCGCACAATAGCAGTTACCACTGGGAAGGCGGACAGAGATGGTGAAGTTCCTTTAAAACATGTAGCAAAGCATGATCCATGGACTAGGTCTGAAATGTTTTCAATTATGTCTGATTTTCCTGATCCTAGAAAAGATTTGGCCAAGTGTCAGAAGTTTATTAGATATTTTGGTAATGTGTACGAGCCAGCTAATAATGATTGGCGAGTAGTGTTGAAGGCCTGTCTTCCTCTCGATACTGATATACAAAAGTTTAATAAGGATTGTATGTTGGAGGAGGATAGATCCTCAACAGAGGGTGATAACTATGAAAATATCAAACGCATAATTTCTCAGTTGGCCTTATACTTTCCCGTGGTAGTGGACTGGAGCAACATTTTCACTATCAAACAAAAGGATAGTGAAAATGTAACAGATTATTTTCACAGAGCTCTCATAGCAATGGCCAAATACACTGGGGTATCAGACATTAAATATAATGTACACTACAGGGAGGTTGCTGTTTCAGTCTTAATGGATGGCCTCAGGAAAAATTTGAAAAGCAGGGTGCAAACTTCATTTCCAAACTGGAGAGGAATCACTGTAAATGTTCTCAGGGATTTAGCTATAGGACATGATAGAAGTATAAATAAACAGAAAGAGGCACTAAGTGGGTAATGATGGTAAGTATACCAGCACTAGAGGGACTGCACACACGACCACAGTATAATAACATCTGGTTTAAGGAACAGACACAACATGAGTTGAGGAAGTATTTTAGATGTCATAAAACAGGACACCAAGCAAGGGACTGTACAATGACAAGAGCGGAAGCAAAGAGACTTGGGCCAACTAAGGGGGAATCACATAGACACCCACAAAGAAAGCGTAGACAAGTCTCAGAGGTTTCCCAACAGTTGCCGGCACACCTCATAGCAACAAATACTTGGAGGGAGAACTATAGCCAACTCAAGAAATCAGGTCATACCTGTAGTCCTACAATCAGGCAAGGCAATCATTAATCTGTGGTAAGTATCAGTGTGCAGGTTTAGAAAGAAACCGATTTAAAAGTATATTTTGTTGTTAGTACTTGTTTATTTTATGTTGTCTTGTGTTTGCTTTAGTGATCGCTGGCCGATGGTAAGGAATGAAAATGTTTGTTTCATTTGTTGTTTAAAGATAACTATCTTGTCTTTTCTTCTCACAGATAAGGGTAGACAAAATAAATATAGACTTAGTGATTAAGGGGGTGGGATAGAGAAGTGGAAAAATTACTCTTGAAAGACTAATTAACAATGGATCATTGGAAGACTCTTTGTTTTAGGCTGCAGTGGCTCATGATAATTTGTTTGGCTGAGAGTTATTATTCAAAAATGAAGTATGTACATACTTTGCTCTAAAATGTTGTTTATGTAATTCAGATAGAAACACCTGTGAGATATTAAGTATGAGTCACAAAGGGTTAATTTTTCCCTTCTATGTTATAAGTCAGGAAGTCCGTCACAAAGGTATATAGTTATGATGATACAGAGTTCCATATGAGCTAATGACGGACAACACTGGATTGCACGGTTGACGTAGGACTCCCTAGTTAAGTATAGGAAATGGTCATAGTTTAGCTAATAGCTAAGGGGATTAGTGGAATAAATACAGCCGTTTCCCCATAGTGTCCAATCCAGCTGTCATGTTTGCTGTAAAATTTCCCTTTCTGCATTTCTGTTTGTTTTCAAACCCTTGTATTCAAATCTTTGTATTCTTATTATTTGTTGCTCTCCTATTCTTCATTCTTTACATCCCTGTTAGTATCTTTCTCTTCTCTTGTATAGAGATACAAAAAGACGTAGACACGGTCTCATTCATGGGGCTAAGACGTTTGTGACATAAGATGGACTCAGGGATATACACACTAGATTTACATAAGTCACAGAAGCAGCTAGGGGTTGTTTTATGTGTATAGAAGCTGCTAATTTTAAGCAGAAAGGTTTTTTGTTGTGGAAATACAATTCATGTTTTATAGATTGCATATCTGCCTTTTTTCTCTCCTGTACAAAATGTGCCTTTAAATATATGCACAAAGGGTGGTCTCAAGGGATTGCTGGAAATTAGACATACAGATATGCATCTCTGTGTAGAACATTGGAGTAGGATTTGTGCCACAAGATACAACATAATGTGAAACCCTAGAAAAATGTAAAATTTTCATGTTTTATATTTTTTCACTATTAGACAGACATGTACTGGATACTATTATATTTGAAGAAAGTGTTATAGAGATAGACCCCTTTGCCCTTCTCACTTAGTCAAGTAGCTAAATGTGGGGTACTGAAAATGGCATGTGAGTTGGCAGAGGGAAAATCGATTGATATACATTGGTCTTCAGCATTTTTCTAGTCTAGGGGGCGATGTTGAGGTGACTGAAAAATCTTTTTATAGCAATAGCAGCACATGAGTAGGTCATTACATAGAGGACTTGATACAGTGACACAGTTACCAACTGAAGTAGCTGCTAGTAAAATCCACACTTACACACACGACTATACATGGCTCTCACACCAGGGTTAACATAGCTGTCAAATAGACAGCAGGATTTTATGTGACAGCTGACAAATCTATGTTTTGTTTTGTTTTTCGTTGTATTGTTTTAAAATGAGCACACACACATACACACATGCACGCATACACATATTAGTTAATATATGATTGTGTTACCTGAAAAATTTCTCCAGGTGAAACAAATCTATGTCATCCAATTACCACCTTGCAGGATCCTCAAGTATGCACTGGTGTACCGATGAAATATATCTGTGTAAAGGTGTATTGAAATGTGTTTAATGTATTACTGTGTCATACTCAAAGCTTTTGTTATTAAATGTGATAGCCCTAGAGTTATAATAGGTGAAAGGGGTATTCATGTTATTGATAATAAATGTATAATGTATGAGTAGTGGTAACAAATCACATACTTTTGATTAGCCACAAACCAGTGTGAACATAAAGTAACGGTACTAGTTAGAACACATTGAATAGAATGAGGGTTGAAACTTGATTGAAGTAGCTGGTAGCTTTGGCCACTAGTCCTCCCCACTATCAAGATCACTCCTAGGCTGTCTCCTAACCTGTTGTCTTTTGAAATGTTTTTGACTTTTATTGTGATGAGTATGTAACGGAGAGACTGGTCTAGACCTTGAGAGGAAAGGTAAACAGTGAGACAGCAACCGAGAACGTTCAAAACACTGTCTCCTGAAAAGTTACACTAACTGTCAGGACGTTGGACCGGGAGAGTAAGTTGTGGAACAGTAATTTCCTAGGCTCAGGTTATTTGACAGACAGGTACCAAGTGTGGGCTACCAGCATCATGACCTCAAGGGTAGCAGAGACACACTGGTACCCATTCCACCCACTGCAGAGGAGCCAACACCCAGAGAAGGTTCCAACTACACTCATGAATCTGTTTTGGGAGGCCCCGAATGCAGTTAGCAACACCTGAGCCAAAGACTAAGACAGTTGTCCAGCATGAAGTGGTAGTTTTTCCTGTTCTGTGTTTCTCTCATCTCATTCTCTTTTCAGGACAGTCAATTCTTTTGATGGTAAACAGCTGACAGAGGCTGGTTCAGGTAGTGATATTGAGAAGTTGGGGATGAAGGAGAAGTTGGTAGCACAATCAGTCCAGCCAATTACTCTATTCAATTCAGGGGTAAAGGACAATTTGGAAACCTTGGAGCTTGGAGAAAGTGCGAGGGACTATTGTCTGAGGAGTAAGTACGTTGACCCCATAGTTGAAAAGAGGTACATCCAGAGATGCCAGTCCAGTAATATTCGGACTTGAGCAGGCATCCTTGAAAATGATTATCATTCTTGGGTGGGTAAGGTTTTAGACCAAACTAAGTGCTGGATGTGCTCTCACGTGCCTCAGAGATTATATCGAGTAGGACTAGTTCTGTTTCAATTAAACATTCCTGAGGAAACTTGAGTATTGGGAGACTGGGAAGAACGAACAGACAATAGCCCTGTCAGGAGCCGCGGCGGCCACGGGCACCGCCGCGACTCTCCTCCTTCCTGTACTGATATCCCCGGCCGTCGCCATGACGACCAGGGCGTCACTTCCAGTTACTCGGGCCCGACCGTTGCCAAGGCAACGGCCAGACCCTGAATGTGTTAAGCGCTGCACCCCAGCAAGTGCTGCAGCTGGGCGCATGCGCTAATTATAGCCTGCGGGCTAATAAAACATTAAAATTTATTAGGAAGTCATTTGACCACTAGCAGCCTAACAGGTCCGCCCCACAAGTGTTGAAGCAAGGAAATGTTGATATTATTGGAATGTATATTTTAACTCAGGTTGTTGATGTTATTGGTGAACATGAAGTGTTTAAATGTTGTCTGAGCTTAAAGACATGCGTTGGACAGATGAACCTGTTAGACATGAAGAACTGTAGTAGAATATTCAATATTACTGATACATGTTCTATTGTACTCTGTACCATTCCAAATAATGTATTACATGTTTTGTTGTACCCTTGAAGGGCATACAAAGGTTATCTCCAAACTCCAGAGGTATACGGTCTATAGTAAAAGAAAAAAATTGTTTTGAGGATTAAGACTCTCTCTTATGGTAACCTGTTTATATCTACAGAGAGCGTGGTCATACACCAAGGGGGACTTACATTACAGAACAATGAAACGTGGTACTGAGATCCTGCATATAAAATCTTTAAGGTGATAGTTTATTATACTATCAAAGGATGGAACTGTCGAAGTCGTATAATTGGATAAATGAAAGTATATTGGTTAATATTGTTTTACCGTGCGATTGCGATCAGTATGCCACGTAACACGTGGCATGGCGCGATCTCTTAGTAAAATACACACGCACACACTCGCACTCTAACATTTAGTTATTTATATATTTCATATTATAATGGTTCCATTCCCCAGTGATTTATGAGCAGATGGTATTTAATTTATAGTTATATATATATTTTAAGGTTATATGTACACTTTACTGATATTTAAGGTTCACGTTACAGGAAACATGTTTAGTATCATTTTAATCCCCTATTCATTAGCAGTTGTGCCGTTCATTCGCCGAAGAGATCACACATTGCATACTCTAGTTAGCGATGTTAGGGAATAAATGTTTAAACTGTTACTGACTGTGTATTGTGAATAGACTAGCCTAAACTGGTTTCTGGGCGGGAAAATCATCTGGAATGTTGACCCTCACACTTGGAGGAGGTTGTTTGAACTAGCCTATGTATGACCTGTTACACTAGACCCTCCTGAAGCCTGGACCTATAGAAGCAAGCCACATCATTTGCATTGTTTTCTCTGTAACACTGAGTGTATATAATATAGCTTTGCTGGCACTGGCTTCAGTCATACTCTGACCACAGTATTCTGAAGTGAAGTACTGTAAGCTGGTACCAGCAGAGCGCAGCGAAGGGCGTGGTGGTATGTATGTATATATTTGGTATCGGCTGTACTGTATTATAATTATGTATTGAACTGCTAAATTTTGCATCAGCTAAATAAATTATTTTGTGCTTTGGAAACACAAATTTCTTAGACAATGCTTATTGGAAAACAATAGAATTACTTTAATAGCAAGTAAGTGGAACAAATGCTGTCTCCTGGGGTAGACAGTAATGTTTAGCAGCAGATAAGTCACACAAGACACATGATTTGGAGCAACTGGCATCAGCCAGTTTTATTAAGCAGAGAAATAAAAGAAAACCCTGCCTCTCCGGCACTCACTTAACATGTGTGTGTCACTCCTGAGTAACAAATTTAAAATAAAACATAAGCACTTTTAGCATGGTTTAATCACAGGCTCGCACTCACAAAGACTGTGCAGTCTCTGTCTCCAGGCAGTGAGAGACTGGATGTCCAGCCTGAATCTGTTTAAATACCCCTACACAGGTACAGTGTGTCAGGCGCCATTTCCGCACTGACACTTGGTGCAGGAAACGGACGCCTCTATCTTCTCAGCAACCACGTCCTGTTGCCTAGCAGTGGGACGCTATCTCTGCTCACCTGTCTGCAGCCAGCATGTGTTACCGCCAAAATCTCCCTAAACCTATCAAGAGGCACCTTAGGGTATATAAATCAGCCTCTGACACATGTCTATTGCCAGAGTATTTGGTCTTCAGCCTTGCTCCAGCATTTGTTCCTGTGTTGCTGTTACTTGAATTCTGACCCGGCTTGTTCCTGACTTCTCCTTCGGTTCCTGATTCTGGCTTAGACTGATATTTGGTATTGACCCGGCTTCCTGACCATTCTCCTGCTTCTGATTTGGCTATATCCGTTCCTCTGGTTGTGACCCGGCTTGTTGACTGCTCTTCCATCCTGCATCCTGGTTGGCTGTCACCGCTGCCTCAATTGTTACCTCGCCAGCTGACTGATACTGAGGGACGCGACCTGCGCATCCCTTGCAGCAAAGTCCATACCTCCTTGCAGGGGTTCCTGGTGAAAACCAGGGGCGTGTTAGACTCTGCGCCTCAGTACTCAGTAGCGGCAACTGCTGGCAGGTATCATCAATTCCACAGAGTAATTCTGACACAGTGCAAATGAGCCTACACTTTGGCTGGAGGTACAGAAGACCCAGAATGGGCCAGATGAGCAGAGCCCACCCTCTCTCTCCATTCATAACACCAGTGTCACACGACGGTCATTCGGCTTCCATAACCGAAGACCTGACATGCTCACCTATTCCTCCCTGATTTATGCTGCAGCTGCTGGCGTCCTGACTTTGGTGCTGCGCATGCGCGGACCATATCCTTGATGTCCTTTACAAGTTCTCTATTGGCTATCAGACTGGCTCCAAACTTCAAAAGGCACTTCCCCCTTCTCCTCAGTGCCTGTTGATCAAGTTACCTGCCTGATTAGACTTACCGTCTTGTGTCCTATGTGTTTTACCTTGGATCTTCAGTGCCTATCTGTCTCCGTTGTGCCGCTGGCCAAACTACTCAAGCTGCACCTGTCTCCACTATACGGCTGGCTGAACCGTTCACGCTGCACTTGTCTCCATTGTGCCGCTGGCCAAACTACTCAAGCTGCACCTGTCTCCGCTATACTGCTGACTGAACTGTTCATGCTGCATTTGTCTCTATTGTGCCGCTGGCTAAAGAACTCACACTTCATCTATCTCCATTGTGCCGCTGGCTAAAGAACTCACACTTCAGCTGTCTCTACTGTGCCACTGGCTAAAGAGCTTACGCTCTACCTGTCTCTACTGTGCCACTGGCTTAAGAGCTAACGCTCCATCTGATTCCATTATTCCATTGGCCTCTGGCCTTGTGTTCCTGCCTCCATACAGCATCTTATTCTACTATCTCCCCTATAGCATCTCGCCTGACACTCCTGGTAAGGCCCGCGACCTGCGGACGGACGCAGCTAAGCCCAAACCACCTTGCGGTGGCCCTTGGTGAAAACCATCCATTTGTTAGACTCCTAAAAATCTAGTTTACCAAACCGTGACAACCAGGGACCATTATCATATTTTCCTACAGATGGAAAACACACTTTTGGAAGCTTTTCACATGCACAAAAACAATCTCCCTGGTATTGTAATGAACTCCAGAATCATATCCCTGTGCCATTCAGCACTAATCCAGTGACTTTGTCACAAATCCAACCTGTGTGTGGAACACTTGTAATTCCTAAACACACCTCATTTCTCACCAACAACTCAAGCTATGGACTGGGTGCGAGGGTATTGGCTATGGTTCCTTTCAGACCCAAAGGAATAGCAGTTACTGGGGTAGGTGCCAGAGCTACACTCTCTTTCCATGGTTTCATAAGCCTCTCATGGTAGGTCCATTCTGGCTTTCTTCTCATTGGTGGGTATGCCTTCACAAAGGGTAGTTGCACCAGCAAACTTTTAAAATGAGACCCGGAAACATGGCACTGGCACTCATGGCAGAATGCACAATAATCAGAGAAATATTTTTAAACCCCTGGCCAGAAAGACAGCTCTAAAATTCTATCTGAGGTTTTTACTACCCCTAGATGCTTGGCAGCTTTGAAGCCATCAGCCCGGTCTAACACCGATCTTCGATATGGTTTAGGAACTATCAACCATTCCAAAATGTCTTTTCCTTTTCCTTGTAAAGGCAAACTTGCCTTTACAAGCCATCGCCACTTTAAATTTCCCCTGCAAAGTCGCTGATTTCTGTCGACTTGCAGAAATCAGAGCTTTATACATTTACCCCCTAGAATCTGATTGTTTGCTATAGGCAACAACTCTACTTTTTCAACCCATAGTTTAGTAAATATACCCCCAGGTATACAGTTAGCAGCTTTAACAACATTTTCAATTTCAATAGAACGTACACTGTCCTCACCAACTCTGCTTTTACAAGAGTAGGCATACTGCCAGAGTCTAGCAGAGTCTTTACTCTTTCACCTTCTACAGTAATTTCACACATTAGTTTGTCTGACTCAGCCTGTTGGTCTGTAGTACAGGCTAGCTGGGCAAATGAAAACACTCTGCGATGTACGTAAGCTTAGACTCAAAAGGACGTGAACAATTAGCAGCAATATGGCCTAAGCCACCACATCCAAAACAGGTACTCACATCTCTTATAAGGTAGGAACCTTCTTTGCATAACTGGCCAATCTCCAGGTTCCGAGCCTACAGTCTGTACATTACAGTTCATTCCACCGCCCAGCACCATTTTCCCCTGGAACAGTCTTGCCAGAATCCATTGGTGATCGTCGTTGCAGAAATAGGGGCTGGAGGACAAGGACTCATTTTCCTGGTGCAGATGACTTTTCAGCTACTTCAACTGCCTCAGAGGCAGGTTGTATTCACGTCTGTGCCACCTGTTGGAGAACATTACTAGCTTCCTGAAGTCTTGAGACTTGAATATCTTTAAACTGCTTCACACTGTCTTAAATAGATTGAGACTCGTTCTTAAGATATTTTTGAACTTTGGACAACTATGACAGAATTTGCTCCTGTTGAGATTTAACTTCATTTTCTTTTTCATCAATAAACTTTTGTTTGCTTATCATGGCTGATATCTTTGTTTCAGCCTGGGCATGAGAATCTTTTAAATCTTGTATATCTGAGACTTTGGCATCAAGTTCCTTCTGCAAATTTATCTTTTCATTCTTCAGTTTTTCTGCTTTTTCTTTTACAGTTCAGAGTTAGATTATTGCAATGACAATAAATTTGCTTCAAGTTCCTGTATCTTCGCTTGAAGTTGCTGTAGGTCACGATCCAGTTTCTCTTTATGTTGAGCCAATGTTTCTGAGGTTACCTGAACTTTTTCACGCTGTATTTAAACTATCTTGTAGCTCGTTTATTTGTCTCATGTGCTCTATATGCTGCTGGTATCTTAAACAGTCTCCTCGTGTAACTTCAAATCATGTTTCAGTAACTTCTGTTTCTCGTCTGAGCATTTCTATGACTTGTTCCTGAGACTTTCCTTACTTACTGAAAGAAACATTGGGGGTATATTTACTAAATGGCAAGAAAAAGTGGAGATGTTGCCAATAGCAACCAATCAGATTCTAGCTGTCATTTTGTAGTCTGTAGTAAACAAATAATAGCTACAATCTGATTGGTTGCTATTGGCAACATGTCCACTTTTTCAAACCCGTTGTTTAGTAAATATACCCCATAGAGTGCTTCCTCATGAATATAGCTCACAATTTTACAGAGGGCTTCATGGAGTTGATGGTGTTGCCTCCAGGATGCCTCAATATCCTACTGCTGCTGCTTGATGGCTGTCTGCTCAGCTGAAGTAGCTTGTAGCAATGCCTTGACCATATCATCCATGCTAGGGCACTGTAACAGTCTTTTTCCCAAATCCAAAATAAATGGGTATCTAGCCATTTAAATTCTTTTCTCTTCACCTTAGAATTTGATACAGAGCTGCCTTGCTCTTTAACTTTGCACAGGTCCAGGCCACACTCAACTTGTGTGTTGCAAATTCACAGACTTTCTAGGCTTGAGCAAAATACTTTTGGGTTTTCTTTCAAGTCTTACTGAACAGATCTGCTTCACAGCAGTTAACACTGTTCAAACCACAAAAATAATTTCCATCTTTTAAAACACTTGATTTCTCTGAGAGCAGAAAAAGAAAAATTTCTCCTTCTCAATGGTTTTGCAAATACATTTACCTTCTTGTGTTATTCCAATTCAAAATTATCCACTTTGCACTGATACAACAAGCACTGTTTAAACATTACTTCATAGCTGGATTTGTCACCCACATCCACGTGATTCTCTGCTTACTATTGCTGCTGTGCACAAACAACCCGGGTTTTAGTTACTGTTATCCACGTAACAAGTCAAATTCAAGTCTTTTTCCACTGTGTCTGTCACTGGAACACAGACCTTATTCATGCAGGTTTCTCAAAGCTACTGCTGCTCTTAATATGTGTAGATCTTTTCTTGCAAGCTTTTTCTCCACCAAGTTGTAAGCAAGTAATGGTAGCAGATGGTGTTAGACGGCACCTGGGGTAGATGGTAATGTTCAGCTGCAGATAAGTCACACAAGACCCATGGTTTGGTGCAACCATGGCCTCAACCAGTTTTATTAAGCAGAGAAATAAAAGAACACTTCAAAATAACACCTTGCCTGTCCGGTACTCTCTACAAAAGTGTCACTCCTGACTAACAAATCTAAAATAAAACAGTTTCAGCATTATTTACTCACTGTGCAGCCTTCGTCCCTAGGCTGTGAGAGACTGTATGTCCAGCCTGACTGCTATTTAAAAACCCTTTTACAGGTGCAGTGCAAATGAGCCTACACTTAGGGTGGAAGCCCAGAAGACCCAGAATGGGCCTGATAAAGGGAGCTTACCCTCTCTCTCCATTCATAACCCCAGGAACCCTTATCATATTTTCAAGCAGATGGGACACACACATTGGGAAGATTTTCCCACAAACAAAAACATCTCATGGGTGTTTTAATGTACACAAGGCAGAAATCCTGGGGCATATCCTTCCGTCATTCAGCACTAATCCAGTGACGTTCTCACAAAATATATATATATATATATATATATATATATATATATATATATATATATATATATATTGTGGCAATAGCCCGCTACTGCAGAAGCACACGCGAACAACTTCTTCCTTTTTAGGTAGCTTTATTGTCAGGATGATAAATGTTTTGACACCGTATACTTTCACAGCAATTATGGAGACCCTAAACGCTTGCTATACATAGACCAGCTCTCTCTCAAGACCAGCCAGCTACCCCAGCGTTGGTCTCCCTGAACAAAATACACAATCAAGCTTTTATACATGTTGCTCCTCCCCCAGCCTTAGCTTGATGGGCAGGTGACACACCCACATTCTCTTTAAAAGAAAACACCCATCACTGGCTCTGTTTGCACAAACAGACACACCCTGTCTGTTTGCTGAGAGGAAATCATGTAAGTTAACAAACTTTAAACTACACATACGTTTTTACCTGGTTTTATCTCAACCTAGGTGCATAACTGTGCCAATGTTTTTTTCTGTTTGTATACTTTCTCTGCCTCTTGTCAGAAAAATGCCTCCCTTTGTTACAATATATATAGATAGATAGATATACACAAAACAATGGCTGCTACACAGTGTGTACTATCCCTCTGTGGTCACAAAAGACAAAATACTTAGGGTGTGGCTGAGGACTGTGCATGCACAGTTGGCTGGATGAAATCGAGGTTTAGATGCAACCAGGAAGAAAGTGCCAAGTCAGTAACTACACAGAAGGAACAAGAGACTTTATACTATTTCAAACAATCCTGTGATTCTAATGGATTCTAACTTTTAATACATGTATATTTTTTAAATCTGTTTTGAACTGTTCATAATAAATGTTAATACATTACGCTGCTTCACCTTTCGTTTTCTGATTATGTCTTAGATGTTCACCCATTGAGAATGGGCCAGCAAAAGGGGAGGAACAGACGTTTGAATGGACTTTTGCATTAATTTAGCCATATGCATTAATTATCCACAATATTGGACATGCATATATGTAAGTAAGGGAGCACACTATTGAAAGTGCATTTGTTATTTAAACATGGGACGCATTTGAATATTATGTTTAGTGAATGTTATTTGAAGGGACGGTTACCTATACTGAATATAGTGCACTTTTCAATCATGCCAATCCAAATGTGGGACAATGAATAAAAGAGGTTGACTGTGGAAGATTTCCTTGAAGCACCAAGTTGGATATATGATCAGGGAAGGGTAGTGAAGAATCCTGGGGTGTACCTAAAATTGTACACCAAATTTGATGCACATGAGGTGCCAAAAATCCTCAACTTTTTTCACCAGTGATTGAATTGGCTGGGTGATAACATTATAAACTTTGGATGCAAAGTTAGATATAACAGCAACATTTGTGCTATAACCTTTGCTTCATAGGACAATTATTTGTATGTAAACTTTAGTTACAAACTAGAACTATGCTGCTATTTTTCAATATGGAAACATGTTAATAAATATTTTACCTATTGAAGAAATTACAAAGTGCTTTGGAGTTTGCTTGAGCTATATAAATATGTTAATACTAATGATAATAACAAGGTCCTGCTTTTTAATTAAATAGTACCAGTCATGTTTAAGTTAATTCAATATTTAGGTCCAAAGAAGAACCAGGGAGAGAGCATAAAATATGTCAATTGTCAATATGCAAATGACAAATGTCAACTATAACCATAGACATGCTTGCCCCCAGACACCTTCCTTCTATAGCTCATCTGTGCTCACGGGAGAGGTGCTATGGAAAATGGAGAGAATCTTAAGCATGACAGATTCTCATTAATATAGACGTCTGATGCACAGAATTGTGATACCAGGTGGATACTCTATGTAGTATCCTTTGTATTTTTTTCAAAAAAGGGCCTGATAATCTGCAGAGTCCATGATGCCCTGCACACATTCACATGAACTACAACCCCAAAACTGAGCCTCCTCCATTTTTGGCTGTAGGGAAGGTGTTTTGTTTGGATGCTTAGTTTTCCTTTCTGTATATATTGTGCTGATATGCCTTACCAAAAAGCTCTAAATTGGTTTCATCCGCCCAAAAGAAATTCTTCCAGGTGGAATTTTGATTGTTCAGGTGTCATATTCTGGAGTCCGGCTGTCACTTACTGAATCCATTATCCGGTGCATTCCCTCTGCTGTGCATCTTGTGGCTAATGTCTGTGAATTATGACCTGGACCATTCTTGACCTCTGTTCGGACTGTCATTTGGGTGTGCTTCTGTTCCTATTTGTTGCTGACCCAGCTTCTTTTGACACTTCTTTCTGCTATTCAATTTGGTACTCTGCAGTCCCTCTGTGTACCAGTCCTAGTTATGTTAACCTTCTTTCATCTGTCACCAGCTCGTCACATCTGGAGGAAGGGCAGAGGACCGCAAATACCAGCAGCAAACCTATCAGCAGCAAAGCCCAAATCCCCTTGTGGGTGACTCTGATGAAAACTTTGGGTTTATTAGACTCTGCAGCTTCGGTTCCTGTCAGTGCTATTCCAGGATGACGAACAAGAATCCACTTAATCTGCTAGAATCATGACGTCGGGTTATTTTGGCAAACTCCAAACTGGCTTTCTTATGTTTCTATCACTGAAGTAGTGCCCTCCTGGGCCTCCTACCATATAACCCCTGTTCATTCAGTTGGCAACATATTTTGTGAGTTGAAACTGTCGCTCCTTGTGTCTGAAAATCAGCTTAGATCTGTTTGCTTTTGATCAAGGTGCTATCTCCACCACAATACTGCTATACAATCTTTGCTCAAGTTGTCTTTTGCGGCCACGTCCAGGTAGGATTTCTACAGTGCCACAAGCCTTACACTTCCTTATAACATTAAGTAGGATTGAAACAGTATCAGGAGATTGTTTTGTAGCCTTGAGATCTTGAGATTGTCCATGTTTGGCTACAATCTTCTGTCTGACCTCCACAGACAATTATCTGGCTTTCTTTTCTCCATTCTCACTGCAGTACAGACAGTGACACAACAGAGGAGAATGAGTCATTTTCCCTATTCAAACTTGTTTAATAACACTGGTCAATAATGGTTTTGTTAAATGGATAATTTTTACTGATTGTTATTTAGATTCTCATGCTGATTCCAAAAATGAGGTCAGAAGTTGTCCTAAGGGCTAATATTAATTTAAACTGACATATTTCTTTTTTTTTTAAATTATACATTTTGCTCAAAACAACCTGTTAAGTATAAAGTAAGTGTATAAGTATTTTTTTAAATTTTGTAAAATTATTTATTTTTGTTTAATGACTTTTATAATGAGCAAACATTCAAGTTAAATGCATTAGCCATTCCCTATTAATAATTTATTTGTGTATAAGCAGGAAATAAAGTAGATAAATCTGCTGCTTATATAATAATGAAACTGTATGATTTACTCCTCCATTTTCAGGTTCAGTTTATAAGTATACGGTGTGCATACTTCTACAAAATGCCTCATCCAAACAATTTTTGTTACGTGTGTGGTGAATTACCTTTCAAGTCACAAAGAAGAAACATTACTCCTTTGGTAAGCAAAACGTATGAGTTCTACTTTGGGTGCAAAATTGGAGATCTGGAGGCTCCTCATATCTGTTGTCCTTCGTGTGTAACTTTGCTTAATAGTTGGCTGAATGGTAAATCTCTTCACATGTCATTTGCAGTTCCCATGGTATGGACAGAAGCAAAGGACAATTCCACAGACTGTTATTTTTGTATCACACAAATCAGTGAAAACACAAGCAAGTTTAAGTATTCAGTTGAATTTTCTGCAGTGCAGAGCTACATATTCCAGTGCCACCAAAAGCATGGAGCTTAGATTCAGAAGACATTCGTAATGCAGAGTTTCCTAGAATAAGTGAAGCAAAAATCAAAAAAGGGATATTTGTTCAACCACAAATACGAGAGCTCATGAAGGATGAAGATTTTGAGAGAAGCTTGAACAAGTCTGAGACAGCTGCATGGGGATCATCATCATCAACATTTATTTATATAGTGCCAGCAAATTCCGTAGCGCTTTACAATTGGGAACAAACATTAATAAGACAATACTGGGTAATACATACAGAGAGGTAAGAGAACCCTGCTCGAAAGCTTACAATCTATAGGACAATAGGAGTTAGAAACACAAGGGCATGTGCTACATCATATTGCACAATGGACCAGCCAGACTGCAAAGGTAAAAGTACTGAGTGGGCTGTGTGTGTGCAATGATCATTACATAAGGCTGAGAAAAACGTCCTGGGAAACAAGCAGGCTGTGAACTAAAAAGAACTGGTTAGTGAACTTCTTAAAAACTATGCAATATGTCTTTGAAAATAATTTTTGGGGATTCGCATTTGGACTTTTTCCCAGAAAATCTTGGAGATGTAAGTGAACGCTTCCACGAGAATATATCAACAATGGAAACTCGCTACCAAGGAAAATGGAATTCAAATATGCTGTTCCTCAAGCTAAATATAGCAGAAAAAGCACTAAAAGTTCATTTTATTTGAGTTAAATGCATAAGTATTATTTTGAGAATATTAAAGGAAAATTCAAATTTAAATGATTTTTAAAAGCATGTTACTAAAAAACCCATGTAAATTTGGCAAACAGATTTGAAATCAGCACAAAAAAATACTATGAGAAACACCATATCAGATCAATTTAACATTCCAAAAGTTACATTTTATAGACCAGTATAAGTGAATTTATATTGCAGGCACATGTGAATTCGGTTTCAAAGTGAAGGAAAATCACCTGCTTGAAATCTGATTATTTATAACTACTTTTAAAAGATAGCAATAATTATATTTGGTCCATTGAAGGATCTCTGTGTGGAATAATACATGACTTAGTAACATTTTATGGTTTAGTCCACTGCAAATAAAAACAATAATAAGTGGCTAAAATATTTTTTTCATTTCAACAATTTTCTGAAAGAAATGTAGAAAATTAGAAAAAAAACAGCAAAGATGCCAATAGAGGAGTGAATTTCAATTGTATATGAATTTCAGTATGTCTCAGCAGGTGAATGAGTTTGCAAAGTTTACACTGGAAAACAATTTAATTTCTCAATTATATTGTCTTTTAAAATGCTGGTTTAAAAAAAAAAAAAAAAAAAAAAAAATTGCATGTTTTGTAAAAAAAAAATTTTTATTTTTTTTTAAGGTGTCAACTTATGAGATAATCTTTCTGTATTTTTTTTTGTTTTTTTTAAAGGTAATTTTATTAGAGTTTTTTCAAAACAAACAGTGAATTTGACACATACCAAGAGATAATATAAACATGGTGTATACATATAAAACTCCAAAATGTTTACTCTCAATAAAAAGAAAGGCTCGGAGTCATTATCTATAATCAGGTATTTTGTACATTTTTATAGTCAGTAGATAAACCAGTAAAGAAAGATATAGAACTACTGGCCCAACTTCACAAATGTATCTCATATCCAAGTGAATTCTGCCAAATGTAAGAAACACCAGTTGTAACGCTTAAAGCAAAATGCACATTTAGCAAAATACACATGTAAGGATAGCTGCACACAATGAAACTTTTCTCTCAATTGCTTTAGCTTGAAATTCAGATGTTTTTGTGTTCCATTATATGTATCTAAAACACATCATGGGGAAAAGGAACAGCTCAATTCAAGACTTTTGCAAATTGAAAAGATTTTATTAACAAATGTCTCAATGTACAGATTATATTGACTTCAACAGACTAGTTAAAGCAGGTTTATATCAGAAACTTGTACAAGATTATAGTCACAAACATTTACATGCCTACAAGAACTTTAAGTATATAAATACATGTGGCACTGCAAAATGTATTTGATTTCAAATAGTGTTTTCCTGTTTTAACCATTATCAATACCAATAACTTGCAACACAAGTCTTATCTGACAAGGTTTCCTTAGTTCTTGATGCAACATGGGGAAGCATAAAAATATTTGAGAACAACTATTTGCGCCTCAGAAGGAATAACAAATTTAATTTTCATAGAAATTATATACATTTTCTACTGTATATGTTTGGGTATAAATATTTCTAAAATGACAGAGCAATGTGCATACATTATGCACCATAACAGACACACATTTGTGATATATATGAAATGTTCCCTTCTGTTTCTGCATTTGTCTGCAAAATAATGCATATTTTCAAATAAGCCAACATATTAAATAAACAAGAAAACCAAGAACATAAAAATAAATCCTTATTATTATGTAAAGCTATAGACCTTGTCTCAAAGAAATCACTTTTGCTCCAAGCAAATGTGAAGGCCAGTCCTCAAAAACACTGTCACAAAATTGTTTTTGTAAATAAATTCACGTATATCTGTAAAATAAGAGGCGTCACTTGCTTCAAAAGTGCAAAGTTCATAACTGTTTGAATCTTCAAATATCAAGAAGCACCTTTCTGAAAGGATAGTCCAACACTATTTGTGCTCCTTGGTGGGTGCGTAGTAGAGTTCCATTGGTTTATTTACCTTCCAGTACTTTTCGCTAACTAGTTCCAAGGAAAATGAGCCATTTAAAACCTAAAAATGAAAAAGGACTGTTTAACACTGTGAGTGGATCAAATTTCCTTTAACATATATTTAACATATATAGTAACAAATTCAATAGTTCTCAACAGTGCCAAAGATTGCATTTGCTATATGTGACCCAAATATGTGCCAAAGATTGCATTTGCTATATGTGACCCAAATATTTGATCATCTGGTGCCTGATTCATTAAGGATCTTAACTTAAGAAACTTCTTATTTCAGTCTCCTGGACAAAACCATGTTACAATGCAAGGGGTGCAAATTAGTATTCTGTTTTGCACATAAGTTAAATACTGGCTGTTTTTCCATGTAGCACACAAATATCAACTTTAAATTTCAGTGTACAAATAAGCTATCAAGTATTTGTGTGCTACATGAAAAAACAGCCAGTATTTAACTTATGTGCAAAACAGAATACTAATTTGCACCCCTTGCATTGTAACATGGTTTTGTCCAGGAGACTTAAATGAGAAGTTTCTTAAGTTAAGATCCTTAATGAATCAGGCCGCTGGATTATATATATGAAGATTAATTACAACATACCTCCCTATTGTAATTTAAAGGACACTAACCCAATACACATGTTGCCTTACATAAAGAAGCTAGTGTTAACATTCCCTGCTATATATGTAAAAGCTACCATACCATGAAAGAATGAGAGATAATTCACAATGTAATTATGCTCTTTGAAAACCCATCACTTTTTTACAGGTAACTTTATCGCAGATAACACTATTCACACTAATGCACCCTTATAACTGTCCCAATCTCCACTCTGAGCCACATTTGCTCCTCTTGCTTCAGCTGAGCCCTCTTCCACTTAGAATGCAAGCTCTCTAATGAGCAGGGTCCTTCATACCCTTTGTTTTCATGTCTGTGTTTATTTTGTCTACCTTGTATGTCCATTTTAAGTATGTATTGTTTTCCCTACTGTATGGTGCCTTACAAATCTACATTAATAATAGTAATAATGTTAGTGTCCTTCAATGGGACAGTGGCTAAGTGGCTAGCACTTCTGCCTCACAACACTGGGGTCATGAGTTCAATTCCCGACCATGGCCTTTTCTGTGTGGAGTTTGTATGTTCTCCCTGTGTTTGCGTGAGTTTCCTCCTGGTGCTCCGGTTTTCTCCCACACTCCAAAAACATAGTGGTAGGTTAATTGGCTGCTATCAAATTGACCCTAGTCTGTGTGTGTGTTTGTTAGGGAATTTAGACTGTAAGCTCCAATGGGGCAAGGACTGATGTGAATGAGTTCTCTGTACAGCGCTGCAGATATAGTGGCGCTATATAAATAAATGGTGATGATGATGATGATGAATGGGACAGGAATATATCTCAGTCAAAAATTACAATCATTCATCATCATCATCATCATAATTTATATAGCGCCAACTAATTCCGCAGCTCTGTACAGAGAACGCACTCACATCAGTGCCTGCCCTAATAGAGCTTACAATCTAAATTCCCTAACACTTACACAAGGACAGACTAGGGTCAATTTGATAGCAGCCAATTAACCTACTAGTATGTTTTTGGAGTGTGGGAAGAAACCAGAGCACCCGGAAGAAACCCATGCAAACACGGGGATAACATACAAACTCCACACAGATAAGTCCATGGTTAGGAATTTAACTCATGACCCCAGTGCTGTTAGCAGAAGTGCTAACCACTAAGCCCCCGTGCTGCCCATTAATGTCTTTTAAAATTGTTTAAATTTAGTCAGAAACTTCTACAAGCCAAAAGGAAATAGGATGGGAAAAAGGAGGTAGCAATGCAGTCTATAGGGACAAGAGAAACAATAGAATCAATAAAAATCAATACAAGAGAAGCAGCTAGACAAGAAGACACAAATAGAAAGGAAACATTACAAAGAGGATGAGGAGATAAGAGCTAGATTGCCAAATTTGTGCGAGTTAACATTAAGAGGATTAGGGTAGTAAACGGAGATGATAGAGGTGGTGTAAAAGGGGCAGGTGGAGCGTGAGGAGGGAATTGTCTTAAGATGCGGCTGGGTATGCAAGTGTGGAAAGGTGAGTTTGGAGGGAGCGTTTGGGATCAATGACTTGTGGGTGTCAAGCTTTAAGAAAATGTTTTTTCCATGGGAGACATGGTTAAACTGTTCAAAGGTATCACTTGCAACAGAGATTATCCATTTGTTTTCTATGATGAATGTCACTGTCAGGTCCTGCATGGACTTGAACTTGTGATCTCTGCCTGCTACTTAGTCTCTAGGATACATAAGTAGCTATCTCTTTCCCTTGCAATTATGTGTGTGTGTCTACTGCATGTTAACAAGACAAGCTGTAGCAAGTTCCTACCAACCTCCAGGAGTATATAGGGCCTGTGGGTAAACTGGAAATTGCTAAAGCGTTTTGTGGAACTGACCCTATATTCAGCCCTACACTGGATTACTGATCCCTGTTTTGCGATTATCTCGTCTCAGTCTTAATCTTAGTCTTTGTTATTTTTGTCTTCTAATCTAATTTTAGGGCTTCATTTACATTTAGAAGATAATCCTAACCCCGTCTATTAATTTGTTATCGTTGGTTATCTTTCTCTTGTCTCCCAATCTTGGCCCTGTCAGCCAAAACTTGCCATGATGTAGTTCTGAAGATCCTTGTGCAATCCTAGGGGTATTGGCATTCCCAAGGGCAGTCCTGAAAGGAAAGGGAGCTGCTATATGCCCAAGAGAATCCAATGATCGGGAACAATGACTGACACTGTGATGTCTGTGTCAGGTGCTATTCCCTCCTATCCTTGCTTTTCTTCCCCAGTAATGATGGTTATCTTTTGTTGTCTCTGTGTCATGTTATACTTTTTTTATCCGGTTTGATTTCTGGTATTAACCTCTGGCCTGGCTTGTTACGTGTTTTGGTCCTCCTGTATGACTAACTGTTCTGTATTTCTGACACTGGCTTTCCAGACTGTTCCTTTTTCTTGACTTTTAATCGTGTCTGTCTTTGCTAGATCTATGAATCATAGTCCCACTGTGAATTATCTCCCACCTTACCATCCTGTCTATTTCTGTAATTTCCTACCCCTGGATTCAGTTCCCTCTAAGCCACTGAACAACAGTTCCGTGTGGATCTTTACACCCACTATGATAGAGACCAGCATGACATTTTAAACTGGTCTGCTAAATGAAATCTAGCTGTCATAAGAAACATTAAATTAAGTCACTGGGAATAATCACCCAAGAGCATAACTGTGGGAGACTTTGGGACATGTACTCCTCAAACATCTGAAATTAGCTTTGCTACCATTGTTCAAATTGATGATACAATAGCCTCTTCTTCCTGCCTTGTGATCTCGGCATTGTGCTATTCAGCTCGTGGGCACTCTGTGGTTACTGAATGGGAGATAAAAAAACAAGAAAAACAAACAAAAAAACTTACTGTAAATTGCCCATTGGCTGTAGCAATGTATATAGTATACTGTTTTTCACTGGCAGTATTCAGATTCATCTGGTTTGACTCCCCTTTACTCCGAAATTCTTCAAGAGCGAGCCTCACCGCAAGATATTTAGATAAATGATCAACTGTAGCATTTCCAGAAGTCTTTATGTACCTTTGAAGTGAAAACATGGATGTATTTACAAAACAAAATTGAATTTCAAAAATGCATTTCTCAGCAGAAAATAAATTGGGACCTATGCACACATATGTAATATGTAATTTTTTCAAATAGAATTACATGTCAACTGTGAAAAGTGGTTGTCTAGAGATTCATTGGCACAAAACCTTAAAGAGGAGCAGGGGCGGATCTAGAAAATAGTTGTCCCCCGGGCGATTTAAGGGGGGGGGGGGGGATTTAGGCCCCGCCCCCTTTCTGACTTCTGAGACTGCACAGTATGTGCAGGTCCGCTCGGCAGTGACAGGCAGGGAAAATGTGCTGCCCGGCTGCTCTGATTGTGTTTAAAACACAATCAGAGCAGCCGGGCAGCACATTGTCCCTGCCTGTCACTGCCGAGCGGACCTGCACATAGTGTGCAGCCGTGAGCAAGAAGCCCCTCTAGGGGAAGCGATTGCCCCGATCCCCCCCCACCCCCCCCCCCCCCGCAGGGGCGAAAGCAGGATTTAGAAGGGGGGGTTTCCGCCCCCCCGAAAAAAAAAAAATATTGCGAGAGGGAGCAGCTCCATTTCGGCGAGTCTGAATCCTACAGCAGCTGCAGCGCTGTCAAGCAGCATCCGCGGCAGTGCTGTATTATACAATACAGCACTGCCGCGGACGCTTCTTTGACAGCGCCGCGGCTGCTGTACAGTACCATTGGTTCGCGGAGGGGAGGGGTTTCTGGAGAATCGGAAACCCCCCTGCGTGCGCCACTGCCCCCCCCCCCCCATGGATCCGCCACTGAAGAGAAGGAACAATAATAGTGTAATACAGACACAACCATTATAATGAGTGAATATATATTATTAGGTTCTCACCTTTAGTAGGTGGAAGGGTGTACAGATTCACTGTTTGGTCTCTAATGACATAACTTTTCATAAGTTTGAAAGTTATGAATGGAATTGAGTGGGGACCATGCAGAGATTTAAAAATTGTGCCTGTATTAATAAGTACTAAATCTCACACTCCCTAGAATGAATATTTATTTATACTTTTAATCATTACGTTTATTCAATATAAGGACACAACTAAATGGTACCATAATTTTTTATACATATGCTAATAATTTTTATTTATATGCTATTCATTTACATACATGCTATTCAGAACAAATGGAGCTTTCAGACTCTGCCATAGATGCACTGTGTATTATTTATCAATGTTAATTGTGTTATTTATGTTAATTATATATGGACACTGTATGTAAATAACTTTTGCACTCGAGGACAGCCTATCAAGCACGACCAAGCTTTTTAAGTTCTCCTACTGATAATATGTTTGCCACTTGTCTTATAACTGAGTCTCATGAAACGCAGTACAAGTAGTTACACTGACACTGGTAGGAACAACGGTAACATCATCTACTGACCATTTCTGATACTGCAGACCAGAATAGGAGTCCATTATTATAAGTCTATTGTCCCTGTGCATCATGTGAGTGCATCCCATGTTTCTGAATTTATTTTAAATGTTACAGTATTGTGTTTACTTTTTTTGCAGATGAGATAAACTCTGTTTTACTCATTATTGATTAAGCAAGATTGTATTTTATTACTTGCCCAATACAAGGTGAACCTTAAGTTGAGCACCTTTTTATTATATTATTAGTAACATCTTTGTTGGGACAAAACTGCACTATATTCTTCTGTATTCAATAAAATGCACATTTCTAACTTCAGAAAGAGAATCACACACATGCTTATTCCTCCTGTTTTGTCCGATTTTGTGCCGTGGACCCTACAGAATTCATACTGTGATTTAGAAGAAATTTGGGTACCTTCATTAATCCCCTCTTGGCTGCACAAGTAGGCAGGGGAAAAAAAACAACCCCTTGCTTCAACTATTGGTTGAACAAGTTGAGATGTCACCAGTTAAATGTTTATCACATCTGTAAAAAAATTGGCCTTGCTGTTAGAATTTGTAAGAGAGCGGCTGAGTAAGATCATTAATGGAATTTTTGGGGTGAAATAACATAAGTAGTATTTTGCATGAAAAAAATATGCAGTTAAATTTGAGATTATATCAATTACTACAGACAATGTTCACTTATTACCGAGTCTGAGCATTATCGTCCTTCTCCATTAGTGTAGGGTGGGGTCTGAAGACCAACTCTATCTCACTGGATCCATCCAACACAGGATCCATTGTAACAGTCTCATTGTTAGTGTCCAACTCTAGACCAGAATCATCAGATGTTTTGGTCCTCTTGTTACTTGGCCCAGCTTCCTGGTTGCTATGTACGGAAGCATTACTGCAGTGGGAACTGTCTGCATTATCTTCAGCTCCACTCCCATTGTCCACTTGCTGCTTCTTACCTCTCTGTAACCTGCAAAGCAAAAGCCATTCCATCATTATCTGGCAATTCTGCCTCTCTCCATTTACACCCTCCGTTTATAATAAGGTAAAACGTAATTTAGGAAATTATGTGAAGCATATGTATAACCTTGGTCTTTTACATTAAGCAGATACAGTGTCAAATATTAAGTGAGCAAAAATACTGATGGAGAGAAAGGCTGTTTAAGAAATGTTACACAGATAACACAAACTTTTGTGTTCTATTTATATGCTAATACACAATTATCAAGATTAAAGTGTGCATAACTGGATGTGCTAAACTCAGCATAAAAACATATTAGAAACAGTGGCACATGCCTCTGAATGCTGCCTTATAACAGCACTTATTTTAAAAGCATGTATCACATGCACAAGGTACAGCTCTGATTTTCAGCCAATATCAACAAATATACTCACATATTCATACATACATATATACATACATACATACATACATACATACATACATACAGACATAAACAAACACACACATAACTGTTTTATTAGCACTGAAAGATATCTGTATCCAATTCTAGCTTTCTGCCCTGGGACTGGTGCTCAAACTTGCTCTCCAATTACTATTTATGTGTTTCAGATAAATATTGATAGGGCAATGTTGCCATTAGATAAATATTTTGCTACTGTTAAATAAAGATTTTGTTGCCAAAAAGAGAAAATTCTAAATTGGCTTACCATTATGTTCTTCTCCTGCGGTTTTGTTTATTTTCCAGAAGAAGAAACTGGTAAGCAGATTAGAATGTTCTCCTTTCCCTGTACACAGCACAAAACAGAAGATACCTATAGTAATTACCTATGCATTGACTCCAAATTGGGATATATCCAAAACCAATAGTCAAATTTGGCTGGAATACAATTTGTGGATTTATTTTATTTGAAGTGCTAATCTACATATTATTCCAAAAAGCAAATATGACAACTAAAGAGGAACTCCACCTTCAAAAAAAAATCCTAGCAATTATTTTTCCAATGTGTAGAAACAGAAACAAATCTTCTGTTGGATACAACTGTATCTAATAAACAGACCTAATATGACCTATCTGTTTCATATCCAAGGGCACCAAAAATTAACAAATCTACTTGATGGATTGAACATGAAGTAACAAAAATGTCTCATGCAAAAAGATCATATTTTCCTAACGGCAGGTTTTGTTTCTCCATAACGAACACAAGATACTGTTCCTGCTCTGTGTATCTATGCAATATATATTATATATATATTTATATATATATATATATATATATATATATATATATATATATATATATATATATGTATGTATATATATATGCAAATGTTTAAATATTCCAAGTCAGAAAGATTAATACTACCAAGCCTTAAAGAAAACCACAAAAGACTTATCTTTCATTAGTTTAATTACTTAGCATTTGTTTACAAATGAATGATAATAAACATTAGTGACATTAAACGTATTTCACTCTACTGGTCTGAGCAGAATAATATTAGTAAAAGACTTTTCTTGACCAGTTTCCTGAATTCTACACATTTCATCACCCAGGCAAGCCCTTTGTATCATTCAGCGGATACAATTTAGGTTGCATGCAGATGAATGCAAATGTAGTAGCAGTAAAAATGACTGTAAAAAAGTTCTAATTTTCAAAGTAAAAGAGGAAATCGAATTATCCCTATTGCTCTCTATTCTCCAGGCTTCAGAATCTGAATACAAGAAAGAAGGATAGGGTCAGGGTGTTGAAATGAACTTGACTGGCACCCATCCATTCAGGTGCTTTTGTCATTGTCACAGTACCACTTTTTAATTACCCCAGACTTTCTAGCCGCAAAACAGCCATGCCACTAAATTGTCTGATTCACATTACAAATCTGAATAAAAAGAACAGATTACTGTACAAGCCTTTTCTTTTGCTACATACAATCAAAACTAGTGTAATACAATGTTTTGCAATGTATATGGATATTGTATGTGCAATCTGCTTCCATTTGTGAAAAATCAATTTCCTGGCCATTCAAAGCATCTGCTCTTTGTTCCATCTTGTCTATTTTACTACTACGTAACTGTTTAACCAGGGCTGTATTAAGGAAATGCAGGCCCCCGGGCTAGTAGTTCTGTGAGCCCCCCCCCCCCAATATATATAATATAGCACTTACCTGGTCCTCTTCTCTCACTGCAGACTCCAGGCTCCTCTTCTTTCTTCTTTTCCCGCTGTCCGTGCAGGCACGGTGAGTAGTGCGCTGCTTAGCAAGGAGATCTCGCGATACTATGAGTCATAGTCTCACGAGACCTGCTCTCTAGTAGCGCACTGTACACCACGGCCGCACGGACAGCAGGGCAGCTAACAGCATCAGATTTGCTGTTGGCTGCGCCTGCCTAGAATGAATGGAGGTCGCCCCCGACACGATCGTAGGCAATATTACATAAACATCTTTGTTAGGGCTCCAAAGCTGCCTGAGGCCCCTGGGCTATCGCCCAGAAAGACCATTAGGTTAATCCGGCTCTGCGTTTAACACATGTAGCACCTGATTCTGAGTTAGGAGCAAAGCAAAAAAAAGGAGCAAATTTGCACATGGATAAAACATGTTCCAAAGCAAGGGTTAGAGACTGATTTCTTTTTTTGCACGCAAAAAAAATACTGACTGTTTTTTCATGTAGCACACAAAAACTTAAAAACTTTATTTTAACACTGAAATTAAAGTTAATGTATGACATGCCGTATTCCAACTATATATCAGTCCTTATATTTTAAATTTACCTCCCCCTCCAATCCAACATAGTTTTCTTTGCTTTGCTCTTAACTCAGCATCCGGCTTGTAATGTCTAACAATTCTTTCATCTATTTGAAAGCACCAACGAGAAAATTATTTCAAAAATAAATAAATAATAATAATAAAAAAAAACTTGGGACACAGATTGAAGTCGAAATGAAAATGTCTTAACATATTAACATAATATGTCAAAGCTGAACTCCCAGCAATATAAAAGATTTTACTAACATGATGCACCTTCCAACAGGAGCCCCGGGGGCTGCTACAAGCAGCTGTACTTCTCAGGCATTTCTTCTCACAGGCCCCTGATGAAAGCCAGGACCAATCTCCAGCCGCAATGAAGTGACTTTGTTTATGTAGGTGGCAGTGCAGCATAAATAGTTACAAATGGTGCAAATCCTTTGCATAGGTTTACTCACCAACCTTGGTTGATCTTGTACTGCAGCTAAATCCTCTGTTATTAATTAAGCGTTTCGATTCTTGATAAATTCAGTTGTAACTCCTTATATATAATATCAAATATAATCCTACTACTATGGGGGATGGTATAAGATCTAGAGTCTACATGTATACAATCTGAAAGAGCCTTTTGCACTATCCTCTATTTCTTTTCCTGACACAATTCTTTTATTTACAGGAAAGAAGCACAACCAAAATTGACTTTAAATAAAATGATTTAACTAAATGGGAATGTTTAAAACAATTCAAAGTCATTTTATGAAGTATGTTATACAGGATTTTCTATAGAATATACCATTAGGTCATATAAACTTCTGTCACTCAACTTAGTTTATTAATAATAATAATAATAATAATAATAATAATAATTCTTATGAATTTATCTGGAATGACATTGTCTTATAATTTTATATTCTTCATCATATTCCATATGACCTACATTGTCCTTTTAGAAATATTCCTGATAATTTAATGCAGTTAAAATTAATTAACATAATACCTAGTATATTTATTTGCATTGTAAAGTTTCTAGTGACCATCAAGATAAAACACTTACAGGTATATCTTGCAAAATATTCTTTATTATGTAATATTTCTAATACATTAGGGCTCTGCTTTCTGTCAGATCAAGACATTATTTTGGCATTCTTTGAATAAACCCTGACATTTGAATCCCAGGTACATTACACCGTTCATGACCGGAGGTAGATTTGCCAAGACTAAATAATATTTTCCTACATTATCAACAAGCAGCTCCCCTCTGCTCTGCCAGCTAAATGGCTAGGAGGGCAGATAAGGGATTCACAACAGTAAAAACTTATACTGTTACTCTTTTGCTGTAGTGGTTCGCTAACATAGGAATCACATAGTCATCGATGCTAAGTGACCAGAGTCAAGAGACAACCAGTGATGGTGCTCTGACAGGCCAACCCTTTTATAATGACCCAAAAAACTTATTAAAGTCCTGTCATGTCTGCTGCACATGTATAATGCACAGGCATGAAGGAATTTAAATAAATTATATGCATGTAGTCCATCAAATCCCATTAATCACTGGTGAGGAAAAATCCTTATACACACTTTCTAACACTGGTCACATATGGTAAAACATTTTATTACAACAACAGAAAGTGACCTTCTCAACAAATGCCCATAGCACCACTTCTTGACTAGAGTATGCGTTTTTGAGGGCTTCCGCAGCCAACGCTAGTAAAATGTAAAATGAGAAAATTATAAATAAATATAAAACATAAATAAATATAATGGTTATACAGTACGCCAAAAGAAGTCCCAATTGTCCCTTGATAAAATATCAGTCCAGCCAAATTGTAGATACAGGTAGCCGGATTCCTTATAGCACTAGCGGTATAGAAGCCGCGCGTCTTCCCTCTTATAGCCCGATCTCCACAGGCACAGAATCATCTAAAAATCAAACAGAGAGGGGCGCTTCCATAGTGTGTTATCAGACTTTAATGGTAAAAGATCATTTGCATATACACATATCAAAGACTTTGGTACGTGTATATGCAAATGATCTTTTACCATTAAAGTCTGATAACGCACTATGGAAGCGCCCCTCTCTGTTTGATTTTTAGATAAAACATAAATAGTATACAGAAAATAAACTGATGAAAAGTCAAGTGAAAACATATTAACAAGGGAAAAAAGAATAATAATTTAAAAAATACAACACAGCAAGTAATTATGGTCCATGACAAAAGGCAAGATAGGCACACAAAATCCTTTGATCAACGAACCAATAATTGTATGTATAGACAGAAATTAATATCTAGGCCAATGATTGGTTTGATTAAACAAAAGATTTAAAAAAACAACTACAAAAGTGTAGAAATGTGATTGCCACCAACTACATTTCATTTATTTGCATTTTTATTTTTTGAAATATGTGAAGCAGAGCCGTCTTAACGTATGGGCACGCTGGGCAGTTGCCCGAGGGCCCCACGAGCATAGGCTCCCCATAAACGTGCCAACTTTTCAGTATATTACTTCAGGAGATTTAAGTAGAAACTTCAAACCCTTTATATTAAAATGTTTAGGTGGACTAACCACCTCAGTATCAGCTGTTATGTGTACATGCGATCTTGCTATTGCAAATACATACCTTGACCTTGAAAGAAAACAACGTACGCGTACTAATTGTACATAAGCAAAACAAAAACAACACACATGATTTCTTGAAGACATAAAGCTATAATAAAAGTCTTCTAATATTTTTAAGAGTCTGCGTCAGTTGCTTCCCTCTGCTAGTAGTAACACTGATTTTGTTGGGAGGTACCAATAAATATAAGTTTAATTTAATAAAGAATTTACATTTTTATTCCTGTGAGTGGTTGTATAGGTAGGTCCCAGTGCACTGCTTTGCCCGGGGGCTGTTAAGACAGCCCTGATGTATTCTGAATTTTGCAGCATGCATGGAACATATTTAGTTGAAATGAATACTTGTTATTGGTAGTTGTATAAACATAACAAGAACATAATATACAACATTTAATAAAACAAACCACATAGACAATTATTAAAGGACAGAAACAGTAGACAAAGCACCACTTACAATAAAATCAGCCAGTTGTAATATTACAAGTAGAGTGTTCTGTGTCACAGAGAAACAACGCAAAAATACAATCTTTCAAATGACTGAAGACAATACCTCTGCATTACTAGTCATGTATTTCTTTTTAAGAGCAACATAACATCTGTGATGTAACTGAAAGACTGCAGTCTAACATACAGTAGATTCTCTATACCTATCTCCAGCAAACCTTGCATACATTACAGAAAGTTGTCTGACTGAGATCTCTGAAAGACATCTGTATGATTTTAGGCCAATAAGTCCAAATCTGTATGGACTTTGTCTAAAAAAGCATTTAGAGATATATGATCAGACAGAACGGTATAAAACATTACAATTGACATAGCAGCTGTAAAAAATAAATAAATCATAAAATGAACCAAGCTCATTAAAGTATGACATGAGCAAACACAAAATGAAATAAGGGTCATTGATCCAAAGATAAATGAGTACTCAATGCATAACAATAGAGAAAAAGCATGACGGAAACTATCAATGCATACATCACTAGAGCGCCATGGATTTTCTATAATATCCGTGTGTACAGGACATCCATAAATTGAGTTAATCCGTGAATTAAGATAAGTTTGCACTCTGACCACAGTAATATAAAATATGTAAATGGGGTGCTCTTACTAAAATAAAAGTCTCAGATTTCATAAAATCACCTGCTTTATTTTCTGAACCATGAACCTTTACAAAAGGGCTAGAGTTCTGAAGCAGGCATGATAGGCCTTGCAAGACCCATATTTTAAATATTTAAATGATTAAACATAAAGTACCTAGACTTTAAAGCTTTGCCTCTGTGAATCCTATTAATAAAGCTCCGATAATACAGAGGCAATAATTGTACCCAGAACTGGTTCAATCTTCTTTAGATCAAATACAAAAAAAGAACTAAAAGTTTTTCAGTCATCTCCCTGTGATGCAGAATAAACCACTCTGCGTTGACGCAGAGCTCTCCATCTTGTCACATAGAACTACCCATAGACTTTACCTGTTCATTGCTTGTATTTTAAGGCCCTCCTCGATACTGTGGCTCAGTGCTTGTTGATTGTTATGTTTGTTGATCCTGGCCAAAACTCTTTCCTGGTGAGCTTCATATTCATCGCGACTTGGGTAGATTTTACTGATAAGTGCATCAAAATTTGGGTCTGGCCGTAATGATCTTTTGGAGACTAATTTTTTGCGACATGTTGGGCATTCTTTGTTTCTGCAGGAAAAAAAAAACATGTTTTTAAAACAAAAAATAAAATAGTATTGTGTTGTTGTATAGTGTAACTCTGCATAAAGATTGTGAAGAAAATACACGTAAAATGCAAAATATATCTAATTCTAACTAGCTGACCGTCACGTTTCATCCATTCCATTATTTATTTGCACGTTTTAAGTTACTGAAAATAGTGAAAACTGCTATGGGAAAATGAAACACCATTTATCACTCCAATGTAATATTCATTCCTTAGTGGCCAAATTATAAAAAATCATTGGGAAAAGGTTACTTACAAAGCAATCATTTTTACCCCAGTCATCACCTAAGGAAGTACCATTAACTTACACCATAGCAGGCATATAAAATATATGGTCTTCAAAATAAATATATTTTCAGTACAAAATCATTACCCCTAACATAAGATTATATCAATAAATTAGATGAATCTTTCAATCATTGTCAAGACTATGCAAACTTGCACAACAAGATGTATTTGTACTTTATGGTATTTGTGTATAATAGAGCAGTCCCGATAGCGCATTAGAGTGCGTATAAACACAGAAAGACGGTCATACAATATAAACACACCATTTTCATAAGTTGGACAAAAGTTGTGTGTAGAACTGAAGCTGTATAAACTGGAATTGATAATGTACAAGCACAGAGCTCCACATGATTTGGTCCTTTTTGGGAATATTTTAAATATTAACAATAAAGTCATTAATACCACTGACTACAATAGAGTTTATTTGACTATACTCAATCATGTTCCACCACTTGCACTCTGATTTTGCTTCATTTGAAAGAATCTCATGGTTATTCTTCTTTCTGTTAAGTATCATAAAGGTATAGCTTATTCAATACACTAACTATCTGTATCCTGTTGTGTTTTTATATGAGTGGGAACTATCATATGCTTGCTGAAAAAAATAAAGTAAAAGATTAGTCATTTATGCCAATAAACAACATTTGCTTAAATAGCATGTACGCAAACTATAATGTCTATTAGTTTTAATCGGGGACAGGCAACATTCCACATTCTTAAAGCTGATGTCTTATCTCAGCCACCATAGGGTTTAAAGACAAACTTCAGTAAAATATAAATTCATTAAAACATGAAAGGACATTTTGATACTTTCACAAATATGTTTACCCTACTCACAAGGGTCAATTTGTCATGTGTAAGGTCCAGTCAGATAGGGCGCATTACGAAAAATACACCTGAGCTGAATTAACCTCTCTTGGAACAATTGTGCTAATGCTAACAGGCTTGTTATTTAAAGAACTTTATCGGGAAGGGATATTTTTATTAATAAATTATGGATGGTTAAATTATAAATACTTTAACAATCATATATTTTTATCAAATTGTGAAACAATGTGTGTGGACGACAATACAATCAATTCTAGATGGCCAATTTGATCCGGAATCCCATTGGATTAGGTAGAAACATTGCATCCAAAACAAATAGATTTAAGGTGAAGTGTATAGATGGTAATCATAAAAATAAACTCTAAAGAGCCTACAAATGTCCTACATTTCTGCCCTGTCAGGTCAAAATTGTAATGTGGGCGAATCATTCGCTCATTATTTAAATTGCAATATGATTAAAGACAGCTGTGTTAAATGACTGGATTGCAGAGCATGTACCTCAATTGTACATTCAAATTATTGCACAGAAAATCTATACGAAAATAACAAAAGAGCCACTATAGCCAGTTTAACACAGGGTTGTCAAAAAATAGTCACATCTGCTGTTGTGTAAGTCTTACTCCATTTTTGTACATTTGACAAGTCAAAATGGTTGGCACCTAAATTTTGCAAGTAAATTGATCTGCTTTAGCTATCTTTGTAGAGTTATTTTTAAATATATATTAGCCCAATATATGTTTAACTAGGAATAACCATTAGAAGTTAACAATTCAAATGAACTAATTCAGAACTGGGCTAGTACCCAAACACTGGCATGTACACCTTGCTCCAAGGGTTAACAGAACAGTAAGGTCAAGAACCAACACAGATCAAAGAGTGTTATAATTAAATTTATGATCAAACAATGGCTAGATAGTAGAGCCCAGTGTTTCTGAGAACATCCATAGGTTCAGAATGACTACTATCCAGTGAATTAAAATAAATCCCTTCACAGCAGAGGGAAGGGTTAAACCAGAAATAACATTTTTTTTGTTAAAGTATGCCACCTCTTATGTGAAAAAAAAATACCTCAAGATATTAAATTCTCAGTGTTCTCCCCAGAAAATTTTGCCAGTTGGGTGGCATTAAGAAGTATCTGGCTGGGGGCAGCTGTAATAATTTGCAATAATATTGAAAAATTTTGGAGGATATTGCCCACACTCCCATACCCTGCTCCCTACTCCTCACTGACGGCCGGGTATTTCATCATCACTTCCCTACACTGTCAGTGCTTCACTCCTTCATCACACTGTTCCCCCTTCATCACACTGTGCCCGCTCCTTCATCACACTGTTCCCCCTTCATCACACTGTGCCCGCCTCTTCATCACACTGTATGCCCTCCTTCATCAAACTGCTCCACTCCTTCGTCACACTGTGCTCCCTTCATCACACCTTGTCCCCTCCTTCATCACACTGCTCCACTCCTTCATCACATTGTGTTTCCTCCTTCATCACACTGCTCCCCACTTTCATCACAGTGTTACCCTCCTTTATCACACTGATCCCCTACTTCATCACTCTGTTCTCCTGTTTCATCACAATGTCTCCCCTCTTTCATACCACTGCTCCCCTCTTTCATACCACTGCTCCCCTCCTTCATACCACTGCTACCCCTTCATCACACTGCTCCCCTTCTTCATCACACTATTTCAACTAATTACAGTTCATAGTTAGTACAGAAGATTTCCCACTGAGAATCTATTGATGTACCCATTTGGGCATTAGGGATAAGGATTTTTTTTTAATCTTTACTCACGGTAAATTAAGGAACTAAGATTAGGTATTCTGTTTTTTTGGTCTTTGATAGTCTTTTGGATTACACCATATCAAGGGAAGAATCAAAATATGCTGATGAAGTAGTATGACTACGGATTCTATTGACAATGTATAGAACATGGGCTGGTAAGTACTTTGTTACCAAATAAAGATTGTTATTAATAAGGTGGGTGTTTTACAATGCTGTCTAGCTTCAGCAGCCGGACAGCATACATGACAGTGTAGTAAGTGACTCTCCTTTACAGGGTTTCCACAGCAACAGACCATTCCTCACTGCTCATCAGTGAATGCAGAAGGGAATAAACTGACTGCTGACAGGGATGTTATTTGTTTAGTAAACTACCCCTATAATAAGCATCAATGAGTAAAGATCAAAGAAGAGATGTTGAGTTAGCAAAAGGCAGCACCCTGGTGATCAGACCTAGTCTACCTCCCTTTTTCACAAGCACCCTTCTGCTTCACCCCATCCTCCCTCTCCCTGCACAATAAGCAGAATGCCTGTGACACCGTTTCCCATGCATCTTCTTTGAACCATTAAAACCAGTATTTGCCTTTACAGCCCACAACTTTCAGTTAAAAATGTTCCTGCCACACTTCTGTTGTCACAACAAGTCCTGGTCTACCTTAATTGTATCCAGTAATGTATAAGGGAACAGATCTGTATCACTGTTATTTTTTCGTCTGTTGATATTTCTTTGCTTTGTAATTCTAAAATCTCTAAAAATGGAAATTCTAAAGTTCTAAAAATGAAAAATAAAGATCACATAAAAAAAGAATCCCTGGTTACATCATAACTAGGTTTGACTACAAGAGTATGGCTCTGACCACAGTAATAGCAAAGAGTTCTCTAAACCTGGGAGCCCATACATGTTAGGAACAGCTGCAATTCAGAAGGTGAGAATGGTAATGTTTATTGGCACAGACAAAGGAGGGATTAATGTGGATTTAGGATGATCAATTGGAATGCATCCTATATTACATGCAGTTACATCATACTTGCCAAATCTCCCGGAATGTCCAGGATACCTGCATGAAATCCGGGAGAGCAGGGCATGACCCTGCAGCTGACCACTTTTTAGTGAAGTGGACTGGATAAGAGCTACCATGACGCAATTCTCAGGGAATTACGTCATTTTGGCCCTGTCCCCGCTGTAAAACGACGCGTCGTTACGTCATGGGGTGGGGCCAAAAATGATGCGATTCACCAATCATGTGATTGAGTAAGTGATGGCAGAGCTGCATGTGACAGGGACAGTAAGGACAGGTAAGAGGTTAGTGGGACTAGCAGAGTCACCCCAGCTCAAAATTTGCCTACTACTGGCCACTGTAATATATTGCTCAATCGCCTTAGAGAGGAATTCCATGACATCTCTGAGTATCACAGTCACTGTTAACCCATTGAGTGCCATAGCCCAGACAACTTCTGAATGTCAAAGAGAAAACAACTTTAACATTGAAGTGGGCAGGTTAACATGCAGCCAATCCAAGTACCTAAACCTTGATAACAAGAAGAATTAGTGTCAAACTAACAAGGGAATACTGTGGTGTCAAATACAAATATACAAGAAATCCATATATTCAACTCATTAACTCTTCTTGCATTAAAAAGACTCAGTGCAAATAATTGCAGGGACCCAACCCTGTGCTAAAACCAAAGGAAACCATGTATATTGTGTTGCATCTGTTCCACATCAATTTTGTGTAAGAGGACAGCGCTTTAATTCGTCGCCATATGGAGTCCTGTATTTCCAATGCAGTAAAAAGAAGCCAGAACAATATTCACAAAGTGCATTTAAAATGTGCTTAAAAACCATATGTGTACACTCTCACATGTGTGGCAGTATATCTCGCGTGTCTGATTGTTCAGTGTTTGTTTTGCACAGTTCTGAAATTGCTGGCTTAAGAAAATTATAACTATGTGTGAAGGTAAGCACACCTGAATATGTAGACAAGTTGAAATGTGTCTATTATAATAAATATTGTATCAGTAAAATAAAAAGCTACCTCAGAAAAAGTCACTTTAGAATTCTTAAGTATAAAAGACCATGTGCTTTTATATTTTACATTGGTGATAAATTAAAGACAACCTATCACCTGTAATAAAGCAGCCATATTGCATATTGGCATGTACACTATGCATTATTAACAAAATATAGTCATCTGGGATTAAAAAAAATTGCATTTTAGTTGAGCCACATACTGTACTATGGTCTCTTTGGGGTGGCTCTCTTCCTAAGTCGCTGCATTCTCAGGACCGAAATCTGTATGAAGGGAGCGACACAGAAGTGATCTGTAATCATGATGCAGTATACAGCCCAACTCAGATGTCCAACTATTTTCATACAGTGGGGACTTATTTTTGGGGTGTTTTTATTTCCAATAAAATAATTTTTACACTTGTATCTGTGTTTTAGTTACTTATTTCCTTGATGCACTACAGGTCCCAGGGCATGCTGGTGTTTGTAGTACTACAAACGCCAGCATGCACGAACACTTAATGGCACTCTGGACATGCTAGGACTTGTAGTGCACCAGGAACAAAATGGATTTAGGCATTTATTTAATATTAACCCACACCCACCGCTCAAGGGGAGTGGGAAGAGCCCTAGTGCTTTTCAGCACTGGGATGGATAAACCAAGAGGAGGTGGGGGGGCCGCAAATGATTGCGGACCCAATCTCCCTAGGGATTTCAGCCCTGTGCTGACCAGCATGGAGCTGGGTTGGCATTATGGCAGGGGGACCCCCACACAGCAGATTACCCTGCTATAGTCCCACCAGTCCAGGCTGGGAAAGCCTAGTGTTGGTAATAAAAAAAATTGTGGGGACCCCTTGCTTTCTGTCCTCCTGATTTTGATGGTAGCACTAGGGTTGGTTAAACTAATTAGGGGGGAAGGGGGTACGTTGTTTTTTTTTGTTTTTGTTTTTTACATTTATTTATTCCCTTCTTTTTATTTTTAAATACAGCAAGGTCTGTGCTGATGGTCTGCAGCAGCAGCAGCACAAATCTTGCACCAGGAGAAAGCACCCGCAAAGGATACATCTCCTAGAGACTTATCTGCTACCAACTCAGCATAGCACATAAAGAGCGTGAACACACCTTTACATTGCTAGACTCCCCCGTTCTCCCTCTCTAAGCGAAGAGAAGGGTAAGAAGGAGATCTGTCTCAACTGAGACAGATCCTTGGCTACTGCGCATGCCTATATGAATCCCTTAGCGTCTAAAATGGTTAAATCGATAAAGCAAACTAAAGGTGGTCTAATGCTTTAAAACTTTTTTTACTTATATAAAAGCAATTTTACCTAAATTGAATGTAGGTAATAAAATATACAGCAGAATAAAGTAACAGGGTTATTAAAGAGGGTGAGTAGTTTATCAAGTGGATTAGACAGGCTTTGGACCAATAAAAAACAAAAAAAAAGTAAAATAAAGAATCACACTCGTTACTTACCCACTTCGGAGAGCAGTAATTATGCAGTCAGCACAAAACCTGTGCAAACATTCTTTCGTTGTCATTGTGTTCTTCAGCATGTCAAGGCATATTGGACACATCAGTTCACTGTGCAGGCTTCTGGGTGACACTACAATTTCTAAGCCATCTGTAATTGCTTCCTGTTCAAGGATATAGGAAATATTTAAAATATAAATTGAAAAAACCCCCCAAAAAAACATAAGTCTTCCAGGAAAATACACGCGATTACCTGTGGCGTTCTTTGCAATTCATACAAACTTAGCTCCCATGTTTTGCTCAGTGGTTGAGCGCCATTGGTTTGTACTGCCTGAGACATAGTGTCTGAGAAATCTAATGGAAATAATAATAAGTTTTATCATTGGTAACCAGTTTATGAAAAAAATTCATATGAAGATAAAAATAGAAAGTCATAAGATATATGCTTGGCTTTCCTGGAAACACACAGTAAACGCTTAGAAATATTAAAGTATTAAATGCTGCGTTTTACCATACCTGTAACACTAACATCACTTGTTTTTTAACTATATAATTTAATAAGTGCAGCCAGGGGATGGCTGGCAAATTATAGCCTGGTGGGCAAGCTTGAACTCAGCAGCCTATTAGAAACTTTTTAAAGGAAAAACAATGCAGGTGGCCAGTGACCCAGCCCAAGGTAGCTCACAATGGGACTAGCCCGGGGGGCATATGCCCCCCAGCCCAGCCTGCCCCGAGTGCAGCATATCCTCATCTAAGCACTTGCACATAGATATAAACATTTGCTTAGGCATAGAGTAGGTGCGCACTCATTGTCGCAGTCATAGCCTCCAGCATTTTGTGAAATACTGTCGGGATTTAACCTAAAGGGCGTGCAATTCTTTTTATGTGCATGGTTCAGAGAGCTGAAATCATCATCACACAGTAGTACCAGCTGTCACTTTAGACCCTTCCCCCTCATCCTTTCTAGGTATCATTTTCTTATAAAGTACTGCTCCTTTATTTCTGTATAATTTCTGAAAATCAGGGAGCATTTAACAGTCTTTATTTCAAGTCACAAATATATTTAATATATGTATTTTAATGAATGTGTGTACTTTACTTTACTCACACATTGATGCACAGTCGTATTACTTACTTCTTGATGCAAATTTGCACTAATTTTTTTCTGGCTAAAATTAGGTCTTACAGTCTTTTTGGTGGCAGATTTTTGAGGATCATTTCCAGGTCTTGGACAGTCACACCTCCATACCACCTAATTTTTAAATAACATGCTCTGTAAAGTTAAGCCTCATTTTGCAGATCACCCATAAGGTGCATCTTGCGCCTATAACCCTCTATTTTGCTCCATTCTAATTTATTAACCTTGCAACAGCAGCATTCATTTTATGCAACTGAACACACAATCCCATATATTTAGTCACACAGCCTGCAAATGCTAATTTGTGGTGTAATATTACCATTTTCAGGACTCATGCACTATAAGTCCACTTTGTAAATCACCCCCTCTGAAAATTTTACAGCAGATTCCATAGGGTACATAGTGGTCACACTATCAGGTAAGATGAAAGAAAAATAGCAGTGAAGAATGAAATAACTTGAATGGTGGTAAGAAGATGCAAGAGATTGAATGTAGCAAATCAAGTGATATCTATTATGTACAGTTTTATATTAAGCTTGCAGCTGCTAACATACATTTTGCCATTAGTATCTAAATATATATCTTTCAAATCATGGATGTGGTTAATTGTTGACATCAACCTTCATTTCACTAAATGATTTTTCCAAGACAACATTATGTATTTAAATAAAATAACCGATTTGTAAAGCAGACAAAGCCATGTATCAATAACACTGGGTACACATACACAGTCCACACAATGGGACTACTTGTACAGGAAAATCCCTATTGTTAATAAAACACATAAACGGTGTCCAATGGACATTTCTGCAGCACAGAGACATCGGCTGCAATTTTCCCTGTGCATTTGCAGAATGTTTAGTTTAGAATGAACGTACATGATAAACATAAATTAGCTCATACTCACACTTTGCTCCGTTACCACTCGACGACCTGTGATTTGTACCCCGATATGCAATGTACAGTGCTTTGTGTATTGTGATGTTGGGTGCTAAGTTCTTGTAATCGGGCTGTACAATATGGCGCGGGCCCAGCAGCATCCGCAATGGAGCTCGGGAAGATACTGCATGCACTGTGTGAGGGGAGGAGAGACAGAGGAAGACAGACGAAGGAGGAGAGAAAATGAGAACAACCGAGAGTGAAAGGGAATGAGGGGATGGTGAATGAAAGACTCAAAAACACAAAAGAGGATAATATCACAAAGGGGAAGAGTTCTTGTGCGGCGTAGACCATACCAGAAAGTAATTGAGACAATCAGTTTGTGCAAAGGGTCGTGGGGTGGAGAGAAAATGGATGATATTAAAGTGAAATCTGAAGAAAAAAAATCAGGCAGGTGTGAACTTATGAAAGCATAATTGCATCTGTCCCTATTTTCCAGGGAAAATGGCTGTTAATATTCAATGAGTTATTTAAATAAATTCTAATCAAATTATCTTTTTATTAATAAAGCTGTGACATATTACACATCGCTGTACATTGATGGGATCATGACATGACACAAACTCCATCATACCTGCCAACTCTTTCGGGAGAGTAGGGCAACCAACCGCATCTGCCCACTTCAGTAGGATTGGGCAGAAATAGAGCTGCAATGAAGCGATTCACAGGGGGGTATTCAATTGTTCCTCCGGGCGCCGCCGGAACGAGCACGTTAAAACTATTACCGTGGGACCCAAACTGCGTTTTCCCCCCTGCTATAGTGCCTATCACCCCGGCTGGTTTGCCAAGCGCTGGTTCAATTAAAATAGGGGAACCCTACGCAAAAATTTTCAAAGATTTTAACACACACACACAGCAATAGCCTGCCAGCACTAGGGTTAAGACTAAATAGAGGGGAGAGCAAACGCTTTTGGTTTTAAAAAATAAATAAATGACATGCTACTTTTCACAATTTTGAGAGCTGACTGAGGTCAGGCACAGCCCCCCCCAAAAAAAAAAAAAATTAAGTTTAAATACATAGGACTGCACCACTAATGGATGTTTTTGAAGGGGGAACTTTGAAAAAATTATTAATTATTACACTGTTATTTTTTTTAAAAAAATAGTACTTTTCAGTTTTCAGGTTATTTTAATGAAATTTTACACCTATTTTTTCAGTTTAATTTCTATTTTTCTTAACTTAAAATTTTTTTTTTTTCTTTGAGCAGACCAAGGAGGTGCGAGATGAAACAGCAGATTTGCCTGTTTCACCCACAACGTTAAAAAACAATTGAATAGCTTTTTCCGCTGAGGGTTCACATCCAGCCTATACTTTAACATTGACAAACGTTTGGAGCGCCATAAGACCTTTTCGGTAAAAAAAAAAAAAAGATTTGAATTGCGGGAGAAGTTTCCGCGCTCAAAAATAAGAAAAAAAAAAAAAAGACTTAACGCGCTCGAACTTACAAACTCGCTAACAATTGAATACCCCCCTTAGAGAATCATGTCATTTTGGCCCCGCCACCGCACTGTAGAGGCCTGTGTACTACAGCAGCCCTGCGCCCGAATTCAGGCGCACGCAAAGCCTAAATACGGACATCAAATTCTGAGCGTGAGTTGCGTTCAGAATGCATGCCATAATGAATCAGGCCCTTATACTCTAATATAGACACAGCCAAATAGCATAGTTTTATATCACAACTGCTATAATTATACTATTAATGTATTGAAGCAACTCCCATAAAGGAAAATATTGTATCACTTCTGCAGTTATATGTATTTCAAAATATAGAACTGATACACTGTACAGGAAAAAATTCAAGGACGTAATATCCTTTTAACTGATATCTTGGATCCAATAACTCCTGAATCACAATCAAGCAAATGATGTTGTCACTTAGTTAATAAATTTGTGCCGACACATACATTAAAAAAGCTTTTTCATCCTTCGTTTGTTCACAGCATTCTATGGTATTTATATGTACTTAATTTTTCAACATACAGGGTGTTTCAAAAAGATGGACCCACTTTCAAAGCAATATACTACACCAGTGGTTCCCAAACTTTTGCAGTTCGCGGCACCCTTAGAGTCTCCAAATTTTTTCAAGGCACCCCTCCAAAATAATTACTGAGCAGTCCTGTTTTAGAAGTAGTTGGGTCAAAAAATTGTGATAAGTATTTAGGTCACAACAGAAAAACTTATTTAGTTGTATGCAAAAATGCATCCAGACACTCTGCCCCCAGACACTCTGCATTCAGGCACACTGCCCCCTCTGCTTCCAGGCACACTGCCCTCTGTCACGCTGTCCCCTCCTCTGCCCTCTCTCACGCTGTCCCCCTTCTCTGCTCTCTGTCACGCTGTCCCCCTTCTCTGCTCTCTGTCACGCTGTCCCCCTTCTCTGCCCTCTCTCACGCTGTCCCCCTTCTCTGCTCTCTGTCACGCTGTCCCCCTTCTCTGCTCTCTGTCACGCTGTCCCCCTTCTCTGCCCTCTGTCACGCTGTCCCCCTTCTCTGCCCCGCTGTCCCCCTCCTCTGCACTCTGTCCCCCTCCTCTGCCTCTCTGTCCTCCTCCTCTGCTCTCTGTCCCCCTCCTCTGCCTCTCTGTCCCCCTCCTCAGCTCTCTGTTCCCCTCCTCTGCCACGCTGTCACGATCCCTCTCACTCTGCCCCGCGCCAGCCATAGAAAAAAGAAAGAACACGGAAACTTACCAATCCGCGCGGCGCCGGGACCCAGCATCCACCTCTCTCCCGCAGCTGTCACTGACGTATATATTCAGTGACAGACTGCAAAACCAACATCACGGCAGCTGTGAATTCAGTGGAGCTAAACACTCTGAGAGAAGTTTGGGACTAATTCAACTGTCGTCTCGATGTTGTCCGTACAGCTGGTGGAGGGCACATACAGCATTTATAAAATGGTTAGTAAAATTTGATAACTCATTAAACCATTTGTAACTTTTTGTGTAATTGTAACATGTTGCCATTGTGCGCACACTTTGGGAACCGCCGTACTACACAATGGCAACATGTTACAATTACACAAAAAGTTACAAATGGTTTAATGAGTTATCAAATTTTACTAACCATTTTATAAATGCTGTATGTGCCCTCCACCAGCTGTACGGACAACATCGAGACGACAGTTGAATTAGTCCCAAACTTCTCTCAGAGTGTTTAGCTCCACTGAATTCACAGCTGCCGTGATGTTGGTTTTGCAGTCATTCAGATTAGTCACTAATGGTGGCACAAAAACATGTGAAAAGTTGCAGGGTGTAATGTCTGAGGATCTTGGGGGCCAAGAGTGTAGCACCAAGCCTTCGGGTCCCATGCGACCTATCCAACGTTGAAGCAGTATGTAATTTAGAAAATGTCGAACTTGCAGGTGCCAATGTGGTGGTGCTCCATCTTGCTGAAAAATTAAGTCATCGGAATCTTGTTGAATGTTTCGGAAAGAGCCATTTCTGCAGCATTTCAAGATAGGTTTGACCTGTAACTGTGTTTCCCTCGAAAAAGAAAGGGCCATAAACCTTTCTTTGAGAAACGGCACAAAGCACGTTCAGTTTCGGGGGAATCATGCTCATGTTCTACAGTTTCATGTGAATTCTCTAATCTCCAAATGCGCACATTGTGACAGTTAACTTTACCACTTAGATGAAACGTTGCTTCATCATTATAAAACAAGAAGCTGTTGTCTTCATGTTCTGTATCATTGTGTCACACCCGATGAGGACTATAGCAGCGACATGCCCGTCCTTGGCCCAGACATGCCGCTTCTTCCCTATTAGGGCAAGCCATTGTCTACGACTTGCCCACCGTTACAGGTCTTCAGCATTTGCATGTCTTGCCCAGGCTCTCCTCCATCAGAAGTCTGGTCTGGTTTCCTTTGTTGCTTAGCAACAATCCACAGCATTTCTAAGCATGTGCAAAACTTTCTCATTCACACTGAAAGTTTCCTGCTGAGGTCATCAAGAAGCGCCTATTGTCACTATAAAAGGGAACCTCTGTCATATAGGCTTTGCTAGGTGATTGTGTTAACAGCCAGCCCAAGTACCTGACACTGATCTCTTGTCTTGGACCCTGCTTTAGACAAATTGGGCCTGCCATTTGCCTAAACCCTCTAGTATCCTTCTTACTGACCTGCTATACCGTGTATTGACATGGCTTTGGATTCTGGATTCGCTCTTGTTTATTACTTTGGCACCCTGCTTCCTAACTTGGCAATTACCGTGTACCAACCCAGCTAAGACAAGTGGACTTGCTTTTGTTTCATCCTCTGGAACTTGCTTACTGACATTTACTTATCATTTACTCACCCTGCAGTCTGTTTCCTGGGAATCTCCTAACTGGACCACTACTACATATATCTGCAGGGCCTGATCAGCCAACAGGCTGACCAGGCTGCAGCCTGGGGCGCTGGGTACCGGGGGGCGCCTGGGATTTAATTTTTTTTTTAATTATCGGTGATCGGCACCTTCTTCTTTCAACCTCGAGGCCGCCCCTTAGTCTATAGGGGGCGGTCCCGACTGTCAGCGGATCCAATTAGGAAGCAGGCAGGCAGCTAACAGTAATCCGAGGATGTTAGCTGTCCTGCCAGAGCGGGCGCGCTGTCACTGCTTAGTGTGCTCTGGTGAGATTATCACATCTCACGTGACCACATTAAGCAGTGACAGCGCGCCCGCTCTGGCAGGACAGCTAACATCCTCGGATTACTGTTAGCTGTCTGTCAGAAGACAGAAGTTCCAGCGTCTGAAGAGAGGAGGAGCAGAAGACAGCCAGGTAAGTTCTGTCCAGAATATAAAGGAAGAGGATGTGATACAGGTGGCAACTGTGAGGGGGGGGGAGATTACTGGTGTGGGGAGGGTATTAATGACTCGGCAGCAATGGGTTTGAAGAACTGCCTGGGGGGGGAAATGAGTTGCCTGCAATGGATTGATGAATTTGTGTGTGGGGGGAAGTTAATTAACTACCTGCAGTAGGTTGATTATTGAGGTGGGGGGGGGGGTGTAATGCACTGCCTGCAATGGGGTGATCAATTTGACTGGGGAGGGGTTAATGAATTGTCAGCAGTGGGTTGAAGAATTGTGGGGGGGAGGGGGGCAATGTATTGGCTGCAACAGGTTGATGAATTTACCTAGGGGGGGTTACTGAATTACCTGCAACTGTTAATGAACTAGCTAGTGGGGGGGTGTTAATGTATTGGCTATGGAGGGTTAATGGATTTGTTAAAGTGAGGTGATTAATTGGCTGGGGGGTGGGTGAGCAAATAAGTGGTTGGGTGGGTGATGATATGAATGGGGTGTCAAACTTTCTGGTGAGGGTTTACAAGAATGACTGGGGTAGGTGATGACATAGCTTGTGGGGGACATGTTCTCTGTATTGTGTGGCTTAGACGTGGATGCTCTCTGTAGTCTCAGTGGTCACTCATTAGAATGTTAAATACTAGACAGATGGGGCTGGTAGATGTTAGTGTATGATTATAAATAATTATACAACCGGTGTATTAGCCTAGGGCGGCTGGAACCCTTAATCAGGCCCTGTATATCTGTACACACATATTGCATTGTGTAGCCCTGGACATACAGTTTCCGGATATTAACCCCTCTTGAATTCTCCTTATGTTTTCCTCTGAAGTGCGTGGTCACCCTGTGCTCTTCCCCTCACAAAAACAGTCCTTTTCCTCAAAGTGTTGGCCTTAACGACAAATGCTCTTTGGCATTGGTAGATCAATGCCAAAATGCAGTTGAAACGCACGCTGCACCGTAATTATGGATTCAGTCCTACTGAAATGCAGAATGCAAAACGTATTTTGTTGAGGGGTCGCAATCTTGCAAACAACTGAGGCTAGCGGCTGTTGGTGCACTGGGATAGACATCTAGCAGCAGTCATTTGAAACTTTACGCCCTGTCCTTTCAAGTGGTAAGAGTTACTTTTGTGGTTGCAGAGATAGAGTGATTTCAAATCGGGGCCATCTTTTTGAAACAACTTGTATATCCACAAAAAAGTGCTAAGTGCGCTTATCTCCTAGGAGTTCTGATATCCTGCTGCACATATCACATCAACACATGTGCTGGTTCAGCTGGCCAGTCATAACAAATTAGCAGATGGATAATAAATGCAGTTCACTTCAGTGCCTTTCAAGATATATGCACAATAAGGAGCTGAGTGTACTTATCTTTTTGGAATTCTGATGTCCTGCACCATTTACCACAGTTTAGAAATACATATAACTGCAGAAGTAATACAATATTTCCCTTTATGGGAGTTGCTTCAAAACATTAATAGTATAACTATATCAGTTGTGATATGAAACTTTGTTATTCATCAGTTAGGTTTTGTCATTTTTTAAGACATATGGAGATATAGTCCTGTTTATATTAGAGTATACATGGTTTAACTTGATATATTTTATTAAAGAATTTGTTATATTTAGTACTAATTGATCCACAGACTCATTTACTTTTACTTAAGTTTACTTAGTGTTTGATTACAAATATTTCTGAGCAGCTCTGGTCAGGGGCTGCGGCAGTGGTGGAACTACCATTGGTGTGACAGGTGTGGTGCACCTGGGTCCATGGAATTAAGGGGCCCGGTGAACGGCACTGGTTCGCTCCTCCCCGCTTCCCTGCATCGAGGCCCACAGCTCGCTAGTTCCACCTCTGTGCTGCGGGGCATCTGTCCCTCCGGTCTGATCCCATAATGGGCTACCTTGGTCTGGGTCACTGAAATTTCTACGTTTTATTACTTTAAAATGTTCCTAATAGGCTGCAGAGCAGAGTCTCGCCCCACCCTCTTCCCCTCTTCTTGTGGTTGGCTATCATTTTGGAGTAACTGCGTAGTCCAGTGTTTTTCTTTAGTGTCATGCTCCACATTGGAAATAAGGTCAGGACATTGTTCCACATGTAGTAGATGCTGTCACCAAGGAGGCAATGGAAATCACCAAAGGAGGAATAGAAATTGCAATAGCGATGAAAGTTGACAATATTGATAAACTTACTGGGTCCAGCAGCTAATTTAATAGGTTATTTAAGAGAACTAAACAACCTTTTCCTTGGTGTTATGACACTCCTCGGCATCACCACAATAATGTCCTACTAACTTCACTAATGTTTAGATGTTTTATATTTGCAGGAAGATGATTATGTTGGAGGTAGGGTATAGAGCCTATCTAAAGAGCAGCAATTCGTTAAAGATTACAGGGATTGTAATTTTCCAAGGCCCACTGAGATGCTATCTTGCATAATATGCTTCAATGGACCAGCTCAGTAGGTAATTGTTCCGGGAAGCTATTTTAAAATATTATCAACTGTGTAATAATCTACTGTGGCAAGAGCACTCTTCTGGTGAAACACACACGAACACCTTCTTGCTTTTTACTTTGTTTTAATGTCATGAAGGTAAAGTACTTGTCAAAATAAAGATTCCATACAGTTTTGTGACCCTAAACACAAAATAAAGACCAGCTCTCTATACTCCGGCCAACTTATTTAGCATTGGTCATACTGAACAATGAAACAAACAGGTTTTTATACTTGACACTCCTCCCACAGCCCTAGCTTGTGTTAGGAGCCGCGGTGGCTCCGGGCACCACCGTGACTCGCTTCCTGCTCAGCCTCAGAGTCCCGACCATCGTCATGACGACCGGGACGTCATTTCCAACGATCGGGACACTCTCAGCCCTCAGCGCCGCGTCCCGGCATCTAGGGCAGCCGGGAGCGTGCACACATTCAATATAGTTATATCCCAGCTGGGCTAAGTATTTCCTGCTGTGCAGGACAGTGTTCATTGCCCCCTGTCTGTTTATAAGGCAGGAAGGGACAAGCCCTCCCTGCCGGTTAAAGTTCCTGCTTCAGTGCATACTAGCCTGCTCTCTGTGCTACCTGCTTGCCTTTGTACCTGATTATTGTTGCTGACCCTTGCATGGATACCTGACTACGATTGATTGCCTGTGCCCCTTGATCTATTGCCTGGACTCTTAAGCTGCTGATTTGCCTGTGACCTCTGACCTTGGCTTGTTTACTGGATACGTTGTCTGCTGCCGGCCCTCAACCCTCGTCTGGACCTCACTGTCAGAAAACAAGTATATCCAAGTCACAGGCAAAAAGGTCAGGGTCACCAGCAATAGATCACAGTCCAGGAAACAAGCCAAAGGTCATGCACAGAAAATCAATCCAGAAATCAGCACAATATACAGAAGCAGGTCAGCAACCAGGAACTGAATGCTATTACTGGCAGTGAGGCTCAGCCCTCCCTGTCTTAAATACATGGAAGGACCAATCAAAGAGTAAGAGGCACAGCATGAGGAAATCTGCCTCAGGATGTTGATAATTAATTTAGCTCCCTTTGTGCATGCGCCCGGCTGCCCTTCCTGGCGGGACACGGCGATTTGACAGGTTGGCATCCCAACCATTGCCATAATGAAGGACAGGCCAAAACCAGAAGTGATGTCCCGGTCGTTATGGTGATGGCCAGGATTCAGCCAGACTGGGACAGTGAGTCACAGTGGCTATAGGCATCGCCGCGGCTCATAACATTGGCATTTACGTTGTTCTGTATCCACCACAATGGTGCATGATCTGTTATTAACGTGAATTCTCTGCAGAGCTTCTGTAGCCCATTTTATGGCGAGACATTCCTTCTCCACGGTGGCATATTTTTGTTCTTTAGGAAGTATCTTCCAATATAGGTACAGGATAGGGTGTTCTATTCCATCCTTCTGCAAAAAGACTGCACCCAAGCCGACACCGGAGGCAACAGGTTGAAAGAAGGACCTCCGGATAAAGTCAGTTGCTTGTGGGGTGGAAAATACAGTCTTTGTCTTGACTGTGAAAGTGAGGGAAATTGAGAGAAGTGAATTTGCCAATACATCTTTGCTAGATCAAGAGTAGTCTGAGTAGTTACTACTGACTCAAGTAGTCAGTAGTGTCAAATCCAACGTATGCTATCCGTGGATTGATGCCGAGCTTTTACACAATCAAAGGAAATGCATACCAGGTTCACATTTTTATAGTACTTCTAAAGAACTTGTTGATGTACGAAAACAGTTGATGAATCACAAGATCAGTTTCCTGATAAGCCTGCGGGTGTACTTCTAGCATTATGGTGCAATTTTCCAAGAAGTTTGAAGGTAGCACGTTATTTGTAATAAGCTACTTCTACAAATGCCATCTTTACTTCTGCTTCTAACATCCTCTGCAAACTTTTTACAAATTCTAAAATATATACAAATATTCCCGAGCATATTAAAATGTGAAGCATTCTTAAAGGTACACTACATTTATAAAATACATTGTCAGTTGTTACTACCAACTAGACTTTCTACCGGTTCCTCTACACGTTGCATCGAATAAGCATCAAACTGGCACATTCTGTTTAAGTGCCTAAATACAATGCAGAACCTAATTGGATTTCAGAATAAGCACAATGGGGCTGGTTCACTCAGTAGTGGACTCCTCAATCACAACTAGCTGAAGAATTTTCTCGATCTCATTCCTCACTTCAGCCATCTGGTCTCGGGAATGCGATACAGCTTCTGCTTTACAATAACTCCAGAGAGAGTGATAATGCGTTCAATTAAAGTAGTGCAGTCAGGAATTGAAGAGAAGACATCCCTGTTCAGTTGTTTCTACTTAATAGACAAAGCTGGCTCTATGGGCACTTCAGACTTTTCAAGGACAATATTCACTACCCAAGAAGAGGTGTCCTCATCATACCAAGGTTTAAGGAGATTGACATGGCACATTTGCTCCTCCCTTCTCCTCCTCAACTGAAGGATCCTGTAATTGACTGGACTGACCACCTCTAGGACTTAATATAGACCTTGCTAGTGGGTGAAAATTTTGCTTTCCTGGGTTGGATCCAGGACTAAGACTTTGTCCCCAAGTTTGAAAGATCGAACTACAGCACATTTATCATAACTTCTCCTGCCGATCCTGAGCCTCTTTTACATGTTGTACAATAGACCCTATCTTCCTAGCCTCTCATACATTTGGAACACAAATTGGACCAGATTTGGCTCCATGGGACATTGCTGCTCCCACCCTTCCTTTAATATAGCCAAGATACCTTTGGGCTGTCTCCTGAACAATAATTCAAAGGGACTAAACCCAGTTTAGGCCTGAGGTACCTCACATAGATCAAATAGGGAATAAGAGTGTCTCAATCTTTTTTTTTTTTTCCTGCTCCACAGTTTTCCTGAGCATGTGCTTTAATGTGCGGTTAAAGCGCTCCCCAAAGCGGTTCATTTGTGGATTCCACACGGAGGTGTGAAGAGCCACTTGTCCTTCATCAGCTTGGACATGAACAGGGTGTCCTGGTCTGTGAGAACTTCCTTGGGTATTACCAAGCGTGTGAAGATAAAAAAAAAGTTCTATAGCTATTGTGCTGGACTTTATGTTCTATAGAGGAACTGCCTCTGGATATCTGGTCACATAGTCAAGCACCACTAGTATATATTTGTGCCCACGAGTGGATCGCACCAGCAGCCTCACAAGGTCCATACCTATCCATTCAAAGGAATCTTGTACTATTGGAATTGGGATGAGTGGTGCCCTGTACATGGGTTAGGGACAGGTTCTCTGACAAATGAGACAGGACCGGCAATACCTATTCACAGTAAATCCTGAGCAGAACTTATTCCCTTGTTTTATCCTCCCACAGGCAGAGCCGTAACGACGGCGGTGCGGGCGGTGCGACCGCCCCGGGCGCAAGCCCAAGGGGGCGCAGCCGCCCGATACCTGCCTCTGTGCCCAGACAAATCGCGGCTCTAATCCAGTTCCCCTACAAGCAACAATCGATTCCCGCCATCAATATAGCTTCAATACCTGGAATAGCTTGGCGCTTCTGCACGCAGTGGAACGCATTGTGCGTTCCACCGAAAGCAGGAAGTTCGGCATTCAAATGCCGGACTTCCTGTCAGTGGAACGCACATGCGTTCCACTGACAGGAAGTCCGGCATTTGAATGCCGAACTTCCTGCTTGTTCCACTGCGGGCAGAAGCGCCAAGCTATTCCAGGTATGCTTAAAAGCTGGTTTTGTACAAAGTGGGGTAATGGGCAGAAATCCTACGGGGTGAATGTTGGACTAACGGCTCTTTCCCATTTCTCTGACCACACTGAATTCATTACAAGCTATATTGGATAAGCCAACTGCCATAACACATTGTTAGCTTCATTATACAGACCCCACTGCGCAGTCAACACATTACACAGATGTGCCCTTTTTTAAAACATTTTTTTTAACTCTGCGCTGTCCTCGTTCCGTTGCTGCATTTAAAAAAAAGTGATTAGCAGCTCCTGCTTTACATGATGCCTGCAAGTTTCCCCTGGCATTATAGCAGCTTCCGGTTTAGCTCCAGTCCAGTAAACATTTGGCCGGTCAAGTCCTGGAGGTGCTTACATTATAAGCAGTACTTGACATATGTGTCTAGAATCTAGGTGCCACTTATCAGTCTAGGAACCACTTTTATTTCAGCTATACCTGGTGGAGTATAGAATGTTATCCGACATGTGGTGCCAAGCATATAAAGATAAATCATATCTGGCTCCAATTATAACATACTGAGTCATGTCTGGTGTCACATAAATAAAGCTGAAAAAATCTGTAGCCAAGTATACATTTTATACAAATATACACATTGACATGCAAAGTATTATATGCTAAGCCATATGTGGTGCAAAGTATAATATGCCAATTATAATATGCTTAGCAATATCTGGTGCCAAGCTTGGAAGCCATATGTGGTGCAAAGTATGATGTACTGAAGTTTAACAAAATTGAGCAATATTTAGAAGTATACTATAAAGAGGCATATCAGTGGCAAGTGCAATATGCTTAGCCATATCTGATGACAAGAATAATATTCCACAACTGGTGCTAAGTATACAAAGTACAGACTTATCTAGTACATATAATAACTTGCTAAACCCTATTCGGCCAGCCATACAAAGTTGAGCCCTATCTGGTGACAAGCTGAGCAAATTTTTGGACTGTTGAAATTGATTCATCTGCTTGGTACCAGATAAGACAGGAAGCTGAGCTTCTATAGACCAGAGATTGAACAGCTAATTAGCTGGTACTATGTAGGAAAACATGTTTTAAAAGCAGGATGAGAGGAGAGAGGGGTAAATGTATTAACCTGCACCGATATTCGGTGACTTTGCAGGGGAAATTTAAAGCAGCCATGGCTTTAAAGGCAAAACTTGCTTTTAAAGCTATTGCCGCTTTAAATTTCCCCTGCAAAGTCGCCGACAATCTGCGTCTTGCAAAAAGCACAGGTTAATACATTTATCCCTAAGACTATTGGGTTCCCTTGAGGCTGAGTGCCCCAGAAAATTGCAAAATTTACTTCCCCACCACCACACATTAGGTTGGCCACACCCACTTGTCAAATGCCACTCCCACTTAGATGGGGGGCGCCGGTGCTCTGTCTTGCCCAGGGCACCAAAATGTCTAGTTATGGCACTGCCCACAGGTGTCACCCACAGACCTGTGTATGTGTTGTTTTTAACACTAGGGAACCACTAATTGTCTACTCTTACCCCCTGTACAATAGCAACTCTATACAGAATTTTTTTTTAACAACAAAATATGGTATACCTTCTGAGACTTTTGCTAAACCATTCATCTCAGTCACACTTTTAATAGTATGTTCTAAATTTGCATTGTTAAGTTGGTCACAAGCAAATTCCTGCAGGGAAAACAAAGATGGTATTGCGTACCAATCCGTTTCCTCACTGACAGGCGGGGTGGGCTCATCCATGACGTCACCACCCAATGCTAGTTTGGACTGTCCATACTTCCCCGCATGTGGATGCTTTTGTGGAACTTCTGCTGTGACTTCCAGGATAGCATTCCAGTTTAGCAGTTCCCAAAGATTGAGGTCCAGCTGATGTGGATTCTTAGACAGATCTTTTAAGGGCTGCCGACCGTTGCATCAGTTGCCGGCATGTCCGGTCAGACCTGCTCACCGAGGAAATCTCACCCCAGAATGAGTTGATATGAGAGTTTAGGTGCTATGGCAGCCACCAACTAATAAACTCTCCAGTCTTCACCAAGAAACGCCGCAAGGCAGGATGCATTTTGCTGCCGGTTAGTCAGTGGGCTAATACAGGGGCTCGCAGGTCATGGCCCCTATGTTAGCCCACTGACGTGATAGGTGATAGATGGATGAAAGTGGCAAAGGACCAAATGCTGGTCAAAGGATGTACGGACACAAATTGGTGGTCGGTGTAGTGCAGAGAGGCAAGCAAGACATGGCCAATATAGGTAAGCTAGGTCTGGTAAACAGAAGTAACACAGCATACACAGGAGAATCCGAAGCTGTGGTCAGTATAAATAGCCAAATCTGATATCCTGAAGTAACATTGCACAGGAGAATCCAAAGCAGTAGTTAGTAGAAATAGCTGGGTCTGGTACACTAGACAAAGTGCATTACAAAAGGGAAATCCAGAGACCTTAGTTAGAATCGATGAGCTGGATCTAATACACAGGAATCACACTGTACAAGAGATATCTAGAAACAAGGTCAGACAAGGCAGAAGTCATACACAAGAAGGCTGGAAAAAATGCATAAGCAGGACACAAGGAGAGCCAGATGCTGTGGCAGGAAACCTGTTGTTCTGACAGAGGCAATGTGTCAGAACGCATCTGATATAGGAAAGGAAAATTGAAATTCCACTTACCTGGGTGTACAGTGCGGGTGGCTGTGATTGGGAGCAGAAACATGGAGCAGGTAAGTTTCTTACAATGGATTCTGATAGTTTAGGACACTTGGCCATAAAGTGGCCTGGTTCACCACTTTCGCAGCACTTCGAATTAGACACTTTTGTAATCAGCTCTCTGTCCATACCAGTTTTGCCATTGGAACCTGTATCAAGGATTGTCAAACCTGGCTTTTGTCATGGCATTGCTTTTGCACAAAAGCAGGTACTTTGGTCATTTGCTGTAGTGCACAAAACCTCTCTACCACTGTTGCAAGTTTTTCATTAGTTCATGGGTCTGATTGCAGCACCCACCTTTGCAGACTACAGTCCAGCCCCTGGATGCAGTGTTCTATCACCAGAATTTCAATAATCCGGGTAGGCAGCCATTGTTTTTAAAATAATAATTCATTTTGGAAAGCTCAGCCATTTGTGTACTGACCGGTTTGTCATTTGTCATTATCATAGCACCATTCATTATTATGCTGGTCCCGGTCTGGCCCCGAAACCCCATACAAGCAAATATCTCAGACTTTAGACACGGATAATCAGAGGCCCGGTCCTCATCCAAATCCATATAAGCTTGCCATTCTATCCTTTTTGCAGCTCTCTCAAAGGACACCAGGGGGTAAATGTATGAACATGCGGGTTCTTCAACACCCGCATGTTCAGCGTGTTCGGCGTTTAAATTTCAAGCGGCGCTGCATTGTAAAGGGAAACTTCCCTTTACAATGCAGCGCCGCTTGAAATTTAATCGCCAAACACGCTGAACACGCGGGTGTTGAAGAACCCGCATGTTCATACATTTACCCCCAGATATGCTTCTATGTCATTAGCTGGCAACATTTTCTGCATAGCGAGACCAGGTGAAATTTTCCTGACACAACTCACTGGGACTAACTCTTCCCTTAATTTTTAATGTTTTGCTTTATTAAATAGAATTTTTCATTTTTCATTAACAGCGCTTCCTTGGTTTCTATATATTTTCTTCCCTTAAGAGCCTGGTGTTTTCCTCCTGTGCCTTTGCAACTCACAGCACCTTAGCTGGCTGCTTTTGCTGTACTGCGGCCACATTCATGAGGGCCGGGTAGTAGAAACTTGCTTTCCTGAGCATCTGCACTTCTGACATCACTTATGGCAAGACCACATTTCTGGTGAAACACACATAAACATCTTCTTGCTTTTTACTTTGATTTAATTTTATGTCAGGATAGTAAAGTACTTAAAGATTACTATAATAATTCCATTCAGTTTCTTGTGATTCTAACCACTAAACGCTAAATAAACAGAAACCTGCTCTCTAGACACCGGCCAACTTATTTAGCATCAGTCACACTGAACAATGAAACAGGTTTTTATAGTGGCACCCCTCCCACAGCCTTAGCTTGTTCTGCAGGTGACACTTTCACCTTCCCTTTAAAAGGGAGTTTTCATCAGCTGCTTCTGTTTGATTACTCTTACTGCAGACAGGCCCTGTAGCTGTGGGGAAAAGCACTTTCAAACCTTGTAAGGTAAATCAGACTCTATACCATCCACCTGTTTATCTTTAAACTAGGTGCACTGCTGCACAAATGTGTTACTCTGCTTATATCCTGTCTCTGCAGACTGCCAGCTAAATGCCACCCTTTGTTACACTATTGTGTTATCCAGTAACAAAGTTACTGGCATAGGAATAGGATTTCCATGGACACTTTACTTTTGGTAGGTACACTGAATCTCCTAACATTTCCTATAGTTAAAGAGGGATAGGTTATGTTTTTGTATACATGTACACATGCCTCATCGGGTGTACACATAGCTACAAATATAACAAAACATTAAAGTGCCTCAATATGCAAAGTTGTCATGCGCCACATATAAATATGCAGGAGTTGACTTCTATATGTGTTCATAACTGCCAACATCCCCAAGTGAAAAAATGGTAAAAATTGGGTCCTATTCCTGATAATCATAAGTTACACCAATTTAGGTCATGACCCCTTTCTAGTAGACCGCGTCCCATTTTACAGAAAAAATCAGAACAGTCTGTAGGTGTGTGCACTATAGTGGAACCCAAAGATTCCCCCAGACCATGCACACAGAACTAGAACTGTGGAGAATAAAAATAGAAGTTTAATGAGAAGCAGTGTCTAAAGTATGCAAGAGTAAACCTGAAAATAGCTTGTCTGAAATAGTAACATCAGCACTACTCCCAACTCTCATTTGTGGAGAACATCAGAGGTATAAAGTGTATACTCCACCACACAATGGAATATTAGCAAATAAAATCGAGAGCAATAATATTATAAAACTTAAAATATTTTTTTTATTCCCAACAAGATTAAAAACATGTACATAGTTTACCACTCTCTCATGTTGCTCTTCACTTTTACTCTCAACAGCGCGGTACATACTTCCCCCTTTCTATCCCTTCCCTTACTTGACATTCCCCTTCTTAACTCATACGGGCGCAGCAGACCCCTAAATGGGAATATGCCTCCCAAGTACTAGCTCCCACCTCCGACTCTTCCTTGCTCCCCTCACTCCAAACCCCAAAAAAATCAGCAGTCTCTCTTACCTCCCTTGTGTTCCGGACGCTACACAGTCTCTTTATTTTGTTTTTTTTTCGATTTCCTCATTATATGATAATGCTGGATCACGAACAGCTAGCATTCACTGGAGATCTACATTGTTGGTACATTACTATTAACATCATATATTAGGTATGCCTTGTTCATGTTCCTTCCTTGCATTTATTGTTATTCATACTTAATGATTTCAGTTACTTGTATTGTTGCTACCTGCTGCTATAAATAAAAAGTAAAACAAAAACAAAAAAACATGTTTATAATAGTAAGAACAGCTTATCTAGAAAACTATTGAATGATGATTTTAAACTCCTCCTTACCAAGTCGGGTCTCTTTACTGCCAATGAAGATCCACATCAAAACTGGATGGGGATAGTAGAACTAATCCACCTAGTAATGAAATTGGACAAGGTATAATCCTTCCATACGTATTTCATGTGTAGATATTTCATCATGGGATATGATATCTTCCCTTCCTCATCTTGGAAGCCAAGGAGGGGACTACACCAAGATCTGGTTTCTAATTTAAAGTTGCTTACATATAGGTCGATAATGTATAATTTGGGCACCCTGTTAGGAACCCCTCTAGAGGGTACAGCACAACCCAAAGTCTGCTCTGCCAGTCAAGTGTTCACTGGAGCCCCTAGTGGTGGGGACAGACTTGGCCGCAGACTAGCAGAGGGTCGTGAAGTGCGTACCAACTAGGGACAACCCAGGAAAGTGGAGTGAAGTCCAGGCAAGGGTCGAGGGCCGGCAGCAGACAGGGAATCCAATACACAAGCCGAGGTCAAGGGTCACGAGTAAACAGGAAGGTTGGTAAACACGCCAGAGGTTGGGGTCACAAGAAACACAGGCAGGGTCCAAATCCAGGCAAGGGGTCATACACGGGCAATCCAACACAATATCCAAAGGACAGGAGCAAGGAGCAGAGCAGGTCAGCAGACTGGTAACAGAAGCTATAACCGGCAGTGAAGCAGCAGACCTCACTGCCTTAAGTACCCAGATGGACCAATCAGGGCTTGCCCCTGGATTGTGCACATTTGCAGGCTAATTGCCTGCTATACAAAACACCAATCAGGGCTTGGCCCTGGCATACACACTTGCAGGCAAATGCCTGCTAATTCAGCCCTGTCACAAACAAAGTAATTGGACGGCCTTACCTGCTGGTATTAGCGCTGCTACGCAAGGAGGCGCGGAGTCTATCCACGCCCCAGGTCTTCACCAGGGAACCCCGCAAGGAGTTATGGGCTTAGCTGCTGAGACGTGTCGGTCGCGGTTCTCCCAGGTAGCCACCAGCGAGGTCACGGAACAAACGTAGTGAACAGTCCGAGGTCAAATCCGTGCAGGCAACGAGGTACAGAAGGGTGAGACAGAAGGGTAGTCAGGAAGCCGAGAGTCAGGACCAGGATAAGGTAACAGGAACCAGGGGGAATCCAAAGAATAGTCAAACAGGCAAAGGTCAATCCGGAGGAAGCGGGCAGGAGATATATAATGAATAACAGGGGAGCCTAGAGACAGGTTGGGAGACTAGATACTCTGGCACCCTAGTGATGCCAGAGTCTAGTTTAAATAGAAGCGCCACCCCTGTCATTGGTGGAGTGGAGTTCGGCGGTCAGCTGATCTGACCGCCGACAGGAACTGCTGGCAAGCGTCTCCGTTGCCTAGCAACGAGACGCGTTGTTCGGGCGCATGCGCCTGGGCTCCTGTGGCCGGAAGTGACGTCCCGTTGCCTAGCAACGGGACGAGCGGGTATCGAGAAGACGTCCGTCCCGGCACCAGGTAAGAGTGCGGGACGGCGTCTGACAGTACCCCCCCCTCTCTCCATCGAAGAGGTGCAGGCCTCGAGGATAGTCTCTTGATGAACTTGGCCAGGAGACGAGGGGCATGAAGATCCTCCTTAAATACCCACGACCGTTCCTCGGGTCCGAAACCCTTCCAGTGAACCAGGTACTGGGGACGTCCATGGATGCTACGAGTATCCAGAATGTGGCTGATCTCATACTCGTCACCGGTGGTGGTAACAAGAGGTTGAGGAGGAGAGGTCTTGCGGGAGAATCTGTTGAGCACCAAAGGTTTTAGTAGAGAGACATGGAAGGAATTGTGGATTCTCAGAGAGGGGGGAAGGAGTAATTTGTAAGTTACAGGATTTATGACTTGTGTAACTGGAAATGGCCCAATGAATCGTGGAGCAAATTTCATTGAGGGTACCCGAAGTCTAAGGTTCCGTGTAGAGAGCCATACTTTGTCACCAATATGGATAATGGGGGCAACTCTACGGTGACGATCGGGCGTTAGCTTATATCGTTGAGTTGCTTTTAACAAATTTTCCTTAGTAGATGTCCAGATGTGGACCAGATCTCGAACCAGAGAATGAGCTGCAGGAACCGAAGGTGTTGAGGAATGAGAAAAATCAGGAAGGATGGGGTGAGTACCAAAGACAATAAAAAAGGGAGAGGAATCCGTGGAGTCATGTATATGATTGTTGTGTGTGAACTCTGCCCATGGGAGCAAATTATACCAGTCGTCTTGATTGCCGGAGGAGAAGCAGCGGATGAACATCTCGAGGTCCTGATTGACCCGTTCTGTCTGGCCATTCGTCTGTGGGTGATAACCAGAGGAAAACTTTAGGTTAATTCCAAGATCCTTACAGAATGCCCTCCAGAATCGAGATATGAATTGTACCCCACGGTCGGATATAATCTCTTGGGGACAGCCATGGAGCCGGAACACCTCTTTAATAAAAACTTGAGCCAGTTTAGGGGCAGAAGGCAGACCTTTAAGAGGGACAAAATGGGCCATTTTCGAGAATCTATCGACAATCACCCAAATCGTATTGAACCCTTCACTAGGCGGGAGATCGGTAATAAAATCCATGGAAATACTAGTCCAGGGACGATCAGGTACTGGTAAAGGCAGGAGTAGCCCAGAGGGATGGAATCTAGGTATTTTGTTTTGGGCACATGTAACACAAGACTTAATGAACTCTTTGAGATCCAATCGAAGAGTAGGCCACCAGTAGCTTCGGGAAAGGAGAGAACAAGATTTCTTGAACCCGGCGTGGCCAGCAAACTTAGTAGCATGAGCCCAGCGGAGGGCTTTTAAACGAAGATGGGGTTCCAGATAGGAGCGGCCAACTGGAGGAGTCTTGGCCCTGGTTAGGGCGACAATACTGGAAGGTTCCAGGATGTGAGGAGGTTCGGCAGCAGGAGCGTCATCCGATTCATTGAAGGACCGGGAAAGAGCATCTGCCCTAGAATTTTGAGCACCAGAGCGAAAGGTAAGTTTAAAATCGAATCGGGCAAAAAACGAAGACCATCTAGCCTGACGAGGATTTAGACAGCGTGCTTCTCGGAGAAAGGTTAGATTTTTGTGGTCCGTAAAGACTGTCACCGGGTGTCTTGCCCCCTCAAGAAGGTGACGCCATTCCTCAAATGCAAGTTTAATGGCCAGTAATTCTTGATCGCCGATTCCATAGTTGCGTTCAGCAGAGGAGAATTTCTTAGAAAAGAACCCACAAGGCCGAAAAGTCCCAGAGAGGGATTTTTGAGAGAGAACAGCTCCTACTCCGACAGCAGATGCATCCACCTCTAGAAAAAACGGTCTCTCTTGATCCGGTTGGGATAGAACAGGAGCTGATAAAAAGGCCTCTTTCAGGGAGGTGAAAGCAGAAACGGCCTCCGGGGGCCAAACCTTTGGGTTAGCAGATCGTCTAGTGAGGGTCGTTATGGGTGCAATCAATGTAGAGAATTGATTAATGAATTGCCTATAATAGTTAGAAAATCCAATGAAGCGTTGAATAGTTTTCAAACTCAGAGGTTGCCGTGAGTGCCTCATCGTTCCAGTTAAGCTCAGAAGCGAGGGTGCGGAACTGTACCGCGTATTGAGCCACCGTCAGAGAGCCTTGTCGTAAGGAGAGAAGGCTGGAGGCTGCTGAAGATGTTCGGCCTGGCTCATCGAAGATCTTGCGAAAGGATGTGATGAAGGAGGAGACATTTAGAAGAAGAGGATCATCTCGTTCCCACAGTGGCGAAGCCCAGGCCAGGGCTTGTCCAGAAAGCAGTGACATGATGAAGGCCACCTTGGAACGCTCGGTAGAAAAGGCTCCTGCGTTGCATTCAAAGTGTATGGAGCATTGATTAAGAAATCCTCTGCATCTAGCAGGATCCCCATCGAATTACTCTGGCGTGGGCAGCCGTAGCGAGGAGGACGCCCCAGGAGAGGGAGCGAGGACCGGAGAAATGGCTTGTGGGGGAGCGGCAACAACAGATTGGGAGGCAGCTAGCGAACTCTGCATGGAATCCAGTCGGGTAGCTATACCCTGGATACACTGGAGAAGCCTGGCTTGCTCGGCGTCCTGTTGTTCAACCTTTTGGGCCAAATGCAGTAAGAGGTCCCGGGCTGAAGGTTCATTTTGGCCATCCGTGGTCATGGCCAGAGTATTCTGTCACAAACAAAGTAATTGGACGGCCTTACCTGCTGGTATTAGCGCTGCTACGCAAGGAGGCGCGGAGTCTATCCACGCCCCAGGTCTTCACCAGGGAACCCCGCAAGGAGTTATGGGCTTAGCTGCTGAGACGTGTCGGTCGCGGTTCTCCCAGGTAGCCACCAGCGAGGTCACGGAACAAACGTAGTGAACAGTCCGAGGTCAAATCCGTGCAGGCAACGAGGTACAGAAGGGTGAGACAGAAGGGTAGTCAGGAAGCCGAGAGTCAGGACCAGGATAAGGTAACAGGAACCAGGGGGAATCCAAAGAATAGTCAAACAGGCAAAGGTCAATCCGGAGGAAGCGGGCAGGAGATATATAATGAATAACAGGGGAGCCTAGAGACAGGTTGGGAGACTAGATACTCTGGCACCCTAGTGATGCCAGAGTCTAGTTTAAATAGAGGCGCCACCCCTGTCATTGGTGGAGTGGAGTTCGGCGGTCAGCTGATCTGACCGCCGACAGGAACTGCTGGCAAGCGTCTCCGTTGCCTAGCAATGAGACGCGTTGTTCGGGCGCATGCGTCTGGGCTCCTGTGGCCGGAAGTGACGTCCCGTTGCCTAGCAACGGGACGAGCGGGTATCGAGAAGACGTCCGTCCCGGCACCAGGTAAGAGTGCGGGACGGCGTCTGACAAGCCCACAGGCTGAATCTAATTGTTTAACAATATGCGCGTGCGCGCCCGGCTGCCGGGACGCCGCGCTGAAAAAGCGTCCGGCCGTTGCTTTGGCAACAGTCGCGCGCTGGGCAGAAGTGACGTCCCGGTCGTCAAGGTGACGGCCGGGACATCAGAGGGCACAGGAAGCGAGCCGCGGCGGCTGTGGATACTGCCGCGGCTCGTGGCACAACCTCGTAAGTTTCCAAATTGGATGCCAAGTGTCATTGGTGCCTGTTTGCTTTCGGAAGATGATAGAGAGAGCCTATCACTTTCCCCTTGTAAAGAGACCATCTTGTATCTGTTTGGCTTACACAAGTTAATTGGGTCTGTGGTTCAATAGAACTACAACTGCACCTACATTTAAGCATAATCGATAGTGTTTCTACAGTAGGTAGTGTGCACAGTCTACTGGTCTTACTTAAAATGCTAATGTGGTCTGTATGCATTACATTTCCAGATCTCTATTTAGAGTAAGACAAATCTTAAGATACATGCAACCTGAAATCTACCATACAGATGTGTCTTGAGCAAATATACAACAATCAAAACTGCACCTGTGTTTTATAGATGCACTTGGTAAGGGACATATTTAGAAGAAATCTTTAACCCAAAATAAGTAGCATCTCAAAGGAACATGGTTAATGTGCATCTGCACACGGCTCAATGTACTTCACTTGTCTGCTTCTCCAAGTGCCAGAAGCTGCAAAGGTCAAATGCATGCAACTCAAAATAGTGTTGCAAGTAGTGCACATGCACAGTGTATACTATACAGGTATACTCAAGACACATATATAAAAAGCACAAATGCACTTATGTCCATTACTAAATCATCTTATTCACTCCTGTTATTACACTTAGCAGGTTTCACTTTGATTGGCTCTGTGCAGGAACTTCTTGTTGTCCTGGAGCTATATTATGTAGAACAGCAAGTTCCACTGGAGGTATTGCGGCAGGCAATTTAGTAAAGAACAACTGAATGTCACATTTTATTCAGAGAAATGTCTGTTTCTTCATTGGGAAATATTTTATAGCAAGATGTTGACACTGGCGAGAATTGAGCTAGACCCGAGTGTCAAGAACAAGGATCAGAGTATGCACCTACCTCACCCCATAGGTGACAAGGGGCTACATAATAGCACCCAACATAGAGCTCTACTTTGTGGAGCTGAGTGCACCCCAAAGTGAGGTTGTTGCTATTAATAATAATAATATCTTTTATTTATTGGCTGAAAGACACAGGAGCATGGCAGAACAGTCACATCAGCTGCAGCAAACACCTCTGGGGCACTTTGGTCATCTCTTGGTGCCCCAGAAAAACTTCCCTGATTGTGTCATGCCCCATCAATACATCATAATTCACAGACTTTTGCCATGCTATTGTGAGTTTACTGAGATTTCTGAGATTACGTATTGACAACATGGTCATTGATGTGAACTGCGGCCAATGGGAGGAACATTCCAGAAAAACTATATGGATTGTGTTATGTCTATGTCTATTGTCACCAATACAGATTGTCCAATATGATCAGTGTGGTTCCAATGCACAAAAGAGATTTAAAAGCAATAAGCAGCAAATTAAAATAAGCATGTTACAAAGTATAACCGATACATACACAGTGCACCCTGGATTGTTACTATTACCATTTATTTATATAGCGCCACTGATTTTGTACAGAGAACTCACTCACAGATCCAGGAACAGTCATCAAAGTTGAAGTCTGTGTTGGCAAAGAGGCTATCCCAGTACCAGTGGCCAGTTTATGTACAATTTGGTTTGCAAAAAAAACGACGATGTCACAATTATACACAGATAACACTAAGAACGTTCTTTATTGGTTCAGGATTTAGGATGTTCCAGTAGAATGCTGGTCATAGGTTAGATTTTTTTTCCAAAGGTGGGGAAAACTCACTCCAACAGTTGCATAAGTGTCTTCCCGACGAAAAGCTAGTTTAAACTGACCCATTAAAAGAGTGCTTTTGAGAATTAATCTTATAATATTCATAACTAGCGCTCACTATGTGCGATCGATCCTCTGATACCGGATTTCTGCTGGTAAAATATGGATTAAAATTAAACAATGCATTTCTTAGTACCTGAACCATAAATACCTTTTATGTAGTTTTATCTTTGTATAAATAATCTATAGGTTCTTAATAATAAATGTGAGTTGGAACTTTATTAGATGTGACCTATTTACAAATGTAGGTGTGAATGTAGGTGTACTTGCTGTTTACCTGTGCGAATTCGTAATTAAACCCGGTTGTTTGTAGTGTACTAATCGCAATCATACAGTAAACCAATGCTAATTAATTTAGAAAAACTTCATCCAATTATTCAACTTAAACAGGACACCCTTTGATAGTTCATAAAACTATCGTAATTATTCTTTCTATCTCAGGATTGTAATGTAATTTTTCATTTACTGTGATACTTGTGCTTTTCACTACCATCACGTTATCATTTTCTGAGTTCACCTCAGTCGAACGTTTTCTACACTTCAACAAAGTAGGAACACACCTGATACATATGTCAATAACTATAAAGACACCAACTAAAAGGATAAGGAGCTTACCTTTACTAGCAATCAATTCTTGTACCCTTTCTCCTAGACCTGAGAACCATTTTACTGGGTTCAACCACGAGAACTGTCTTACTACTTTTTTTCCTGTTTCATATGACCAGCAGTTATAGACCTTCCCGAATTCCCATTTTAACTGTAGGATCTCATCCATTTTTCAGCCAGTTATTTCTTTAGCGTCATCTGTATTATTGGTGATGTAAGTGCAACACTTAACGCCAAATTGGGTAGCTAATGTCATCCAATATCCACCAGTAATAGCTGTAAGGTAATTTAACACCAACCTATGCTGAACTAACTCCTTCTTATAAGCTTGTAGCTCCTTACTTGTATACCTGAATGTGTCATCATACATCTCGGTGATATTGTCAATTAATTTTACCAGATCACGTAAATATGTAAAATTTAGAATTCCCCGAGAGGTCTTGTGGAGGTCTAATGCGACCATGATTTGAAATCCTGTGATTTCAGTAACTAACTTTGCAGCCACAGGCTCTTCACATGGAATCATATTTCTTTTACCACCGTGTTCATACTGTGTGTGTACGTAAGGAGATAATGTTGTTTGTTGTTCAATGAATATCAGTCATTTCATCATGTGTTCAAGTCATGATTTCAGGAACCAATCTACCAAGGAAACATATACTTTTGGAACTTTGAGTAAACCATTTGTAAGCCCTTCTCCCACATGTATAATACAAATCATCTGGAACGATATAAGGTACAGTACAATTGGTTATAACACTGCACAACGTCTTGATAAAGTTCCCCATGCCTAGCTTATTCATTTGTTCAAAGCAAGTTTCAGCACTTTCTTATGTTTGTTAAAATGACCTTGTTTTTCATACCCTTCAGTATTTTTGATTAACGGAATTCTAATGAGTCTTCCATCAACACTTGTGTGGCGAGCTATTGTCTGATCATTCAGTTCACCTTCCCAATACTCAAGTTTCTTTGCATGTGAAAAAGTCAGGCATAGCCATGACTGATCTACTGAGTATTAGCGAAGTTTCAAACTCGGGTACCTAGTTGTATTACATCTTCCTTCTATTGCCCCCACTCCACCTCCGTAATTCAAGAACCTCAGATGTTTAGTGGGAACGACACTAGATTATTTTGTCCCTGAGGCATATAAGCGCATACTCAGCATTCAGTTTGGTTTAAGACATTACCCACCAAAGAATGATGATTATCTAATGGATGACCGCCGAAATTTCTACTGGACTGGCATTGCTGGATGCACCTCTCTTCAATTATGGGGTCATAGTACTTACAGACACAATATTATTCAGACAATAGCCCTTCACACTGTCTTCGAGCTCCAAGGTTAGCAAACCTTTTCTTTACCCCTGAATTGAATAATGCAATAGGCTGGACTGATTGTTTTAATAAATTCTCCTCCATCTCCATCAGAATCTATACTGGATCCAGTCACTATCATCTGTTCATCATTGCAAAAATAGATTGTCCTGGAAAAAATAAGGATAAGAAAAATACTGGAAAAGGAAGAACAGAAAAACCGTCACTCCATGATGGGATAATAGTCTTTGCGAAGTCCTTGGCTCGGGTGTTAGTAACTGCAGTCTTAGGTCTCCCGGATCAGGTTTACGAGTGACAGAACTGTGGTGTCAGTTTCGGCTTTATCTTGAACCTTCTCCGGATCAGTGACTTTCCTGCATTGGGTGGAATGGATCCAAGTGTCTTTCTGCTACTTTCAGAGATGTGGTGCTGGTGATCAACACTTGGTACAGGCCTTCCCACCGGCATGTTAAACAACCTGAAGAAAGTTCAGGATCTACGCCCTGAGACTGTAGTTTTGGCTGTTCAATCACCTGATGAGAAGCGATCACCCTCTAAGGAGATCCAGAATTAAAGACTTTTATTACAACATGCAGACCATCGGTCCTTTCTGGTAGGCGGCCAATATCTACTACTTAAGGAGCTGTGAATATTTTTATAGAATTTACTGTTTTTTATAATAAATTAATAAATTGGAGTGAAAGATAATGCACAACGAGATTTTTGCTTTCCATTTTCTTTTTACATGTTCCAATTTTATGAATATGGATACTGAATGAGATCATCTTGATTAAAATATTCTATGGAAAAACCTTGATGAACTGAACTTCATAGACATTGTTATTTTACATTGCAACAATAAGTATATAGTGGACTATATTTTTTCTCATTGTGTAGTGTCTATAGGTGTTGTACTCTACACTGTTTATTAGTATCTGTATACCTGCCAAATGCATCCTCAGCTAGAGTTTACTCTCCTTCCCCCCTTTGTGCATCTCGAGGTACATATGGTAGGTATGTAGCTGAATTTAAAGTATTACACCTCTTAATTGTGATATTTGCAGGTGCCATTAGTACTAATTCCCATTTTGTGAATCTTGCTGAGAAGACATGCTATCACGCTTGAGGATCTGTCTGTACCCATACAGGATGGTGTCTCTGGAGTTAAGCCGGTGACTAGATACACAAAGCTGGGTGGCCTGATTATGTTCCTTTGCAAGTAAATGAGAGGACAAGTACAGGTGGTGATGAACTAGCAGAGAAGACCAGTTAACTAACTGAATTGCTGAACCTGGAATGGAGCTGAAATGCTGCAACTGTAATTTCAACCGGAATGCTGGAACCGGAATGCTGGAACCACAATGCAGACTGCACTGACTGAGAGGGAAGGATAGAAAGACTGCAGACTGCTGAGAACCAGGTTGGCATTTGGCATTACAACATTGCACTGGCAACAGGTAATGGTTCCAGGAAGTCCTTTTATAGTAGTTGTTGTTTCCTGATGGGACACTGCGGTCAGCTGGGCAGAAGCAGCACTCTAATTTGCTGAGATGGATCAGGTGACTTGATCCAAGATGGCAGCTCCCAGGAACTGGTTTTGGAGGGAAACCTAGAGTGAAGCTGCTATCCCTTTATTGGCTGAGAGGAATTATGTGACCGAATTCAAGATAGTAGCGCCCATACCCTGATTCTGGAGGGAATCATTGGAATAGCGACAGACTGGGCAGCATCTTGCAGAGACTCAGAAGGACTGAGGTATACGCTAGTGTAGTAATTCAGGAACAGGACGGATGCTGAGTGAAGCACTATAGTTTCAGGTCTAACAGCGGATCAGGCTGAACAGGTGTAGCTATGAAGTGCTGAGCTGCAGAGAGCAGAAGTGCTGAGATCCACACAGGTGTTATAACACTGGAACAGGACCGATGACGATTGAAGCTGCAGCAGTTGAATGAACGGCCTAACCTACGAAGTCAGGAACAAAGGTAAGTATAAGCAGAAAAAGGAGTCAGTGGTAATTCTTCCTGTCAGGTAGGGGAGCAGAGATTTTAAAGATTCCCGGGGTTGCGCATGTATAGAATACTTTGCAAAATGGCATCCAAGGAAAGAGGAATGCCAGGCTGTATAGCAGATAGCAGAAACCAATGGAAACCAATGTACATATGGATCAGTATGGAATTAACGGGTGATATGCGTGATAAATTTTGAGTTTGTAAGCTACTGGATTGATGTCTTGTTCTATGGGAAATGGACCAATGTAGCAAGGGGCAAACTTCATGGAAGGTACCTTAAAAATCAGGTTGCGAGTGGAGAGCCAGAATCGATCCCCTGGTTTGAGACTGGGTATTGCTTGACATTTGCGATCAGCAAATTTTTTGTAATTGGAGGAAGCTTATAACAGGGAAGAATGGACTTCCTTCCATGTTTTAGTGAACTGATGTAAAGTATTATCAGCAGCAGGTACAATGGCAGAAGGAAGAGGCTGTGTCACGGGCACTAGGAGTCTTTGCCCAGGATATCACCAGATGATGTTCTTACCAGAGTAATATAGCTGGTACTATGGTCCTCTGGTAGCAGGGTGACAACGGAACAGGAGAATCAGCAGATGGTGAGAGAATGCTCAAGGAAAGTCTATGACTAACAGCAACTGGTAATGACTTAGATGTATGAACACGAGGAACCAGATGGACAAGTAAACGTGAGGAGAGTCAGTGGTCTGCGTACAGCAAGTTGTACCACTGCTATAGTGAGGAGGAATGTCCAGGAGTAGAGAGGAGGTAGTAAAAGTCAGTGGTCTGCGTATAGCAAGTTGTACCACTGTCTATAGTGAAGGAATGGGTTCCAGGTGCAAGTAGGTAACGGGGAAGTCAGTGGTCTGCGTACAGCAAGTTGTACCACTGCTTATGTGAGAGGATACTTGAAACTGGTGCCAATGGGAAACAGAAGTCAGTGGTCTGCGTTCAGCAAGTTGTACCACTGCAATATATATGTGAGGAGGGGCACGAGGAGATGAATGGAATACAGAGGATACACGGGCGGCACACCGAACTTGATCCCACGATGATAACCACAATACAATAATAACTGACAAGCGCTGCTTGAAGTATACAAAGTCACTATAGAGATCCAGGTAATAGGAAACAAAGTCAATAGTAACAATAGCTTCAGTAGATGGAAGACTCCGGAGATGAACACAACACAGTCCAGATGGATATGCAATACAATAGCAAAGTCAATGGAAAGTATGCATACCGCGGTTCAGGAGAGCAGGATGTCAAGGAGAAGTGCAGGGATACCTGAACGGCTGAACGCCGGCAGGAGGAGAGACCACTGGAGGATGGAAGCGGTAATCAGGTTGGTGCAGCGCACGAAAGGTAACCGGTAATCAAAGGAGCAATACTCAGGAAGCAGTAATAAGTAAAACTGGAAACATGATGAACACGGGAAAGTTGAGGCTGTCTGGTATCCGGCAGTAGTAGCGGAGGCAACGGAGGGGAGACACGCTGAACACAGGAGAGTAGAGGCGGTCTGGAATCCAGCAGTAGTAGCGGAGGCAACGGAGGGGAGACACGCTGAACACAGGAGAGTAGAGATGGTCTGGAATCCAGCAGCAGTCGCAGATAGGAATCAGTGAAGAGCTGACACGATGAACACAGAAGAGTTGAGACGGTCTGGAACCCGGCAGTAGTAACGAAGGCAGCGGAGAGCAGACACGCTGAACACAGGAGAGTTGAGGCGGTCTGGCATCCGGCAGCAGTAGCAGATAAGAATCAGCTGAGTGCAGACACGATGAACACAGGAGAGTTGAAGTGGTCTGGAAACCACAATCGTAGTAGACAGGAATCAGCTGGAGCTGAATACACAAGGAAACACAGGAACACCTTCAGAGGCTCATGGGGAATGAGACTCCAAGATCAGGCAACTAGGTAATGATCACAGGTGGTTTAAATAGGGAGGGTTGCCTGATCATCCAATTAATTAAAAGCAACAGGTCCTGAAGGTTTCATAAGGGCTGCACATGCGCAGACCCTCAGGATCGCGGACGGCCACGGTTCCTGAACACAGGAGAAATGGCACTCACAGTCCGGTGAGTGACAGGATGGAACTCAGGTATTCTATGACGAAGACTGTAGATCGTGAAAAATGGTGTAGACCCAGATTATTGAGGGAGAACTCCGCCCAGGGTAAAAGTTCTTTCCAGTTGTCTTGTGAACATGAGACAAATATAAGAAGGAAAGTTTCTAAGTCCTGATTCACCCTTTCAGTTTGATCATTTGTATGCAGACGCAAACTTGAGCTTCACTTGGAGAGCTGAACACAAAGACTGCCAGAACTTGGCCACAAACTGGACCCCACGATCAGAGATTATTTCTGAAGGCAAGCCATGGAGACTGAAAATCTCCTGAATAAACAATTGAGCCAGTTTTGGAGCGGAGGGTAGTCCAGTGAGAGGGATAAAATGGGCCATCTTGGAGAACCCGTCAACTACAACCCAGATGGTTTGAACCCATTTGAAACTGGCAGATCAGTAATGAAGTCCATAGATGAGTTCCATGATAAGCGGCAAAGGATAACGATTTTTAATGATAATATCGTTTAAACCTCTATAGTCAGTGCAGGGGCAGAGACTGCCATATTTTTTTTACACAAAAAAAAAAAACCTGTTCCGGCAGGTGAGGAACATGGACAGATAAATTTCTTCTCAAGATTTTCTTGGATATATTCGGACATTGACTTAGGGAGAGAGAGCGGATAGATGCGCTTCAATGGGAAAATTGGACTGTTAGCTGTGCTGGATGTACAAACTAAAATTCCTTGTTGCAGCAGCCTTTCAATCACAGCATTGTGTTGTTAGTCTGTGGTCGTGTATGTAGTCCTTCTAGTGCCTGGTTACTTACCATCATTAACCTGTCACTCTGCACATCCTTCCTTTTGCATATATTTTTATTGTGTTCAATTGTGTTCAACTAAAGGTCTTTTGTGATTCCTCTACAATTAGGTAAAGAAGTTTGTACTCTGGTTTATAGATTTTCCTTGAAGCCATCCATTAATATTGTAACAGATAACCCAATGTATTTGGTCATTGCTGTAAGGGCTATGGAAAAATAATCTGAAGCAGGTTCACTATCCTTTTGTCTAATAGTGAAAATTTTGCTCCAGTCCACTACTACTGGAAAATATACACCCAATTGGAAGGTTATATGTTTTATATTGGTTTGATTATCTTCATCTTTTAAGGACTTATCTTCCTCCAACATACAATCCTTAATAAATTTTTGTATGTCAATATTAGGAGGAAGACAGGCCCTCAACACCACTTGCCAATCTTTATTAGTCGGCTCATGAGCATTATCCAAATCTTTAACAAATTTCTTACAATTGGCCAAATCTTTCTTTGGGTTTGGAAAATAATAATTGAATGCAATTCAGATCTTGTCCATGGACAATGCATTGCTACATATCTTATGGGAACTACCCCATTTTTGTCCGCCTTTCCGTTAGTAATTGCTATTGTACGGACTGGATGTAAACCCACCAAATCAGGACTAATTGCTGCAGCACTGTTTCAGTACAATGGATATTCACCTACTGATATCTAAACCAGTCACAGCGGTTTCAGCCACTGCCCCTGTGGGTGGGACCACTCTCTTTCCTTGCCTACGTGGCACTTCTTGTATATTAATTGGCATGGGCAAATTACAGAAATTACAGTCCACAACATACTCTCTCAGTCCAACATCATAACAGTTAGTGTAACGTATCAGGAGACAGTATTCTAAATGTCCTTTGTTGCTGTCTCACTATTTGCTTTTCTTCACAAGATCTTGAACAGTCTCTCCATTATAAACTCATCTCAGAGAAAGTCAAAAGTATTTTCAAAAGGTAACAGGTTTAAGGTCCAATCTAGTTTCAACTATCATTCTATGCAATTCGTTCTAGCTAGTACCGTTTACGCAAATATTCCGACTGGTTTGTGGCTGATCAAAAGTATGTAACTTACTATCACTGCTCATACATTATACCCATTATCCAAAAGCTATTACCAGTAAGAATGAATACCCCTATCACCTTCTACATAACTCTAGGGCTATCATATCTACTAACAAAAATCTTGAATATGACACAGCAATATTTGAAACATTTCAATAAACTTTTACCCAGATATATTTTATGAGTACACCAGTACATACTTGAGAATCCTGCAAGGTGGCAATTGGATGAAGTTGATTTGTTTTGCCTGGAGAAAGTCTATCTTCTAGGAGGGGTATAGGATGGCTCTATTGGTATTGACTTCCTGACAGTTTGTGAATCCTTGAGTAGTGTGGTGTCGCCCCCAAATTGTTATGTCCATGTCTATTTTCACCAATAAAGATTGTCCAATGCGATCAGTGTGGTTCCAATGCACAAAAGAGATTTAATAGCAATACGCAGCAAAATACAATAAGAATATTAGAAAGTAAAACCAATACATATGCAGCACACCCTGGACCCAGGAACAGTCATCAAAGCTAAAGTCTGTATTGGCAAAGAGGCTGTTCCAGTACCAGTGGCAGTTTATATACAATTTAGTTTGAAAAAAACAGTGATGATGTCACAATTATACACAGATAATAATAATTAAGTTCTTAGTTGGTTCAGAGTTTATGATGTCCCAGTAGAATACTGGTCATAGGTCAGTTCAATTGATCCGTTTTCCAAAGGTGGGGGCAACTCACGCAACAGTTGCATAAGTGTCTTCCCGACAAAAAACTGGTTTAAACTGACCGATTAACGGAGAGTTTACCAGATTCTTGCTGGTAAAATGTGGATTAATACGAGACCAAACTCCATACATTTCTAAGGACCTGAACCATAAATACTTTTTATGTAGTTTTATCTTTGTATAAATCATCTCTAAGTTCTTAATAAATAAATGAATGTGAGTTGGAACTTTATTAAATGTGACCTATTTACAAATGTATGTGTGAATGTAGGTGTATATAAGTGATTTACCTGTGCGATTGCGTACTAATCACACAGTAAACCAATATTAATTAATTTAGAACGACTTCATCCAATTACACAGGTCTGCAACCAAAAAGCTATTTTCATAATTTTATCTGATTCTTATGTTTTTTGGTGCGCTGAATTCGAAAATGACCACCTTTTTTTCCTGGGACGTCAGGTTTTTTCACAATCGAAATGTGCCTTGGTCAAACAGGTAGCTGGAAATCACTAAATTTAAAATTCATCATACTTGGGGAAAAAAACCTGAACATTATTAAAACAAATTTATTTTCACTGCCAGTGCTCCCAAAAACATGAAAATACATGTTTATTGGTCCTGATGGTGAACACTGCATTGTTGAGTGTGCTTGCTAGGGCCTGCCCAGATATGTTCTTTCATGCATTAACTTGTTCTCTGATTCCTCCACAATATTGTATTTCATTTCAGTCGTCATCCTGCTATTGTCTGTGTTGTTCAAAATTAGTTCAATGCCTCCAAGAAAGTGTGTAAATTCGCCTGACAGTTTCTGTTTCATATGTGGAGAGTTCATGGTGATTTAGAGGGGTTGATGGCTCAGTTCCACATTCAGTATGATTCTTCTAAATGGAGACTTTTCATTGACTTTTCAAAAAGAAGCGTAAAAGCAGTTTTACTTAACAATGGTGACCGTTATGTGTCCATTACTGTTGCTCATTCAGTGTACTTGAAGGAGACTTATGAGAACTTGGAGTTCGTACTCAAGAAAGTGGGTTATCAAAACCAAAACTGGTTGGTATGTTGGGATTTAAAAGTACTGTGTATGCTGCTGGGACAACAGGCTGGGTACACCAAATACCCTAGTTTTCTATGTTTATGGGACAGTAGAGACCGACAAAATCACTGGAAGCAAAAAAATTGGCCACCAAGAAGTCTAGTTGTTGGTGAAAAGAATGTTCTTAGAGATACATTGGTGCCCCCTGAGAAGGTTTTATTACCACCACTCCATATAAAATTAGGATTAATGAAGCAATTTGTTAAGGCACTTCCCAAAGATAGCGAATGCTTCAAGTACTTGGGATCCAAGTTTCCAGGTTTAACAGAGGCAAAACTGAAAGAGGGGGTTTTTGTTGGCCCGGATATTAGAAAACTCATATCCGACAAAGACTTCATCAGTTCAATGACTCCAACTCAAAAAGAAGCATGGGTTGCCTTTACTGTGGTCATAAAAAACTTTCTGGGAAACCAAAAGGACCCAAATTACAAGGAAATGGTGGAAACAATGTTGAAAGCGTTCCACAAGCTTGGTTGCTCCATGAGCTTAAAAGTCCATTTTCTCAACTCACACCTTGACTATTTTCCTGAACATTTGGGTGCAGTGAGTGAAGAGCAGTGAGAACGTTTCCATCAAGATATAAAAGAAATGGAAAGAAGGTATCAAGGGAAATGGAGTGTTACCATGATGGCTGACTACTGCTGGATGTTGTACAGGGATCTTCCGGAAGCCACCTACAAGAGGAAAAGCTCAAAAAGAAGTTCAGAGTTTAAAAAAAGACGATTTCACAAGCAATCTACTTGAGTGCGGTGTTAATTTTGTCCTCACCTGTACAAATGAGTTAATATTTTTCATGTAAATAAAATATTTGCGTAAAGAATTTTTTTTAAACGATGACCACCTGAAAACAGGACAAAACAGTCAATTTTGGATTCAGCGCACCAAAAAAAATGTAAGAATCAGTCAACTAAACCAAAACAGCTGTCCAATAATTTTTGGGGGCAGACCTGTGTTATTTGACTTTGACATTTGTAACAATCAGCAGCAGAGTATAAAGGATAGTGAGGAGTAGGGGGCAAGTAAAAGGATACCCTCAGTGCAAGTCAGAAATTAAACACTGTCCTCCCCCATGTCATCAGTGAAATGATCTGGCACCCATTCATTGTGGCAATTGTACTGCATGAGACTATGCACCTACACCACCCCACAGATGGGGACTACCATTGTATTGTACTTATAATCATTTTAGGCTGGGAACACACTATACAAAATTTCTCCTGATGCAATATCCTTAACGATTTTACCAACGATTAAAAAAAATGTGCAGATCAGAATGCTGATTCATATGTACACACTAAACACATTTTACATGATTTACCTTCTGATCTGTGCTCTTCATCTGTCATAACCATCAGCTGAAAAAATTGTGACTCAGCACACTCCATCTATGGACACTGCCTGTCATGAGTGCATACACACTGCAGAATTGTTCCATCGTAGAACAACATATTTAGTCTGCTTTAAAAATCAAATGAAACGATACAATGTGTTTTGGAACAATAATTATTCATCATTGCAGCGTACATACTAATGCGAAATCTGGCCGTATGGTCGTTTATCGTTTGATTGGTCCAATAATCGGTTGAAAACACTGTAGTGTGTAGTTCAACAGTTAGTCACTAGATAACATTTGTTTTGTCTTCTATCAGGAACTGCAGTGTTATAGAAACATGGTTGTTGGTGAGCCAAGCACTCTTGGCCTCTGAGGTTTTTTTTTACTATAGAATCAGTTGTTATGGAACTGGCAAAGTCTCTTTCTCCTATGGGAGTTGATTCACTTTCAACATATTCTATTCTAGAACAACTTTCTGGATTTTCATAATAAAAATTCAGGAATGTTTACATTGACATCAATTGCATTTAACTCTTGGACAGTCAGGAAAATGCAACTCCCAATAAAAATCCCTGTTACCTTTATTATTGAAAGAAGATTGTTGAACAACAACAGACGGGTTGACATGCCTTTATAGTCTGATAGACTTGCAAGAGTAAAACTTTAATTTATCCATTTTTGCCTCAGGGTTGAATAATGTCATTGACTTATTACCTTTTATTGTAAATCCATAAGTAGACTATGTCAATCCACAAACACCAACTACTTTTTATCCAGTGGAGACTAGAGATGCTCAGGCTTGGTTTTCCGAGAACCGAGCCCACCCGAACTTAGCAGATCCGAATACCGAGCCGGCTCGGTACTTTTGCGCTCCCTCGGGATTGAAAACGAGGAAAACCGTCATTGTTCTGTTGTCAGATCTTGCAAGTTTTGGATTCTATAAATACCGCCTCCATGGCGATCCAATGCCATTTCACGGAGAGACACAGAAGGGGTAGCACGGTTCTTGGCAGTCTATAGTGCAGTTGGGCAGTGTCATAGCTATATAAGAAAGAGGAGGGGTAGCAGTGTTCTCTAAAGTCTCCATTGACATCCTACTCAGTTATAGCTGACAGAGAAACAGGAGAGCTCCATTTCTCCATTGCTAATTGTCATTGCTGAACTAAAAATATTAGGGCTGGCAGTCTTGTTCTAAATCTGCAGTCACATTGTACTGTGTTATCTAGATAACACACCAAAAGGACAGCTGTATTGCTAATTGTTATTGCTGAAATAGAAATAATAGGGCTGGCAGCCTTGTTCTAAATCTGCAGTCACTTTGTAGTGAGTTATCTTACTAACACACCAACAGGACAGCTCCATTACTAATTGTCATTTCTGAAATATAAATAATAGGGCTGGCAGTCTTGTTCTAAATCTGCAGTCACATTGTACTGTGTTATATAGCTAACACACAAACAGGAGAATTCCATTGCTTCATTGCAAATTGTCATTGCTAAAATAGAAATAATAGGGTTGGCAGTGTTCTTCAAAATCTGAAGTTACATTGTACTGTACCATAGCTCACCCAGAAATAGGAGAGGTGGCAGGGTTTGGTGCTTAAACAGAAATTGCAATAATAGGGCTGGCAGTAGTTAAAAGTCTCCAGTGACATTTTACTGTGACATAGCTCATACAAAAACAGGAGAGGTGGCAGTGTCCTTGTCACTCTCCAGTCTTCAGTCACATTGTTCTTGTCACTCTCCAGTCTCACTCATGATGATACTCATCCCTCTACCTCATGTGATAAAACCTATGTTCAAGTGCATAGTGGTTTTAAGTCAAGGAAACAAAAATGTAAATAAAAAGCTTGTACTTTATAAAGAAAAAAACACCTCTCTAATAAAGGTGAAAGTTTACTGTAGAAAAACATAAAATTGCCAACACGTCATTCTACCCAAAATATTACTAAGCATACCAGCATCAGCTAGCTCTCTTCTCTCAGCTAGATCTCAGCACCTGCAATCTACACTGTCATCATTTTCACCCTCATCAGTGTGTACATCATCCTCAAACAATACTAATTCATCCCCGCTGGAATCCACCATCACAGAAGTCTGTGTACTTTGATGTAATTGCCGGTAATGGCCTTCCTTATGGAATTTGAAGTTCATTATACAGCAAAGCTGTCACGATTTTTGGGCAATTCTTTGACACCAGACCAAATATCAAAATGTTGTGCAGACTCATCTGCTTCCCCACTGGATGTTTAGGGTAAGCTAAGTATTTTCCTAGCACCAATATCCTTTGAAACTGAAGGAGGAGACGTCATTGTGTCATGTGTTACGAACCCCTCAGCCAGTACAGCAAAACCCGGAGTCTGCTTCGAACGTCTGGTGTTCACTGTTGCCCCTAGTGGCGGGGACAGGCTTGGCTGCAGACAAACAGAGGTTCGTGAGATGTGCACTGTGTCACGGGCACTAGGAGTTTTACCCAGAATTCACCAGGTGTAGCTACACTTACCAGAAGTGCGGACCTCTGGGTAGTGTGGTGAATCAGTGGAACCATACAGTAGAATAGAGGAAAGGAATGTCAATAGTATAAATGCTGAGTCTTGGCACTGTGGAACTGTGATGGTACAGCAGTTTAGTAAACAGGATAAAATGAGAAAAGAGTCCAAGTGCCTTAGCACGCAGGTAGCATATAGCAGGCCAGTACTTGATAACTGGATAACGTTAGGCAAAGACCAATTAACAATATAGTAGAAAAGTCAGCGACTTGCAGCTTCAATACGGAGGCACTTGAAGACTTTAGTCCAGCTAATAGGTACCATACTGAGTAGTAGCTATATCACAAGGAAACAAGAATGGTCTACAGCTGGTAAGTTTCACCAAGGATATGTAGAGAAGACTTGTCCAGCGCAGGTGTGTAACAGAATAGCGTGAGTGGTCTGCAATTGGCAAGTTGTACCACTGATGTGAAGGGAAGCATTGTCCAGGCGCAGGCATGGAATGGAGTAACGTGAGTGGTCTGCAATAGGCAAGTTGTACCACTGATGTGAAGGGAAGACTTGTCCAGGTGCAGGCATATAACGGAGCAACGTGAGTGGTCTGCAATAGGCAAGTTGTACCACTGATGTGAAGGGAAGACTTGTCCAGGCGCAGGCATGTAACGGAGCAACGTGAGTGGTCTGCAATAGGCAAGTTGTACCACTGATGTATAGAGGAGACTTGTCCAGGTGCAGGCAGGTAACGGAGGTAGCGAGAGTATTCTGCAGCGGGTAAGTTTTACTACCGATGTGGAGAGAAGACTTGTCCAGAAGCAGGCAGGTAACGGAGGTAGCGAGAGTAGTCTGCAGCGGGTAAGTTCTACTACCGATGTGGAGAGGAGACTTGTCCAGAAGCAGGCAGGTAACAGAGGTAGCGAGAGTAGTCTGCAGTGGGTAAGTTCTACTACCGATGTGGAGAGGAGACTTGTCCAGGAGCAGGCAGGTAACGGAGGTAGCGAGAGTAGTCTGCAGCGGGTAAGTTCTACTACCGATGTGGAAAGGAGACTTGTCTAGAGCAAACAGATAACACGGGCAGAAACAGGAAATTATATTATTTCTGGATATTTCGTTTCATGCCCTGCCTGGCCCTTCAGCCACTGAGATCCACCCCTGCCTGTATCTACAATAAATATTTAAGTTTACCATCATTACTGTTTCTGTGCAATAATATTGTGAAATATACCAGAGAGCCGTGACAGATATATCACTTGTGGCCACTGGAATAAATAAAGTCCCCTGATACACAGCACCTTCTGTACCGGTGCTTGTCCAGAAAGGAACGAACTTGCAGTGATAGGTAAAGATGATGAAACTGAACGTAGGCAGTAGCCAAGGGTAACTACAACCCACAGTACCGGTGAGAGTCCGAAGATTTAGGGGTAACAGTTCTTAGGCAGTTGCCAGGGGTAACTGCAACCCACAGTACCAGTGAGAGTTCGGAGATTTAGCAGTAACAGTTCTTAGGCAGTTAGTCAAAGCAGAGCCAAGTCAGTACACAGGGAAATCCAATGAAGAGTAGTCAGGAACGGAAATGGTCTGGTACATGGGAATACACTAAGCCAGCAGGAAACAAGAGAAACAGGCAACATGGCAAACACAAGGGAGCAGAACACTAAGGTAAACATATTACCGACAATCATGCAGAGGATTAGCCGGCTATTTAAGGTGAGCAGAACCAATAGGCTGCAGGTGATAATGAGGAAGCCAGGTGAGAGAGTTAGGAGAAACAGGCTAACCAGGTGAGGCATAATATAGAAATGACAGCATGAATTGAGGGCAGATTCTGACAGAGAACAGACTTAACTGACCCTATCCAATACCTATCTAATCTATCTAGCTAATCTATCTGCCTATCTGATCTACCTAAACTTATCTATCTAAGAACTAAACTAAATACCTATCTAAACAACCAGTAGCTATCAAAACTTACCTAACTACCTACCTATCTATTTATTTATCTATCTGTCTATCTATCTAGTTACTCTGACAGAGAGCCCGGCGAGTCATAACATCATGTACCACTTGAGCAGTTAGCTTGCTAGCCAGGAGCTCATTGCATCTCTTGAGATTTGGGTCAGCTGGAAAGAAAGAGAAGAAATAGCTCTTAAACCTAGGATCAAGCACAGTTGTAATGATCCGATTTCAAGATGTTGACAACTCTTGGATCCTGATGAAGCGAATAAACTACTTAATCTACAAGTTCAACATAATTAGCGGAATTGCTTTGTTACATTTCCTCCTTCAATTTCTCTAGCTGCTTTTCAAAAAGTCTAATTAGGAAATACACTTGACTCAAGCTAACAGTGTCTGCACTCTCTTTACAGGCAACTACTTTGAGTGGTTTCAGCACCTTGCACAACACGGAAAGTATTCTCCACTGCGCTGGACTAAAGTACATTCCCCCTAAATTATATTCTTCTTGCAGCTGCTGCATTCTCCTACATGCTGTTGCAGAGTACTGAAAATGACCCTAAATATTTTGAGACACAGACTGTATCTCCTGCATGTCATTGTTATTTTTTAAAAAGTTCTGTACCACCATGTTGATTGTGTGAGCAAAACAGGGAATGTGATGGAATTCCCCCCGCTGTAATGCTCTAACAATATTGGTGGCATTATCAGAAATCACATATCCTCAGGAGAGTCCAAGCAGGATAAGCCGTGTTGCAATGACATCCCTTAGTTTTTCAAACAGGTTGTCAGTGGTATTACCTCTGACATGTGCCTTATGTTGTCTCTGATAACCACCTCTCACTCCCACCTACAAGACTTCTCCCGTGCTGCTCCCCACTTATGGAATTCCCTACCATGCTCAATCAGACTTTCCCAGCCTTCAAATCTTTAGATGCTCTTAGAAAACCTCTTTTTTAGAGGCGACCTTATCCTCAATAACACTATTCACACTAATGCACCCTCACAACTATCCCAATCTCCACTCTTGACCACACTCACTACTCTTGTTTCAGCTGTGCCCTCTTCTCTTTAGAATGTAAGCTCTCTAATGAGCAGGATCCTCCATGCCCTTTGTTTTCATGTCTCCATTCATTTTGTCTGCCTTGTCTGTTCTTGTTTTGCGTATATAGACTGTACAATATTAAGAGAAATGGATAAAGCCAGATTGGGGTCACTCTGTCTATGACACCCTACCCTTAAGGAGAAATTGCCCAAACAGCAGCCTTTCAAGACGGTACGTGATATGGAAATGCCACAAGTCACTTTCCTCTTTGGGGGTAGATTGCACCCTACACTTACATAGAAAGTTTTAAAAAGATGTTATCGTCATCATCTTCAGCTTCATCCTCACCCTCATCAGTGTGTACATCATCATCACAGATTATCAATTCATCGCCGCTTGAATCCGCCATTAGAGAACAGTCAGTGCTTGTGTCACGTTACCAGAGGGGTTTCAACCGGATCCTGGTAGTTCAGCCGGGATTGGCGTTACTCTCGCTAGGGGCGCAGAGTCTAACAAGTGAAAGGTGTTCACCAGTGATTCCCGCAAGGGAATATGGGCTTTTGCGGCTTCCACTTGCAGGTCGCGGTCCCCTAAGGAAGTTCCCAGTGAACCACAACAGAAGGAGCGTAGAATCAGTTAGAAATAGTCTTGCCACTTGATAATGGCGATAAGCCGGAACGTTCGGCAGCGTTGCCACTTGGGAGTGGGAATAGCAAGGTTGTTCTGCAACGTAGTCACTCGGGAGCTGGTTTGCAGAAATAGAATAAAGTTGCCACTTGGAAAGGCTATCGGAACTTCGGTAGCGTAGCCACCTAGAGGTGGTTCTCCCGGAGAGATAGCAGCTTGGGAAGTTGTAGAATAGCAAAAACACAGGAGCTGTATCCAATACTAGAGTCAGGGACTGACTGAAAGAACCAGCATTGAGTTCTGATTAGTGAGGGTAGATATAGTGCAGTTCCAATTAGTCAGCCAATAGAGGGCAGTGCAAGCACAGAAAAGGACCAGACAGTTCTGCGCATGCGCAGAACCAGTGGCGCCGGACGGAAGAAGGAGACAGACAGCACTGGATGGTGCAGCAGCGTGGATCCAGGTAAGTAGGGAAAAGAAGGGCTTTGGGAAGAGGGATCAGCGGACACACACGCCTGCTCCCGGGGAGACGGCGGGAGTCCGGCGTGTGACAGCTTGGATGTCTTGGATGGTGAAGGCCTTCCTCGTGGAAGATGTAGTTCATTTTTATAAACATCATTTTCTCCACATTTTTTGGAAGTAACCTTCTACGGCGATCACTGACTAAGTTCCCTGCTGTGCTGAACACTCGTTCAGAGTACACACTGGAGGGTGGGCAGCTTAAGTATTGCAAAGCAAGTTTGTACATGGGTTTCCAAATGGCCTGCTTTTTTTCCCAGTAAGGAAAGGGACTGTCTGACATTTCCATATCAACTACCTCTTGAAAGTAATCCTCCACCATCCTTTGCATGTTTATACTCATATTGGATGGAGTTATGGGCAAAGTGACACATTTTTTTGAAAAATCCTTCAAACCAGCCCAGATGTTAAAATGTTCTGATCTGCCCCTTGCGTCTTCCCTGCTTCTTTTTGGGAAATTTAATTTTTTACGAGCAGCAGCAGCTTGAGAAAGTAAAGGAGGACATGTCGTCAAGCCGAGGCCCAGTTCAGCGGCCAACTTGCTGAGCAATAGCTCCTTGCAGAAGTTCACATCTCGCTCATTTACAAGTAAAGACTCAATGTAGGTCTTACACCTTGGATCAAGCACAATGGCCAAAACGTACTGATCCGAGTTCAAGATCTTAATAACGCGAGGATCATTGTGAAGCGAATGAAGTACTTGATCGACAAGGCCAACATACTTTGCTGAATTGCTTGCTTTCAGCTCCTCCTTCATTTTCTCAAGCTGCTTTTCCAATAGTCTAATTAAAGCAATGACTTGGCTCAAACTAGCAGAGTTTACACTCACCTCACACGTCACAACTTCAAAGGGTTTCAGCACCTTGCACAGCACTGAAAGGATTCCCCACTGTGCAAGAGTGAAATACATCCCCTCCTTTCCCAATGTCATGGCTTGTGCAATATGCTTGGATGGCTTTGCGCTGTTCCTCCATCCTCTGAAGCATGTACAGGGTTGAATTCCACCTAGTTACCACCTCTTGCTTAAGTTGATGGCAGGGCAAGGTAAACTGCTCTTGGAGCTGCTGTAATCTCCTACATGCTGTGGCTAAATGCCTGAAATGGCCTGAAATTTTACGGGCCACCGAAAGCATCTCCTGCACCTCACGGTTATTTCGTAGGAAGCTTTGCACCACCAAGTTGATGGTGTGAGCAAAACAGGGAATGTGTTGGAAATCACCCAGCTATAATGCTCGCACTATATTGTTGGCGTTATCAGAAATTACATACCCTGGGGAGAGTCCAAGTGGTATAAGCCATGCATCAATCACATCTCTCAGTTTGCGTAACAAATTGTCAGCTGTATGCCTGTTAGTGAAGCCGGTGATACAAAGAGTGGCCTGCCTGTGACAAATGTTACATAGTGGTGTACATGCTGCTACTGTTCCTGCTGGTGAAGGTGAATGACCAACCCAGTGGGCTGTCACAGTCATATAGTCTTTGGTTTGGCCACTTCCACTTGTCCACATATCTGTTTTTAAGTGGACAGTGGGCAGAATGGCATTTTTCAGCGCAATCTCTACATTTTTACACACTTTTTGGTATAGTTGTGGAATTGCTTTACGGGAGAAATGGTTTCGAGATGGAATTCTGTAACGCGGACACAAAACCTCAATTAACTGTGAAAAACCAGCTGCGTTTATTGTGGAGATTGGACGCAGATCTAACACTAACATTGCAGCCATGGCGTCTGTGATTCGCTTGGGGACTGGGTGACTGCTGTCATATTTGCTTCCCCTCGCAAATGATTGTTTCACAGTTAATTGATGAAATGTAGGACTGCTCATTTTCTTGACCTGCCTCTAGGATGACGATTCACCCCCAGCAGTAGCAACAGCAGCAGCAGTGGGACTAACGCTTACTTCAGAAGAATCAATAATAGTGCAGGAGTCATCCAGCCTTAAGTGGGATGCCGGGCTAACTCCGAGCGCTACTGAGGATATTGATGAGTCTGGTGTGGTGGGTGTATTTTGTAGCCATCGGGATGTCGGTAAACGGAGGGTCTTAGCTGATGATGGAGTGCTTGTAATTTTTTGGGAAGAACTTTCAGCTTTTCCCAACACTTTGCCATGAACTCTCGTTAAATGGCGTAACATAGACGAGGTTCCAAGATGGTTAAGGTCCCTCCCTCGACTGACTGTGGCTTGACATACACTACAAATGGCTATGCAATTGTTGTCTGGATTTGGGTAGAAATAATTCCACACATAACAAGTGGATTTTTTTGTTTTATGCCCAGGCATGACAATGGCCTTTTTGTTGTCACGTGCCAGAACTGCTGCCACTGGTGCAGGACTTACACAAACAACCTCATCCTCATCAACATCCTCATTAGCGCATTAGCGCCCTCGTCGCCTACACAAATCTCCCCCTCATCCTCTTCTAATTCCAAAGTGGCATCCTCAATTTGTGTATCACCGGCTACACTCAGGCTATTAAGGCACACATCAGCAGAATGCTCACGATTAGACATCCCACTGTTGGATGGATTCTCCACAGGGATTGGTGTCATTTGTGAATCAGAGCAAACATTATCATCTAATGCCTTAGTGTTATCTTGCAGCTCGGATTTGACGCGTAACAGTAGTTGTGCACCAATTGTAGGCTCTATAAATTTTTGGGATCTGCCACTAATAGGCAAAGGTGAAGGCCTCATTCTCTCTTTGCCACTGCGTGTGTAGAATGGCATGTTGGCAATTTTTTTTTTATCGCCACTTAACTTTTGCTGAGCAACACTTCTTTTTCGCTTCAACACAGTGAAATTTTTTGGGGTTTTTGTTTTTTGGACTGATTTCGAAACACTGTGTAGTTTGACATCGCCTTGCCCAGATGACGTACTGGGAACACTAACATCAGGACTTGTGACAGAACCTGGTTGCTCATTCTGATCATATGTGTGCTGCTTTGAATTCATTCTGAGCGCAAAGCACTTGTAGTGGTAAAAATTATTTGGTAAGATACTGCTGACAAATATGACTTTTGACAGCCAGAAATATTTATGCACAATTATGGGGGACACCCCAAAAGCACTGGGGAGTGCTAAAAATTATTTGGTAGATACTGCTGACAGATATGACTTTTGACAGCCAGAAATATTTATGCACAATTATGGGGGACACCCCAAAAGCACTGGGGAGTGCTAAAAATTATTTGGTAGATACTGCTGACAGATATGACTTTTGACAGCCAGAAATATTTATGCACAATTATGGGGGACACCTCAAAAGCACTGGGGAATGCTAAAAATTTTTTGGTAGATACTGCTGCCAGATATGACTTTTGACAGCCAGAAATATTTATGCACAATTATGGGGGACACCCCAAAAGCACTGGGGAGTGCTAAAAATTATTTGGTAGATACTGCTGACAGATATGACTTTTGACAGCCAGAAATATTTATGCACAATTATGGGGGACACCCCAAAAGCACTGAGGAGTGCTAAAAATTATTTGGTAGATACTGCTGACAGATATAACTTTTGACAGTCAGAAATATTTATGCACAATTATGGGGGACACCCCAAAAGCACTGGGGAGTGCTAAAAATTATTTGGTAGATACTGCTGACAGATATGACTTTTGACAGGCAGAAATATTTATGCACAATTATGGGGGACACCCCAAAAGCACTGGGGAGTGCCAAATATTAAAAAAATAAAATAAACCTCTATCCTCCTCTCTTCTCTAGCGATTTTTGTTACAGCAATTGGAATAAGAATATTGTATTCTCTGTCCCTGCTCTAATCAGCCTGTGACTACACCCTGCTCTCTCCCTCTGTCAAATGGCGATGGATTGCTGTGTATTTATAATCTTGAAGTATCGCGAGAACCGAGCCACGAGATCCGACGACGTCACAATGACGTTCGGCCTCGATTTGGATTCGGAGCGGGCGGGAGAGTACTGAGCTGAGTACCGAGCTATTCAGCTCGGTACTCAGATACCCAAAGTTCGGGTGGGTTCGGTTCTCGGGGAACCGGACCCGCCCATCTCTAGTTTCAACACACAAGGATATATCATGGGTCTGATTATTTTCTATTTCAATGTAATTACTCCTTATAGTTGGGATCCATAATTGTACTCCTTTGCTCTGGGTATACAAAGGAACTGGCAATATCAAGTACTTGCATATTGTTGTGTTTCAGGTTATATTACACACTTATAATGTTACAAAACATATTTGATTAGAAAAACTTATTTTCATCTTATCTGTTTCTGGCCACAAATTATTTGGTAAGTTAAACAAGTGTATATACATCTCCTGATTTACTAAGCAATCTGGTTTGTGTAATTTGTTTAAAATCTGTCCAGGAGTCCACCCATCTGATATGACCCCCAACAATAACATGAAAAGGATAGATTGGTTCATGGTGCTGCTTTAATGGTTACAGATGTTTTCTTGCTATGTGAACCATGTACCCAGGCATCTCGATTTTGCCGTTTCACTGAGGTGGGCGTGGTTAATAAAACTTGATAAGGCCCGTCAAATCTAGGCTCCAGAGCTTTTCTCACATGCCTTTTAAGATACACCCAGTCTCCAGGCTTTAACTTGTGCGGCTGAAAATCTGAATCAAGATCTGGAAGTGAAGAAAATGCTAAAACATGCAAATGTTTTAGATGGTCAGTCAATGCTTTCATATAACTTGTCAAATCTCCATGTTTATGTTGGGGATCTTGAGGATAGTAGCACCCTGTTCTGGGGATTACACCAAACAGTATTTCATATGGAGATAATTTACTAACCCTGTTTGGGACTGTTCTAATACTGAACAAGGCTATAGGGAGACACTCAGGCCAGGGCTTTTTTGTTTCTTCCATAATTTTTGGGATATTCAGTTTTAAAGTACCATTTAGGGCTAGATTTACTAACAGGCGGGTTGCTTAAACCACCGATTTTCGACTAGTTTGACGGCGGTTTAGCCATCGCTGGATTAACTAAAGGCAAAACCGCCATCCAAACGGCCAAAAATGGCTTTTTTCAAAACCACCACTTTAGAAATCGCCATTCCGATTTTAACAATGATGAACATACAAACAGCCAGGTTTACTATGGAGGGGTTTTGCAAACCGTCGGAAAAGCGCCATTCAAACGACCAAAATAAAAGAGCTGCTTGTGAGCGGTGAGATTGTTCAAACAGTATGCTGTCGGAGCTCCAGCAGCTTTCAAAATAGTAAAGAACAGATAAAAGTGTAAAAAAAAAAGCGTGAGGTCCCTAGTGCTGCCAGCGTACTGCTGGTTCCGTGAAAATCGGGGGAAAATTTTGCATGGGGTCCCCCCTATTTTCACGGAACCAGCACTAGGCAAACCAGCCAGGGTTGGAGGCACTATAGCAGGGGGACACGTGGCAGGGGTCCCCCTGCCATAATGACTAACCAACCCCAGGCAGTTCAGCGCTGGGCTGGATTCCCTAGGGAGTGGGGTCCACAAAGAAAATGAGCAGGTCCCCCCATAGGGACACCCAGCCCTGTGCTGATAGCACTAGGGCTCTTCCTACACCACTGGGCGGTGGGTGTAGGGTAATAAACGGCGAATTAGGTGTGAAAAAAACAAACAGACGCCATTTTGTTTTGTGGTTCTCCAAGTGCCAACATGCCCTGGCTGCCATAGGTATGCTGGTGTGCTTATGTATGTGCCTGAAAAGGTGTCTGATATTATGCTGATTTGCTGTCTGCTACATAATCTGGCTTTACAGCAGCTTAGGCCACCTATTATTGCAGTAGACAGTGAACAAGTAGGGGTCCGTGTTCCATCTGGTGATGTGCAGAGTACAGAGGGGGAGGTAGATTAGAGACTGGCACATTGCAAACTACTTTATATATAAGTGCATACTAGTAAAAAGATTTCTTTGTTCTAAATCTGTTTGACGTGTGAGGAAAGGTTTAATTTACTTTTTTTCTGGGTATTTGAAAGCTTGAAACAAAGGATAGTGTGCACTCCTCATGTGGTAAATGTACAAATCAATGGCAAGTTACAGTCAGATGTCAATGTGTAAGTGACATTTGTGCATTGTTTTGTGTAAGCAGTATACTAGTGTTTAATTGACCGAAAAAAAAAACCTGTTTGCATCAAAATGTAACCACATTTATTGAAGTAGTAAGCATAAACTATAAATGAACATTGCATACACATTCACAAAATTATATAAACTGCTTTTTACCTGTGCAGTAACAAGCTGCAAAAAGTGCTAAAAAATGTAAACAAGGCACAAAATGGAACAGGTGCGGTATGGTAAACAATGGTTTTTATTTATTTTTAACCTAAACAACAAGCAGTAGGCTACCTACACCTTTTGGCAGGTACATCTGCACCTCTGGAGACACTCTCTCCTCTCCCTTGGCCACCCCTCTCTCCTCTCCTTGGAGGTGTACTTTGTATTGATCGATTAGGCGTGCTAGCCGAACTCGTTGTGGCCGATGACATTGGTACAGGAAAACGTGCCATTAATTCATGGTGGATTTGTCCTGCCATCCTATTTACATTTGCATTCACCTCCCTTACAGTTGTGTGTAAGGCCTCCACAGCACCAGTCATTTGGATCATAGTTACATTTGATTGTTTAATAGCTGCAGCTATCCGATTTAAAGCTGCAGGTATTTATTAGTGCGGTGTGCACGCCTCAAATGACCCACAATATGCGACATATGTCTTGTTTCTGTGTCCATGAAGTGGGATTGCACTACCTGGAATTTTTCTATTGATTGGGCCATTACTCGCCCTGTATCCAGTGGAGGAGGTGCAGTTTGCTGCTCTTCTGTGTGTTCCGCAGGCCCAGTTGTTTGATCCTGGAGGTTAGACACAGGGGCATCAACAACTTGGAGGGTGATTACTCTGTCATCCTCTGTGTGCGGTGAAATTTCCAAGGACTACCGCTGACCTGGCTAATATGAAGAAAACCAAGGTAAGTTTATAGGAAATAACATGTTTGTATATTGCATTCTGGACACAAAAGCATAATCTTTTACAACTATAGAATGTTTACCAATGTCTGCGTTCCTGATTAGTTGTCCTATGCGACCTGCTTAAGGATGCTATGTTTTTTTTTGTAAAATACAATCTCATTTGGACTATGTTTGGGTAAGGGGATAGAAAAGCAAATTATTTGTATAAACAAATATGATGGTGCTGGCAGCAAAATGCTGCAAGACAGTGCTTGTAGATAAGCTATTACTATTTTAGTTCTCCCTCTGTGTAGTACATGAAGTTTTATTTGCTAGCCAGATATAAACCAAACAATATACAATTTACACCAACATTTGCAAAGGAAAAGCTCAAAAACCATTGTTTCTCCCCCAGACTACACGCACCTGCTTGTTCTTCACGGGCAGAATCCCTCACAGACGGTGGAGGAGTAGACCTTGGACTCGGAGTGGAGTCTATTACAGGAGAATCTGGATGTGTTAGAAAAAGCATACACTGTATTCGCAGCGACAATCATTTGAAATGTATACAGTATATTTTGATAATGTGCTTTTAAAATACAAATACAATTTTAGAAAAACTTGTGTACTGCCAAAACAGTTAGAGTAAAAATTGCAAATAACTCACCAGCTGGTTGTCCAAACGAAGGTGCATCTGTGTCCTGCACATTGACCCCCTCGACAATTTCCCGGGGCAGTATCTGCCGCAGCTCCTCCTCATATGTGGTTTATTCCATGCAAAGTGGCGGTCCACCACCTGTTCCTCTTGCTGTCTTCCTTTCCTCAGCCATTTTTTCCTTCAGTCTCTGCTTTATATCAGAAAAGCATTTGCGGCAGTGAGCCACTGACCGCTTTAATGGTCCCACCGCGTTCACATATTTGGGACCACAATTGATGGCGCTGCCAGAGCGGAGTACGGGCTGCCAGGTTCCCTAAAATGATCTTGTAGCAGGGAACAATATTGTGCACTAACACACAATTCTCGTCGTGAGAAAATCTCACATTCCTCCCTGACTTTGTCTTCCTGCCCTGTCCTGTCTCCTCTAACCCTTCCTCACCTTCCTCTGTCCCCTCCAGCTCCATCTCCTTCTCCTCACCCTCTGCCTCCCTCCTATCTCTGGCCATAATGTCCAGTAAGACACAAAAAACAAGTAACACTGAAGTACTGACAAACACAAAGGACAAACTATACTAGCTACTGAAACACTCACAGCACACTCGCACACAAGTAACAGAGACAAAGGACTAGACAATTACTAAAAAACAAGACAGAAATTAAATCAGAAAATAAAGCCACAAGACTGTAAAAGAACACAGGACTACTCACACTCCAATCAGATATCGCAACACAACAGCCCTCAAAAGCAACTCTCACAATCCTAACTCCTCCATGCTCCTATCTCTTTTCTCCTCAAAACCCTATCAAAGAAAAAGTGGCAGGCCAGTGCTTTATATAGGGCTTGTGATGTCAAATCTCCTGACATAGAAAGTACCCAATAATAAAAGGCCATGATACAGGTGCTTTTTTCAAATAACCCGCCATCACATGAAACCGCCGGGTTTTAAAGGAAAAGCTCCATGTTCCATTCAAAGCCGCGGCGGCTTGGAGCCTTACATCCCGCCGTTACATCGCCGGCGTCTTCAACTTGAAGATTAAATTCGTCCATTAGTAAATCCGGCTGTTTGCCATGCAAACCCGCCGGAAAAATACGGCGATGCATGGTGGATCAAACACGCCGAGCAACCCGCCCCTTAGTAAATCCAGCCCTTAGTCTTTCCACCTTACCATTAGCCTGTGGCCTATACGGAGTGTGGAAAACCTGCTGTATACCAATGTCAGTCATGATATGTTGCATTATGTCACCAGTAAATTGTGTTCCCCTATCAGATTCAATTACCTCAGGGACACCATACCTTCACACAATTTCACTTATCAATTTTTTAGCAGTATTTTGAGCTGTTGCTTTAGCAACACACCATGCTTCTGGCCACCTGCTAAATAAGTCTGTGCATACCACTACATATTCATTAATTCCTGACTTTGGCAATTGAATATAGTCTATTTGCAGTCTTTGGAAGGGATAAATAGGCCTTGGCGTGGTTCCAAGTGATGTCCAGACCCTCTGGCCTGGATTAGAAGTCTCACATATCCAACAAGATTGGATATAGTTAGCTGCTGCTTTACAAAATCCAGGAGCAATTCACTGCTGTTGTACCACTGCAATAATTTGTTCTTTACCTAAGTGTGCTTGTCCATGGGCTACCTGCAACATGGGTGAGAACAGAACTTGTTCTTTGCTCGCCAGAGTCTTGAACAATCTTTTCTTGCTCCTAGACTTGTCCACTTATCCTGTTCTTTAACAGAGGCCTGCTCCTGGAATTTCTTTAAATCCGTGAATTCTGGCATCTCTTCTGCCAACATCTCTGCTGCTAGGTATATTTGGACCTTTTCCTCATTCTTCCTAGCTGCTCGTTTTGCTTCTGCATCTTGTTTCGAACGTATCATTTTGAGTATGTGCCTGTATTTTGATAACAGCCACCTTGTGTGGTAGCTGTAATGCTCTGAATAAATCCTTAATTAATTTAGCATGCTGAATGTCTTTACCACTGGATGTTTTGAAATGTCTACTCTTCCATATGGGCCCAAAATTGTGGGCTACTCCCGAAGAATATCTGGAATCAGTATAGATGTTTGCCGTGGATCCTTCAGCATACTCAAGTGCTTTTGTAAGTGTTATCAGTTCCGCAGCTTGAGCAGACAGCCCTGGAGACAATGCACCTGAATCAATAACTTCATGAAGTGTAGTTACTGCATATCCTGTATATGGGCTTCCATTATTATAATATCTGGAACCATCTATGAACAATTCAAACGAAGCATTTAGTATGGGTACATCCTGTACATTGGGTAACGCCTGAGTCTCAATGTCAAACAGTCATGGAAAAAAAAAATCCTTACTGAATAGTAAGCTACAGGCCGTTGCTTGCATCCATTTTCCTGTGTAAGTACTCCTAGAGCATGCCCATCGTCCTCATGACAGAACAGATTAAAAGGTATTTCATAGTTAGGAAGTCCTAGTGCCGGGGCTGTTAAAATAGCTTCCTTTAGCTTTCTAATAGTTTCAGAAATCTGTTCTTTTGTGGGAAATGGTCCTTCTTTTTTCATTGCATTGTACAAAATTTGCATATACACTGATGCAGACGGAATCCACTCTCTGCAGAAGCCAATTAAGCCCAAAAAAGCTCTAGTTTGTTTCATTGTTGTAGGTATAGGAACCTGTTGTATGAGTTGGATTCTTTCCTGTGTAAGGTGTCTAGTTCCCTTGGAGATGCAATGTCCCAGAAATATCACCTTTTGCTGCACCAACTGCAATTTTGTTCTAGAGACTCTGTAGTCTTGCTGAGCCAAATATGTCAACAATGATACAATTTCGTCTCGACACATCTGTTGTGTAGTTGTAGCTATCAACAAGTCATCAACATACTGCAGTAGCAGTGTATGCTGTGGGTGCTGAGGTCTCCATCCCTGCAGTATGGTTGACATAGCTTCTGTAAATTTAGATGGACTTGTCGCTCCCCCCTGTGGAAATAGAGTTCAACAGTACTGATTTCCATCATGCGTAAAAGCCAGCAAGTGTTTTGAGTCAGTTGTTATGGGTACAGAAAAGAAGGCATACGCCAAATCTATTACAGTAAAATATTCAGCTGTGGACGTTATCTGATTAAGCAGGGTATGTGGATTTGGAACTATTGGAGTATCCACTATAAATCTTTTATTTATTTGTCTTAGATCGTGAACAAGCCGATATTGTGGATTTACATCTTCGCCTATTTCCCGCTTCTTTATTGGAAATAGCGGAGTGTTAAAAGGTGACTTACATTTGAGTACTATCTTCCGTTCCAAATATTCCTGCAACTGTTTAGTAATCGCTTTTTTCTGTGTTATGGTCAAGGGATATTGTTTGATTGATACTGGCATAACATCTGGCTTCAGCTTTAACTTGACAGGCTGCACAATAAGTAATCCCACATGAGTCTTCCCTTTAGACCATACTTTATCAGGAACAGCCTTCAGCCATTCTGGGAATATTGTTTTTTCATCCTTTTCTTCATAAGTTCCATTGATGGTATAAATGTACACTGCTGCCTCGACTTGGTCTTGAACTTCTGCAGGTAAATTACTGGTGTACTGTATACCTTCTGGTGTGTAATTTGTACATGCTCTCATAAGAAGTAGTATGTCTGCTCCCAATAAGTTGACAGGACAGGTATCCAATGTGAGGAACTTAATTGGGACTGGAGTGTACTGTTTTTCAATTTGTATTTGGACTTTCTTGCTTTTAGTAATTTTCAGTCTGTCCCGTAAGTCCTGAAGCATTAATTTGTTCTTTTGTTAATAAAATATCTGGAATCTGCTCCTTTTTCAGCACAGTTTGGCTTGTCCCCGTGTCAATTAGGCATTCTAATTCATGTGCAGTGGGTAATGTTATTTTCACAGTCTTTCCAGAGATTTTTCCATTATCTACAGCTAATATTGGTACAGGTGACATCGGGGAGCCATGACTTCATGCATCCAACAAAGATTGCCTTATCCCTGGGGTCCCTGCTGTTTGTACACCAACCGATTGTTCCTATTGTGCTTGTTGCCACCTCTTGTACTTTCGGCAGTCTCTTCTCATCTGTCCCGGTAATTTGCACCAGAAATACCTGCCTGACATATCTTTTCCTGCGCATATTCTCTGGTTACCAGTTTGCTGAGCCGACACATTAGGTGGCGGCCATGGCTTTCTTTCCTCTTGCACAACATGCACCGTTACCTGTGGTATTTAAATTGGTTTTCTTTCTTTCTTTTCTCTCTCTTGGTCCTTCAATCCTTCTAGCACGTGTAAAATAGCTGATATGTCCATTGACATTGCTTCAGATCTGATTGCAAACAATTGCACTCTCATGTCATTCCTCAGTCCATTCAAAAATTTAGTTCTCAACATTCTTTGTCCATCAGGTTCTGCTGCTGGGTAGCCATCATCGTTCTGCCTAGTAGTAGGTTTATCAAGGTATACCCTTACTGTATCATCTCTTTGGGTAATGTCAGGAGCAGCCGGTGCTCATAATCGTTCTTCATGGTACCACCACTGAATTAAGTGCTAACAGTGCCAATCCGCTTTGATAGGTACGTCTTTCTCCCACCATGAAACAAATGTGGTATTTTTGCTCAATCTTTTCTAGTTTCCTTTGTGTACTCCACTGTAATTCTCTCAGGACTTTTGTTATAATCTTGAAGACGTCTTAACATAGCTGCTGACTGTACCATCCTACTGTTGTTTCAATTCTTACAAAGAAGTTCTCCAGGTGGTATATCATTTTTACAGTTTGGACAAAACATATATCTCTCAGGTATACAAAAATCACATACTGGACATTTCCTCCCTGGATATGATGTATACTGCACAGTTTCTGGCATTAGTGTGCGTGTGTCATCTGGGGCAATTGAAACCCCTGCTTCCAACCCAAAAGGTGTTGGAGAATTTCCTGCTGCTATTTTTAGACTTGGTAAGTCAGGGAATCTGACAGGTATATTTGAAATAACCCGCAAAGAGGGGTCTATCACTGCTATGCCTTCCTGCTGTTCACGGGGTTACAGCTCTGGTGGGGCATTAGCATACGGTGGCGGGGAATTATGAACATTATCCTGATTTTCCTCTTTTCTCTTTCTAACCTCATCTTCTATTAGTAATGATACTCTGAGCCAAATATTCACCACGTCTTTATGTCCCTTTCTAGTTATCCATGCCTTATTATTTGCAATGAATTGCTGCCACTGACTGAAATGAAGTGTACCTTTTGCAGGGAATCCTGCCCATTTAAATTTCTCATTGAGTCCTATCTGTGATTTCTTTCCTTCCCTGCAACGTAAAAAAATATGCCTTGGAGGGATTTCACTCCGACCCTTGCTAGTTTGTGTACCTATTATATGGGTACACAAACCTCAGTGCAATCCTCAGTGCAACCTTTGACAATAATGTCCCGTGTATCCACCGGTAACTTTTTTACACTGAAGAAACACAGTGGTTGCTGGCCGTTCGACAAAAGATAATTAACAGGCCAATGTAAAAGCACTTGTGACCAAGTATACCGCAGATTCTTTTGTAACACAATCTTATTCAAATGACACCCTAAAGTTGCAAATATTTCATCATTGCTTGCATACCCAAACAGAGATTTCTCTATCCCAGCCTCTAATGTAAGATAGCTATTACCTATACATATTTTCTTAATATCACATTACAAGTACAGTTTTTGCAATACCCCTGTGAGTTATCTATCTTTTCCCACCATTGCAACTTGCAACCCATCATAATCAACATTCATTTGACAAAAGATACAAAATATACAATATACTAATGAAGTACTTGCAAAGATCAATGCAAATCAACTGACAACTGGGTTCAAAATCTCGTTTACCTACACCACAGATGATCGACTGCCACAAAACAGAAATACTGAGAGAGTAAACGAGTGGAAATCACACTGCAAGTTTACTCACCGTACGGATTTGATCAGTACTTCTGCTGAGTCTCCAGTACTGGTGTCATCTGGGCTGGTATTGAGATCCCGGAGTTAGAGCCCCCACGTAATGTTAAGGTACTTCTTCTTTCAATTATCAATGTCCTTCAGCTTATCTGTGATTTATTATAAACCAGTTACCTGGGAGTCCAGTAATCAAGACACACACAAGTATATCCTGTTAAGATTCTGAGCTGAGGTCATTTAATTTGCATAACCTTTTTATAGAGCTTATTGCGTCACTACATTAATTATTCCTCCCAAGTCTATTAAGAATATAACATACATTGCTACTAGCTACAGCATAACATATTCAACAATGCCCCCAGTCCTTATTTGGATACCACTAGTTTTCTTTCTCCCATGAACAGTCACGAGTTGAATTTCTTTATCTGTAGCTTCAGTTCCCAGCTTGCGATGGATGCTGTGGGGGGAAGGACAACCACACTGATACTAGCAAGGCCACAGCTGTAAATTGTTTCTTAGAACATCAACTGATTTGTCTGTTAAGGTTACACAACTCAAATTTTTTTTTAATATTATTACCACCATTCAGCCTCCTAAACCTCCACACAAGTCTTTGCACCTCTAGTTATATGTTGATTAGGCTATTGTGAGTAGTCTCTGATTCTATTGTCTAGGAAAAGGTCTAAATCAAATAAGCTTGCTTGTCCCTGTGATATGTGAATGTTATGTAAAAATACTATGTTAACTATGTAACTGTACAACATACTGTATGTTATATTGTAGCTGTATTGAAGTTGCTAGCCTGTGTCCTGCAGTCCAGGTTAGCTAGTATTAGTTAGTATTAGTCAGGTTAGTATCTCTTGTGCTCCATATTGTCCCTATTCTAACTTTCTCTTTCTTCTGCACAATCACCTTCTGTTACTTGTTTTCATTCTCTAAGTCATTGACTGTCCCTTTCCCTGGTGTGTCTCTCTCTATCTATACTGAATCATTAAAATGCCTCCCTCACGGTACATCTCTGAATGCAATTTGCTTATGTATCTATCATCTCATACTAACTTTCTCTTGTGATGTCTTTCTACTTGTCTCAATTTTTATTTGCTAGTATTTTCACCTTTCTATGAAACTTTACCCATCACCTAGCTTTCTTTGACTGAAATTCTGGGTGTAGAATGGAAGCGCAGGAGACTGAAGCAGCATCACTGGGCATTCCCTCCAATTTTGCTATGGGGCAAAGCCACGCTGCATTCCGTACCTGGAGGTTATCTTAACTGAATTAAAATTTAATGAAACACAAAAATATATGTTTACCAAGTCTGTTTAGTAAGAACTTACTTGTCACTTGGTGACACTGTAACAGTAGTATGGTCCAAGCATGCTATTTGGCTCTATTCACATATTAGCGATGGATCTCTATTTGACATGATGTGTTAACTTAAACTGCAGTTCTGCTGCACTAAAACACAAGACAAAGATAGCAGCCACAGAGAGAATTGTTCCTTATGGCAAATTTCCTTCCCTGGTCACACTGAAGCGCATACTGTGTTTTTACCACCTAGAAATTTAGCAGACATTATAGTAATAACAAACAGAAAATATTTCCGCAGTAGACATTGTTTTCTATTTCTGCTCTTTTGTGTAAGTGTAATTTATCGGCGTTTAACATGCCAATGCCAAGCTGTGCAGTCCAACTTTTTCAATACACAAAGTCATGTTTTTTGGACCTATATATAGACACAAAAGGTATACACAAAATCAGGTAAACACTAAATTAATCTTTAGTTCAAAATATCAAGAGCTATCAATGCTTAACATCAATACAACATCACAATATCTTAAATAAACACACAAGGCCTGATTCATCAAGGAACGCAAATGCCGATACCAGCTGATATGACAGAGAATACACGGTGGCTTAGTGGTTAGCACTTCTGTCTCACAGCACTGGGGTCATGAGTTAGATTCCAAACCATGACCTTATCTGTGTGAAGTTTGTATGTTCTCCCCATGTTTGCATGGGTTTCCTCCAAGTGCTCCGGTTTCCTCCCTTACTCCAAAAACATACTGATAGGTTAATTGGCTGCTATTAAATTGCCCTTAGTCTCTCTCGGTCTGTGTGTATATTAAGGAATTTAGATGGTAAGCTCCAATGGGGCAGGGACTGATGTGAATGAGTTCTCTGTACAGCGCTGTGGAACTAGTGGCGCTATATAAATAAATAAATAATGATGATGATGATGATGATGAAGTGTATCATATTCGAGCGCAAAGGACCCTTACTATAACCTATGATTTCAGAGGTGGACAGGGAGAGGACTGGGCGTATGTATAGTAAGGGCGTGCCAAGCTCAAGCGCACAAAGCAGCTTCCAAATGAAGGATTAATTGACTGACTCCCATATGGAATTATTTATATATTCAAATTGAGATTATAAGGATATATAGGATAACCAGCTTGTTTTGAGAAAATCCCTTATAATATTGATGAACGTCTTATTCATTATCTGGGTATCTCATCTGTTTTTATATTTTCACTATTTTTTATTGATTCTCTATCCGGAGACTTATTCACATATGCAAAATGTGTGTTATGAATTTTTACGTGTGATATATTATTCATGTATTATTAAATTTAATTATATTCATATTTATATTTTATTTTTGTATTATTATATTTGTGGATTTCTAGCACAGTCTAACCCTGCTCTAAATATCTCAAAGGTATGTAATTTTTGTCAGATCACTAGCACCAGTAACAAGTCAGGTGTAAGTGCTGAGTGATAGTGATGACAGTCACTTATGCATGCTATAACGTGTTTGCAATCAGCAGAAACTATTAAAAATAAATATTATGCTCAGTAGACATTAAGAACATCCTAATAAATGTATTTTATGGGCTTATTATTATTATTTTTTTTTTACTGTTTCGTCATAAATAGGTGATAATAAAAAAAAAAATCTGCATGTTCTTTTGTGACTATATATTCCACATATGTATTGGACATATCACGCAGTGCATTGTCTGTTAGACAATGTGCTGCAACCTGAAACAATCTGAAAGGGGATTCATCAAAGAAAATGACTTTATCCCAGTCCTCAGCAGTCCAATCCCTGTACCTTTTGCAGAATTTCAGTCTGTCCCTGATGTTTTTCCTGAAGAGAGGTGACTTCTTTGCTGGCTTTCTTGACACCAGGCCATCATTCAAAAGTCTTTGCCTCACTGTGCGTGCAAATGCACTCACACCTGCCTGCTGCCAATCCTGAGCAAGTTCTGCACTGGTAGTGCCCAATCCCACAGCTGAATCAATTTTAGGAGGCGCTTCCTGGACGTTTTTGGGCGCCCTGAAGCCTTCTTCACAACTATTGAACCTCTCTCCTTGATGTTCTTGATGATCCGATAAATGGTTGATTTAGGTGCAATCTTACTAGCACAAATATCCTTGCCTGTGAAGCCCTTTTTGTGCAAAGCAATGATGACTGCACGTGTTTCCTTGCAGATAACCATGGTTAACAGAAGAAGAACAATGATTTCAAGCACCACCCTCCCTTTAAAGTTTCCAGTCTGTTATTCTAACTCAGTCAGCATGACAGAGTGATCTCCAGCCTTGTCCTCGTCAACACTCTCACCTGTGTTAACGAGAGAATCACTGACCTGATGTCAGCTGTTCCTTTTGTGGCAGGGCTGAAATGCACTGGAAATGTTGTTTTTGGGATAAAGTTCATTGTCAAGGGAAAGAGGGACTTTGAAATTAATTGCAATTCATCTGATCACTCTTCATGACATTCTGGAGTATATGCAAACCTCCATCATAAAAACGGAGGCAGCAGACTTTGTGAAAAATAATATTTGTGTCATTCTCAAAACTTTTGGCCATGAATGTATAATAACAAACTAGTATTAGAAATGTACAGAGTTGGGTTTTCCTTTCAGGCGTAAACCATTGTTTTGCTGCCTTTATCTTATCTATCTGAGGCTTGATATGTGTCAGGATTCCCAATATGAAGACTACTGAGAGAGCGTAAGTGGAATTAAGTGGTTTATTTATTACACAGGTTACACAGGTGTGGGATGCAATAAATGGTAAGGCAACTAATATTAATCAGCAGGTTAAGGCAGTTACATCATGGATTACTCAGGAAGCCACAGATGAAGAGGATAGTCAATAATAATATAGTTCAAAAAGGCAGTGCTGAGAAGCTGGATAAACCCCGGGTGTCAGGATACATGGTTTACTCTGGAGGCATGAGACATAGGATGAGTCACTGGTGTCAGGACTGCTGGTTAGGCAGGAGGCACGAGGCACTAGGTGACATACGGGTGTCAGGACTGTAGGTTACATAGGAGGCATAAGGCATTGGGTGAGTCACGGGTGTCAGGACTGCAGGTTTCTCGGTGGCACAAGGCATTGGATGCATCACAGGTAGCAGGACTCCAGGTAACTCAAGAAGTACAAGGCACCAGATGATCAGCAACCAGAGAAAGCGTAGTGGTCTGCAGGCTGGAGTAGTTGGGGATCTAGGTAGTCAGACAGCCAGGAGACTGGATCAGGCACAGAGGTGTAATAACTGCAGACACAGGAGCTAGATAGCTGGATATGACACAGACTGTAGGTGCTGGATTGCTAGTGGTGCAATGGAATGCAGATACAGGAGCTGAATACGCCACAGACTGTAAGTGCTAGATTGTTAGTGGTGAAATGAAATGCAGAACAGTAAAGCAGGAGGGTCAAACAAGCCAGGGGTCAAAGCCACATGGTCCACCACGATACCAGGGAGAAGTCAGAAGAGAAGTCACAACAAAGCTGGGTCTGGGTCATAAGATGAGGTGCAAAATGAGGAGCCAAGCAGAGGTCAAAACCAGGAAATCAATCAGGATTCATGGATAGGAAAACCAGCAGCAGTAAAGGCAACAGATGAACTGGCAATGACTGCTGAGTGAAGCCGTCTTTTAAAAACCAGAGACAGGTGTTAAGCATCCCGGAGTAACAAGTTAACTCTAGCAGGTAGGGAAACAGTCCAAGTACCATAGTGGCCCCTTGGCCCCTTTGGTGGAACAGTGATACTGCAGGCAGTATACATGAAATGACAAAGTCCACATAGTTCTTGGTAGACAATATCAGGGGAAGACACAGCAGCTTCTAGATGCAGGGTTGCAGCCAGAGACAGATTGTGACAATATGACATTGTCCAACAACATAACCTATAGCCACCACACATTTGACTGGTTTTGCTGTTAATCTTACTGCTCTTAAAAACCTTAAGGCACCACTTCTTTTGGGGAGATGTTATTCCCAAAATAGGGAGTATATTAAATTTTGTATAAATATGCAGTAGCATAAGCCCTATGAGATTTCAGCAGTTTTTTTCATAGCTCTCTGAAAGGTGGCAGAGGCTCTATATTATCCAAGTTTGACAACCTTGTACTGGTAGAGTCCAAATAGAGTGACAAAGACAATCTTCTACTTCACTGCCTAAGTGTCAAATGTAGGGTTCTTACATACCTGCTACTGGCTAGGTTTCAAACTATTTCACCTACCCTAGGCATAGGTACATGTCTAAATGTTAAACACTGTTTAACTGTCTAAAGTCATTACAGAATTGAATGGTAATGTTCAGTTTTCGAACCATCACAATAGGGCCAGACCACTCCCTTGCGGACTCCTATATCACATCCAACTGAATGATTTTACCAATCTTCTCTTTTATGGCTGCCTGTCTAGCCTAACTGGTAAGGCTTCAGATTTACGATCATACCAGGAGGAGTAACAATATCATCCTCTATTAAATCAGTACATCCTGGAACAGAAAATAAGACATCTCTAAATATTGTACCATCTTTTCTGCCTGGTTCCTTTTAACCTGGGAGCAAATCCAACCTTATAGAAACCTCAGGTTCTCAACACTAGACCGAATTAATACTTGTGTTTCGTCTTGCTAAGGTTTAAGACAATCAATATATTCTCCCCTTTTCTTTTATCAAGTTGATGGAGCTTAAAATTTACCATGCCAGTTGGCTCTATTACTTCATGGGGCTCTTGAACGGAGGAAAGAGTTTGCTTACTTGCATAGGTAATAACACCAACACATTAATCTCCTCCTCCTTGGAGCTACAGCCCATGAAGGACCATGGCCTTCTGAACCATTTCAGCCAAATTCTCTCTGTTTCTTACACTGATCCTTCTTCGGACCTCCATCATCCTTAAATACATCTCAACATCATCCAACTATCTAGTTCTGGGGCTGCCTCTCTGATGCTGTCCTCCTGGGAAAGCTCTCAGTTCATCATTCCTTCTGATTTTCCAAAGGTCTCCCTCATGTATAAGGCTGAAAAGTCTACTTAATACTTTAATCTCCCATCTCCTCAGGATCTTCAGCATAGTGATCATTGTTCAAGCTTCTGAGACATAAGTCACTACCGACCTCACCAAAGTATGGCAGATGGCCAGCTTTGTGTTTCTATTAAGGTCACGGGGTATATTTACTAAAGTGTGGAATTCTAGTTATCATTTATTTAGTACATTCTGCAAAATGATAGCTAGAATCTGATTGGTTGCTATAGGCAACATCTCCACTTTTTCAAACATGCAGTTTAGTAAATATACCCCTATGTGTCTTAAGAACTTTCTGCAGAGCTCCTGTTAACTGCTACTATTCTATTCTTAATCCGCTGTAATAAACGATGCAAGATACTTAAAGATTTGGCACCATTCACTGTTGGCTTCATTTGGTAAATAGACTGATCATCTCCTGTGTCTTTTCCTAGATTAAAGTATATTGGGTTTTGCAGAGATGCAGTTTTAGTCCCACCATCTTCACATCTGTCTATAGCCTTATTAGTCCTTCCTCAAGATCTAGCAGTCAGCAATATCAATGTCTTTAGCGTATGCAAGGTTATGTGTTATCCTGTTAAAAAATGTTCCTCCAAACTTCTTTCATTTACTTTCATCATATAATTGTTTTAAATAACAACATTGACAAAACATCACCCTGTCTCAAATCTTGGTTAACTTTGAATTCTTTTGATAATTCTCCCTTTACTTTCACCTTGCATATTATCTTATGTTATTTGGACTAATTTTATGAGATCGCTGGTACTCCAAGCTCTTTCATAGCACAGTATAATTTATCCCTCTTCATGCTGTCATAGTCTTGTTTGAAGCTGATGAACAATGGGTGAACCTCGACTTAATGTCAATAACATTTTTCCAAAATCTGTCTGTTAGTGAATATCTGATCCGTGATAGCCCTATCAACCTAAAAGCCACATTGATAATCTCCCAAAATATGTCCAGCACATGGAGTCAGTCTCAAGGCTATAACCTTAGATAGTATCTTATAAACTATACAAACTAAAGCTAAGCTATGATAGCTCTCACACTTAGCTTTATCATTCTTTTTACAGTGGTCCATTGTTCTGACACTTTCACAGTTTCCCAAATGTCAGTTATAAGTTGGCTGAAATGTGACACCAGCTGTTCTCCTCCAAAATGTATCAATTCTGCTGTAACACTGCCTTCTCCAGGGGCTTTATTTTTATGTCCCCTAACCACAATTGTAACTTCCTCTAGTGTAAGGGCATGGTCTTGAACATATTTTTCTTCCAAGTTTGTCCTTTCCATATTCATTACTCCCTCCTCTTCATCTATGCCTTCCATTGCTAATCCTTCAGATTCACACTCTTTATTCATGTTATATAATTTGTAAAAATATTCAGCCCATCTTCTTTTTTCCACCTACAAGGTTTCCCTCTTTATCCTTGCAGAAGGTGGTTTGTGCTTGAGAGCTCTTCATTTCTATAATTCTTGAATAGAAGTTCCTCACCTCACGTCAACTATTCTGATCTTCAAGCTCTGCAGTCCAATTCTTCTTGTGTTCCCTTTCATTTCTTCTGCTTTCTTTATTAGCTTCTCTTCTCTTCTGTTCGTATTCCTCTCTGGTGGCTCTATGCAGCAACCGACTTCTGGCTTCATTTCTCTCATGTATTTTATCCTGCACAAATCATCAAACCATCTCTGTCTCTCTGCCACCATTTGTAATCTAGAGTTTTATCAGCTGCTTCCTGTATTACTTCTTCCATTGTCTTCCATTTTTTTCAGTTCAGCTCTTGTGAATGCTGTTTTCTATTTCTTTTTCAAATTGTTGGCTTGTTTCTCCATCCTCGTTAAACTTTCAATTATTACACCTAGGCATTTTTTTTTATCTATTAACAACTCTATAATTTATTGTCTCTACTACACTCTACTTTTTCAAACCCGCAGTTTACTAAATATACCCCCAAATCTCACTTTGATATCTTGACGCATGATATTTTCTATTTTTTGCTCTAGCTTCTCATAGAGCTGTCCTTCTCAGTTTCTTTAGCCTCCTCTGATATATTAAAGAAACAGGACTGTATCCTAAGAATACATATTCTTTCATTCTCTGGCTTAAAGTTTAACACAGCTGCCTATTTTTTACCAAAAATCTGTGCCACCTCATCCCCTATCACCACAACTGTAAAAAAAAAAAGGGTATAATGGTCTAGTAGCTAAAATACCACTTCCCCTACATTTAAGTTCATGAGTTGCTGTCACTGCCACTTTGTATTTCCAAAACTCATCCTTTAAGCTCTGTAAAGCTCCTGGCTTGCCCAAAGTTCGCACATTCAATGCTGCTATATATATATATATATATATATATATATATAATGCTGGAATATGGATATCCATATTCTGTTTGTTAGTCTCTTGCTGTGTTTGTTTTGCTGTTACATCAGTTTGACTTTCTTTGTTCCTTGGTTCAGTAACTTATGGGGAATGGTTGTTAGCCATCCTCCCAATTCCCACCCTGGGGATCAGGCATCGATTTTGGCGCTGTCTTTCCCTAGGGGGTTGATTTCACTATACCTATAGTCCCTCCATGCCCTATATTTGTGGACTTTGCTTAGCTTCATTTTTCACCTTAAACCTTATTGGAAAGGATGGCCCTACCAGGAACTTAAGCTCCCACAGGCCTCGCTCTTAGTGTCATTGAAGCTACTGCCTCCTTCCACTACATCGAGGTGGTAGTCCCTAAAAGGGGCCAGCACTTTTTCCCTGGTTGAAATTACGGGACCATCACAACAGTTATAGTTTTTGATGCTGTCTTTATTGTTCCTATTTCAGATGTTACACTACATGGCCTATCTTAACTTGTTTGCATATGGGCGACAAACTGCACCAGGGTTGGTTCCATAGGGGGCTATTGCTCCCACCCCTCTTTTATCATATACAGCTCTCCTCTTCACTGTCTCCCCCTGCAGCTATTCAAAAGGGCTGAAGCCTGTAGAAGCTTGAGCTTCATCCCTACCGTAAATATAAGTGTCAGGCGCCGTCCCCACTTGTCCCCTTCAGCCAGGGATGGACGCTGTTCTGTTGTTTCTGTGCTCCCCGTTGCAAGGCAACGGAGCGCTTATGCTCTCGCCTGCCGGGGCCGGCACTAGGGGTGCATGCACGTCCATTGCTACGGCAACCAGACGCTTTTTTCTGCTTCCTGTCAGAATAGCTGACCGTTGAAACCACTATCCACCAATCACATTCAAGTGTTCTCTATTTTAGGAAGGCTCTGGCACCATTAGGATCCCAGAGTATATAGGCCTCCCTATGCTCCAGCACTCCTGTGCTTGTTACAAACCTCTGCCTGATTTCTTGTGTACTGACCTGGCTTCCCCTGACTCTGCTTTGGATAATCATTTGCCATTTTCTCAGCTATCTGGTTTTGACTCCTGGCCTTCGGACTCGCCTCTGCCTGTTCCTCTGTACTTTGCCTGCCCGCACAGTTTGACCATTGTCTCTACAACTACGTTTGTTCACCCTTCAACTTGCCGGTAGCTATCTCGGAGGGCCGAGACCTGCACGTCTCTAGCAGTGAACCCCAAACTCCCTTGTGGGGGTCCCTGGTGAAGACCAGAGGCGTGATAGAATCCGCGCCTCCTTGTTTAGTAGCGCCAATACCCGCAGGTAACCTTCAGCCTGAAACACTCTGTGACAATAAGGTAGGTATGTATCCCAATCTCTTTTCTCCCATGCCATCACTTTTTTTAACATGTGTTTCAGGGTGTTATTAATGTGTTCTACCAAGCCATCAGTTTGGGGATGGTAAACAGTAGTATGAATAACTTTACCCCTAGAGTTGATACATGTCTGTCATCAACTTAGATATTAACAGAGCACCCTGGTCTTTCAGAATCTTCTTGGGTAATTCCCAAGCATGTGAACATCAGTACCAACACTTTAGATTTGAGACTAAAGCAAATATATTTTTGAAAGGTACTGCCCCCTGAAAGTGGGTGGCATACTTTACCACTACTAGGATATACTGATATCCATCCACTGACTTTTCCAGCAAACCCACAAGGTCCACGACAATGTGTTCAAAAGGGACTTGCACAACAGGTATAAATATCAGGGGCCCAGGTAACAGGTCCTCTGGCAGACTGGTCATGTTCACCAATACTTCTTAATTGACACATATTTCCCTGACCAGAAGAACCTATAAAATATCCCAAGATGGCCCACATATATGAAAATGCACCATTTTTAAAACCATTTATACATGCACTTGTGAGACCAACAGCTGCTCTGTTTTTCCCCCTTGATAGATATAAACCCTATATAGCAAATCATCCTCACAACAGCATAGCAGAAAAACTTGTCTCTTTTCACAAAATGTCTCCTCAGTATTCACTCACTCTCTGATGCTCCTCCTTTGAACAGTCTCAGGGCTAAATGTATCAAGCTGCGATTTTTTTCTGAGATTACAAAATTGCGGCAAATTGTGGGTGATAACCCGCGATTTTAGCCCCAAGTCGCGAGATGTATTAAGTTGCGTTTTTTACTCTGATCTTCAAAATTGCTGGTTATCCCTCGCATTTTGCTGGGAGTTCAAACACGTGTTTAGCCAACTCTCCCGTGTTAAGCTAATTCTCCCATGTTTAGGTTAAAATTGCCATAGACTATTCGTTGTTTCCTAGCTGTGAGATTAATAAACACATCACTGTTACACTTGCCTGCCTATATAGCTGCAGGTCCCAGCAGCCAGCCAGGACATAGCGATTTTTACAGCAAACTCAGGAGAGTTTGCTTAATAGCAGCTTCATATATTTGGAGACTTGTATAGCTAGAGTGGCAAACAGTCGGGACTTCGATCTCTAACGATTTTTGAAATAGCAATTTTGACAGAAACACATCTCTGGTGATTTAACATCAAATCTCAGGTTAATACATCAGCGAATTTCAACTCTCCCAAGATAATCACGGGCTTTTCAAAATCGGAGCTCGATACATTTACCCCTTAGTCTCAAAAACCCTGGAACTTTGCATCAACCTTAGTTTTCCCTGGGTCCTAGAGTCTCTCCTGTATTAAGCTGTGACACAGTCCTGTTCCACAGGGTCCTAGTGCCCCGCAGTTTCTGGATATCACACTGTGGTTCTGGAAGAGTGAAACCGACTTTGCAGCATTCAGTGGGCTAGCCCCCGGCGGGAGATGAATGTATTTTAAAATTTAATAAATGAGTGTATTTAACATATGGGTGCTGCGGCACCAGTTAGTAGCCAGCACTCAGTGCCAGAAAGGGGTAAGTCCCGGCGCTGGGCACCAGAGTGTAAATATATTTATTTTCATATTGTTCATGTATTGATTTATGAGGTAATATGCCATGTTGGGGGAAACTTATAAGAAAGGAAATGCCATGCTGGTGAATTCTTTTCATCAGAGTGACCAACACATTTTTTAGCCTAAATACACATCAGGGGGTTGTTACCTTTCTATCTTGTGTATTCTGCCATGTTAAAAAGATATGGGACTATTTAAATAATGTAACAGCAAGCAATTTGGGAAATCACAGATTGACTGTAAATTTTGCTAAGTTTAAAATGCGTTAAATCCAAGTTTAGAGAATATATTACACCCTTAAGCTAAACATCAGATATAATATCTCAGACTTTGTGGTGCCAGGTAGGATCAGAGGGCTGGGTTACCCCCTGTATTTTGTATTTTAACTGTAGAATACCATCTGTACTTCTTGATGATCACTAGTACCTCCAACTAGTGTGCAAAGGTCATTATAAGGACCCTTGAGCAATAAACATTACTGCCTGAAGATTCTGCCTGATGCCTATTCCCTGCTGCATCCTGTGACCAACAGATAAGAGCTTACACTCTAATCCATTCCTCGGCTGTCCTGTGTTGAACCAAAGGTCTCTGCATCAACGCTCTGCCCGCTACCCAGCTGCCCTGATCCATAGTAAGCGGTCAGGAGGTACCAGCCAGCCAACAGCAAAGAGGTGCTGCACCAGCTATACCAGCTGTCCAGATGTAAACGGTTCCAGATGCCAGTGAAGGAGCCTGGTGGTGGCAGTGAATCCTTCTACAAATATTTTGGCATTCCCAAGTTGGTGATTGCCTGGTGGCATGTGACACTGATAGGCGTGGTCAGTAACAGTCAGTTATTGACAGTGAAAAAGCAACCCAGATAAACTGTGCAATATCCCTTCCTCTTCTTCCTAGAAATAGACCGGGTGGCAAAGTAAACCCATCAGGTCACAGATAGCAATTATGTTATAGTTTATTAGCACTCTGATCACAAGTAACCTGTTGAATCTATATCTGATGTAGATAAAAATAAAGATTATAAATTAGAGTCTGAAAATCAATAAAATTAACAATTTTACCATTGAAATAAGATATTAACTGTATACGTGGTATGTTATCTATATCAATAATCAGTACAATCACTGCTATCAGTGTACAATCACTGTACAATCACTGGCTACACTTCAATTTTGTATAGGAGTAGATAATGATCTCAATGATGAGTGTATTAATTATTACAATTATAACGAATTATATGTGTTGTTGAGAATAGTTCTTTATTTTGTAAATCCGAGAGATTTAAACTGGATACTTTTTTAGTTACCTCGGTTTTTAAAAAAATGTTTTTTAATGTGAATTTCTGTCGCTTTAATTATAGCAATATAATATTACAGCTTCTACCAATGTATGGATGATAGTAAATAACCTTTTGCTTTTCAGTATTGAGATTTTTTTGTAAGCAGACACAGATCCATAAAGACATGTGCTGAAAAAAATGCAATCAAACAATTAAGCAGAATGGATACTGAGAGTGGAGTATGTACATGGACAGTATAGAGTAAAAATGTACAAGCCGCTCAGTAAGAAAGAGATAACCAATCTCCTAAGTAGCAATAATAAGAATGATCCACTGAGCACTCGAGTACATAGGAGGAGATATGTTAAAGTGTAATGCTGCAGCTGTGTATGAGCCGGTGAGAACTCAAAGAAACAGGTGCCGACTGGGTTGCTCTATGGTATGTGGAGGGAGAGAGGTGCTGAGCAGTGAGATAGTCCTGCCAGGCTGGTGAGTATTAAAGTAATTCTATCGTTTTAAAATAAGCATTGCCCAATCAATTGTATGTGTGTCCAAAGCACAAAGTGATTTATTTTAACAGATGTAAATAGTCAACAATTCAATACATTATTATATCATGATAAAGTACAGTACAGCACAGCCAATACCAAAAGATAATACATACATACCGCTGCAATCGCTTGCGCATGCTGCGCACCCACGGGACCCGATGGACAATATTCTGTATAGAATATTGTGTCAGAGTTGACTGAGGCCTCAGTGAGATGCAGCTAATATATATACAGTCAGTGTTTCATTGTGAACAATAGAGATGATGTAGATGGTTTCTATAGGTCCAGACGTTGGGTGGGTCCAGGCCAGACAGGTAATAGGTTGATTCAATCTAAGGAATCCAAAGGTGGGGGTCTTCTCTCCAGGGGGTCTGCTCCTTTTCATAGCCAGTATCATACAAAGGTTTACTCTCTAATATCAATAACTAAAGTATGCAATGTGCGATCTCTTCGCTGACTGCACCGGACAGCTGCTGATGATTAGGGCTTCAATATGATATCAGGCATGACACCTTTCCTATTACCTAAACCTTTAATAACACTACAATGTACATATAATCACTATATATATATATATATATATATATATATATATATATATATATATAGACTAATAATAAACCGAATACTATCTGCACCTGAATTACAGTGTAACAGAACCAATATGAAATGATATAAATAACTAACTGTTGTAATGCGAGTGTGTGCGTGCGTATTTTACCGTGCGAACGCACCACGTCACGTAACACGTGGCGTACGCTTTGCAATATGCACGGCAAACCAATATTAAACCAATATACTTTCGTTCATCCAATTATACGACTTCGACAGTCCACCCTTTGATAGTACAATAAACTATCACCTTAAAGATGTTATATGCAGGATCTCAGTACCACGTTTCATTGTTATGTAATACAAATCCCCCTTGGTGTATGTCCACGCTGTTTGTAGATCTAAACAAGTTATCATAAGAGAGAGTCTTAATCCTCTAAATGACTTCTTCTTTTACTATAAACCGTACACTTCTGGAGCTTGGAGATAACCTTTTGTATGCCCTTCAAGGGTGCAATAAAACACTTAATACATTATTTGGAAAGGTACAAGGTACAGTAGAACGTGTATCAGCTATACAGAATTCTCTACTACAGTTCTTCAAGTTTAACAGGTTCTTCTGTCCAACGCATGTCTTTAAGCTCAGAATACATTTAAACACTTCATGTTCATATATAGCATCATCCTATGTCTATCAATAATGTCATATGCAATCTCCTTCAGCTTACGTTAATATACACACATCTAATAATGTCACCAGTTCTTTTCATCAACACTTGTGGGCGGGCTATTGTCTGTTCGTTCTTCCCAGTCTCTCAATACTCAGATTTAACAGTGATCGGCTTGCAAAGCATTGGGAGACTTCAGACTAAGGGACCTAGGTGTCCTACTTTTTTCCTTAGTGACCTCCCGCCTATAGTTCGGGTACCTCAAGAATATTTAGTGGAAAGAGAACTAATCCTACTTGATATAATCACTGAGGCACGTGTGAGCACACCCAGCACTTTGTTTGGTCTAAAACCTTACCCTCCCAAGAATGATAATCATTCTCAAGGATGCCTGCTCAAGTCCGAATATTACTGGACTGACATCGCTGGGTGTGTCTCTTTTTAACTATGGGGTCGCCGTACTTACAGACGTAATGCTACTCAGACAATAGCCCCTCGCACTTTCTCCAAGCTCCAAGGTTTCCAAATTTTCCTTTACCCCTGAATTGAATAGAGTAATTGGCCGGACTGATTATGCTACTAACTTCTTCCTCCCCAACACCTCCTTATCATTACCCGAACCAGTCTCTGTCACCTGCTAATAATCAAAAGAATTAACCGTCCTGAGAAGAAAGTGAAATGAGAGAACACAAAAGAGGAAAAACTACAACTTCATGCTGGACAACAGTCTTAGCCTTTGGCTCAGGTGCTACTAACTGCATTCAAGGCCTTCCAGTACAGACTCATGAGTGCCCTTGGACCCTTCTCTGAGTGTTGGCCCCTCTGCAGTGGGTGGTATGGGCACCAGTGTGTCCCTGCTACCCTTGAAGCCGTGAGGCTGGTAGCCTACACCTGGTACCTGTCTGGCAAATAACCTAAGCTTAAGAAATTTCTGCTCCAAAACTTACTCTCCTGATCCAACATCCTGACATTTAGTGTGACCTTTCAGGAAACAGTGTTTTGGACGTTCTCGGTTGCTGTCTCACTATTTACCTTCTCTCAATGTCTAACCTAGCCTCCCAGTTACAATCTCATCTCACGAGGGGTCAAGAACATTTAAAAAACTGACAGGTTAGGAGTCTGCCCAGGGGTGATCTTTTGGTAGCGGGAAAGGACTAGTGGCACTTCAATCAAGTTCCAACTCTTATTCTATTCAATTCATTCTACCGAGTACCACTACTTTATGTTCACACTGGTTTATGGCTAACTGAAAGTATGTGATTTGTTACCACTACTCATACATTTTATATCTATTATCAATAACATGAATACCCCTATCATCTATTATAACTCTAGGACTATCACATTAAATAACAAAAGCTTTGAGTATGATACAGTAATACATTAGACACATTTCAATACACCTCTACCTAGACATTTTTCATTGGTACACCTGTGTATACTTGAGGATCCTGCATGGTGGTAATTGGATGACGTGTATTTGTTTTACCTGGAGGAAAACCCATCAGCAGGAGGGATATGGGATGGCTCTATTGGTCTACCTTGTCCATCTCTCCAGAGTCCACCAGACTCCTCACCACATCTCTTCACCTTCCAGACAGTTTATCCCTCGGGTAACACAAATCTTCCTATATTAACCAATATGTGTATGCGTGCATGTGTGTTCACCTTTTTAAAACTAAAACAATACAACGAAAAACAAACAAAACATAGATTTGTTAGCTGTCACATAAAACCCTGCTGTCTATTTGACAGCTATGTTCTCTCTGGTGTGACAGCCCTGTATGGTTTTGCGTGTAAGTGTGGACTTTACTAGCAGCTACTTCAGTTGGTAACTGTGTCACTGTATAAAGTCCTCTATGTAGTGTCCTAATCATGTGCTGTTATTGCTATAAAACGATTTCTCAGTCACCTCAACATCGCCCTCTAGACTAGAAAAATGCTAAAGACCAATGTATATCAATCGATTTTCCCTCTGCCAACTCACATGTCATTCTCAGTACCTCATATTCAGCTGCTTGACTAAGTGGGAAAGGCAAAGGGGTCTCTTTCTATAACACTTTCTTCAAATATAACAGTATCCAGTACATGTCTGTCTAACAGTGAAAAAATATAAAACATGAAAATTCTACATTTTCTAGGGTTTCACATTATGTCGTATCTTGTGGTAAAAATCCTACTCCAATGTTCTATACAGAGATGCATATCTGTATGCCTCACCTCTAGCATTCTTCTGTCCTCCTGTCCTGCCCACCCTTTGTGCATCCATATAAAGGCACATTTTTGTACAGGAGGCACGAGCCAAAACAAATAAACAAAACAGATATGCAATCTATAACACATGAATCGTATTTCCACAACAGAACCTTTCTGCTTAAAATCAGCAGTTTCTATACACATGAAAACAAAACCCCTGACTGTTTCTGTAACTCATGTCAATCTAGTGTGTGTATCTCTGAATTTGTCTTATGTAAAAACATAAAATATGTTTTAGCCTTATTGTTGAGACTGTGTCTGATTTTATCTCTACCAGAGCAGAGAGAGAGAGAGAGAGATAGAGAGAGAGGGAGGGAGAGAGAGAGAGATAGAGAGAGAGAGAGAGAGAGGGGTAGAGAGAGAGAGAGGTAGAGAGAGGGAGAGGTAGGGAGAGGGAGAGGTAGGGGGAGAGACTAGCATTTGTGTAAAGAATGAGAAATAGGAAAGCAATGAATGATGGGAATACAAAGGTTTGAATACAAACATACATGTAGAAAGGGAGATTTTTACAACAAAATGACAGCTGGATTGGACTCTGACTCTATGGGGAAATGGCTGTATTCATTCCACTGTTCCCCTTAGCTATTTGCTAACTATGACCCCTCCCCATACTTGACTAGGGGGTCTTAACAGTGCAATCCAGTGTCGTCCGTCATTTGTTCATTAAGAACTCGGTATCTCATTGACTACATACCTTTTCAACTGACTTTTCTAACTTATGATAGAGAAATGTAAAAATGTACTCTTAGTGACTCATATTTTCTCTGAAGTGCATAAAACGATATTTTGGAGCAAATTATGTACATACTTCATTGTTGGATAATGATTCTCAGCCAAACAAATTATCATGAGACACTGCAGCCTAAAACAAAAGAGTGTTCCAATTGTCTATTGTTAATTTGTCTTTCAAGAGTGATTCTTCTATTTCTCTATCTCCCCTTTTGATCACTAAGTCTATACTCCTTTTGTGTCCCCTTTACCTGTGAGAAGAAAAACAAGATAGTTATCTTAAAACAGCAAACACAACAAACATTTCTATTCTTTGCCATCGGCTAGCAATTTAGGAAAACAAACATTTCACAACATAAATGAACAAACAAAATCAACAAAGATTACTTTTAAAAAAAAAAAGTTTCTTTCTACATTTTGCACCTTAATACTCACCACAGATTAACTCTAGAGTCGGCTATATTTCTCCCCCAGAATATTAGTTGTTACAGAGTGTGCAATCAATTAAAGGGGAACCTCTGAGAGAAGTGTACGCCTCCTTTGTGGATGTCTATGTGATTTCCAACCCAGGTATCCATTCTTCTCTCTGCACAGTTCCTACTCATGTGTCCCTTCTTATGGCAGTAGAAGCACGTCCCTGTCATGTCTGCACAATGTTTTGCTAGGTGTCCTATTTTATTGCCTTGAAAACACTTCCTCAACTCGTGTTGTTTCTCTTCCTTTTAACAATCTTTCCTAATGTGTCCTTCTTCTCTGCAATTGTAACATCTCATTCTGGGTTTCCTGTTATGTGGGTTGTATTCTGGTGGTCGTGTGTGCAGTCCCTCTAGCGCTGGGATACTTATCATCATTACCCTATCACTTAGTGTCTCTTTCTGTTTGTTTATACTTTTATCATGTTCTATAGCTGACTCCCTGAGAGCACTTACAGTGGTTCCTTTCCAGTATGGTAATGAAGTTTGCACCCTTCTTTTCAAGTTTTCCCTGAGGCCATCCATTAGAACTTTAACAGCAACCTCTCTGTAATATGGATTATCTTTTATGTCTGGTACCCCAGTATATTTGCCCATTGCTATCAGAGCTCTGCAAAAATAGTCTGTTGCATTTTCACTATCTTTTTGCTGGATACTAAAAATTTTACTCCAGTCCACTATCACTGGGAAATATGTGGCCAACCGTGTGATTATTTGTTTAATATTGTCCTGATTATCATCCTCGGTTAAGGATTCATCCTCCTCCAACATACAATCCTTAATGAACTTTTGTATATCAGTATTGAGAGGAAGACAGGCCTTCAATAATACTCGCCAATCGTTATTAGTTGGCTCATACACATTACCATAATATCTAATAAACTGCTGACATTTGGTCAAATCTTTCCTAGGATCAGGGAAATCAGACAAAATTGAAAATGTTTCAGACCTAGTGCATGGATCATGCTTTGCTACATTTTTTAAAGGGAACATCACTATTCCTGTCTGCTTTCCCATTGGGAACTGCTGCTGTGCAGACAGGATGTAAGTCTACCAAATCACTGAAACTAGTTGCTGAAATTGCTGCTGCAGTACAATGGATGTCTCCCCCTGTGTTAACCTTTTCATTATTCTCACCACTTTCAGCAGCTGCCCCTGCTGGTGGGACCGTTCCTCTTCTTTGTCCTGAAACATTACTTTTAACGTTACTTAAAACAACATACAACTTACTAGTTACAGTTTTTACATTTTTGGTATTGGCTGTACTTCCCGCCCCGACCGAATTCATCGGGGGCGTGTTTGCGCTCAGTTAGCCACGCTTTGCAACGCACACTTCCGGAATGCTTGTTTCCGGTACGCTTACTTCCGCTGAACACGTGTTTTTCCTTACACTCACTTCCGCTGTGCGTTCGCTGCTCTGCCACGTGTTACCTTCCATTTGCCACGATTTTAAACAATGATTATGTGTATTTCTCACTTTCGTTGACTTAATCAACCGTACTTTATCTTTTACGGTATTTAGCACCTCTGCATTAAAACTCCCTGTTGTTGGGAAAGGCCTATCACAATCTTTGGTCATTTCGACCCACGTGTCACAATACACAGTTGCGTATGCACCATATTTTTCACACATGAGAAATCTCGCTGACTCAATAGGACCTTCCTTAGGCAGTAAATTGGCAATCTCTAGCGTATGCTTAGCACCCATGCTGATAATTTCAACTCTGTTGCTATAATCACCGCTAGAGATCTCTAATGCTCGGTGAACGTATTTCCTTTAGCCGCGTTCACTCGCTTTTCTCGCCCCTGGCGAGGATCCCTAATACAGAAATATCACTGTGGGCCCCAAGGGCTATCAGCTCCTCGATACCCTGGCTCAACCACAAAATCTGCTGAGTTTATTATAACTGGGAGAACAAAGTCGATACAATCAACCAGCCGTTCCAACATAATTCCTCCTAGCTGCTTCACCAATTCGCGCTAACGGTGCGATTAGATCGCACTGCCTACCAATACTAATTATTAGCAAACCTTGCGATCTATTGGTAGCGCTTTTGCGAAAACCCGGTTTTCGCATTCGGTATACCTGCCCTGTATACCGTCCTTCAGTTGGGCAATCCACCTCGTCAGACAGCAACTGAGTACAATGAATAATAACAGTGTATCTACGTTACAAAATCGCACACTATACACCTTTTCTGCGCAGAAAATTGAAAGTTCCCAACAACCGTAATAATGACTCAGAGGCTTTCACAAGTAATTATACTATGCATATAATAACTATCAAAACGATTGTTCAACCACGTGGCAAATCTACCGGAAGTTCGCGTACGCACAGCAGGAAGTACACATACGCACAGCAATGCAATACACTTTAAAACATAAAACGACAATAAAAAGAAACATTTTTCTTTCTTGTCCCTAGATTCTAATTAGCGTTCCTTCAGTCTATGCAACAACGGACATTCGGTTTCGCAACACACAGTGAACCACAGGTATTAGACGCATTACGTTCTTTCCTGCTTTATGCGACGCGTCCGTCAATCCACCCTTTGTTGAGGAACCGAATATCGTAAGCGTTGCATACCTGCCGGTAACGTAACTCCTAACTCACGAGCCCCCACATTATTAAAGTAATTCTATCGTTTTAAAATAAGCATTGCCCAATCAATTGTATGTGTGTCCAAAGCACAAAGTGATTTATTTTAACAGATGTAAATAGTCAACAATTCAATACATTATTATATCATGATAAAGTACAGTACAGCACAGCCAATACCAAAAGATAATACATACATACCGCTGCAATCGCTTGCGCACGCTGCGCACCCACGGGACCCGATGGACAATATTCTGTATAGAATATTGTGTCAGAGTTGACTGAGGCCCCAGTGAGATGCAGCTAATATATATACAGTCAGTGTTTCATTGTGAACAATAGAGATGACGTAGATGGTTTCTATAGGTCCAGACGTTGGGTGGGTCCAGGCCAGACAGGTAATAGGTTGATTCAATCTAAGGAATCCAAAGGTGGGGGTCTTCTCTCCAGGGGGTCTGCTCCTTTTCATAGCCAGTATCATACAAAGGTTTACTCTCTAATATCAATAACTAAAGTATGCAATGTGCGATCTCTTCGCCGACTGCACCGGACAGCTGCTGATGATTAGGGCTTCAATATGATATCAGGCATGACACCTTTCCTATTACCTAAACCTTTAATAACACTACAACGTACATATAATCACTATATATATATATATATATATATATATATATATATACAGACTAATAATAAACCAAATACTATCTGCTCCTGAATTACAGTGTAACAGAACCAATATGAAATGATATAAATAACTAACTGTTGTAATGCGAGTGTGTGCGTGCGTATTTTACCGTGCAAACGCACCACGTCACGTAACACGTGGCGTACGCTTCGCAATACGCACGGCAAACCAATATTAAACCAATATACTTTCGTTCATACAATTATACGACTTTGACATGAGTTAGAGACAGTCTTGTAGTTACTCAGCATCAAGGCTCCTTATCAGTGAATCAATACGCAGTCCAGTTTTGGACCCTTGCACCAAAATTAAAGTATATAATGACACATTAGAGGCAGCATTTTGGTAGGGACTAGTGGATCGTATTAAGAATGAATTGGGCTCCAGAGATCTGCCATCCAATCTGGATGACTTTATCTTCTTATGTATCAAAAGTGGATATTTTCTTTCAGAACACAATCTTGAGAAGGAACATACCTGTCATTCTACACCACAGCTGGCACCTCGATTCCAGAACCCAGTCTCTCTTCCAGAGGAGCCTATGCAGATCAGTCGCTCCTGCCTCACGCCAAAAGAATACAAAAGTAGATTCAAGAGTAATCTCTGCCTTTATTGCACGGATCAGGGCCATGTTTTATCCAACTGTCCCAAGAGACCGGGAAACGTAAGGTCTAGGGACTAAAACGATATCTCCCTATCTTATGCCCATAGTCATTCACTCCTCCAAGGGGCCACATTCGCTCCAGGCCTTTGTGGACTCCGGGTCTGTCAGGAATTTCATTGCGGCTTCGCTGGCCTCTGATTTTGGATTGTCCTTAGAACCTTTCTCCCAGCCTCTGTCTTTAATCTCTGTCAATGGCAATCGGGTGGCCAGTCGATCTGTCATCTTCACTACACATCATGTGTATCTACAAGTTGGACTCCTACTTTTCGAGTGGTTAAGTTTTTGGTTCTCTCTCAGACTATTAACCCAATTATTTTGGGATTACCCTGGTTAAGGGTCCACTTGCCTCAGTTTGATTGGCAATGTGCCAAGGTCACACCTTGGGGTCTGCTTTGTAATAAGTATTGTTTACAGTCACCTTGCCTTCCGGCCCATTGTCACTCTGTAAGGCCAGAAACCTGTTCTGCCTTGTGCATACATATCTTTCAGTGATGTTTTAAAAAAAACTGCAGCAGAAACTCTCCCGCCTCATGGCTTTTGGGCCTGTTCCATTGAACTTATTCCGGGAAAGAAGATTCCGAAAGACAGAACCTATTCTGTTTCTCTACCTGAGACCCAGGCTATGTCTGGATACATCTCAGAGAATGTTAAGCATGTATCATACATCGCACCTTTCTAACTCCATGTTGGACGGTTGTCATACCTGTTGCCCTGGAAAACCATCTCATCTCGGACTCTCTCTATCTTGCCTGCCCTGCTGCGCATGTGCAGTCCCAGCACTTTTTAAACTTGGCTGATTACCAGCCTGTTCACTATTTATACAGCTTCATCCTATCTCCCATTGTCAGATCTCCAGGTCCCCTATCTGTATGGATGCAGTTCTCCCTGTTTCCTGTTTGCACTCTGACTCCTGATCGCTTCCACGCATACCTGCCTGCTGATTCCTTTGACACCTGTATCATCACCATGATCCACGGCTGTATTGCTGGTACATTGTGTCTTACCTTTGGTCCTGTCCCTAGGTTATAAGTCTCACTGGGATCTCAGTCCTGTGCAGTACATCGCCCTCCCGGTTCTAACCAGTGCAACCTGTTCCACGATCTGATCAGTGGATATTTTGCAGTGCCTCATGCCTTACTATCGGTTCTGTCTATAGGCTATCCAGCCCACAGGGATCTCAGCGATCAGTCATCTACTACTTATCGTGTCCTCGTTGCTCATACCTGTTCTATTCAAGGCCAGTGATTATACTGCTGAGTATTGCGTCTCATCATTGATCCTGCTCTGCGCTATTTCGCCCACAGGGATCTCAGCGCACAGTTCTCTACAGGTTATCACTCTTACTACTGTTCCTCAGTATATGATCGTGTTAAGACAGCATTATATAGCACCTCATCATTGATCCTCAATCAAGCCTTCACTACCCATCTAGAACCTTAGTGCTCTTACCTGCTGTATTGTGTTCCACAGTTACTACAAGGCATCAGGCATCATCATGGATCCTGTCTCTGGGTAACCTGCTCTTACGGATCTCTGCTCTCCTGTATATTGCTGCTCAGCACAGACACCTCGTGGATGGTCTGCTGTCTATAGGTCATCTGCTTCTCTCAGCGTATTGTTCCTGTTGTATTCTCCTGACTTACCTGCCGTTCTCCTAGACCTGTAACTTACCCTCCTGCAGTCCGGGATAGCTACACGTCTCCATTGTCTCCAGATTCCTTCTTAGTTTGCTCTGTGCCCCCTAGAGGACCGCGACCTGTGGTTGGAGAGTAGCCAAGTCCATATGTCCTTGTGGGGATATCTGGTGAATTCCTCTCCTTCCATTAGACTCTGCACCTCTCAGAGGGTAGCCATTGCCTAGCAGGATTCGAGGCCCATCCTGAACCTGAACAACTTGACAGTACCTGACAGAGTGGTTTTATTAGGAGCCAGGTGTATCTTTGTGAAAAAAAAGATGGTTCCTTGAGACCATGCATTGACTATCGGCAGCTCAATGCTATCACTGTGAAGAATCGTTACCCTCTGCCCCTCATGTCTGAAATCTTTGACTGCATTCGTTGGGTCAAAATTGTTTCCAAGTTAGATCTTAGTGGGGCCTATAATTTAATAAGAATCCCCAAGGGGGGGAATGGAAGACTGTCTTCAACACCAGACACGGGCACTATGAAAATCTGGTAATGCCTTTTGAGTTGTGTAATGCCCCAGCTGTCTTCCAAGGACTTGGTAACAAATTTTTCCAGAACTTACTCTACCATTCAGTAGTTGTTTACCTAGACGACATATTAATCTTTTCTGAACACTTGGATTGTTATCGTTCTCACGTAAAGGAGGTTCTCCATCGGCTTTGCGACATTTACCTATACTGCAAGCTTTAGAAATGCATCGTTGACATCCTCGAGGTTTCTCTTCTGCGGTATATTGTGTCAAGTTGCTGCTATTCTTAGGTGGCCTCAACCATTGGGACTTAAGGCGATTCAACACTTTATTGGCTTTGCTAATTATTATCGGTACTTAATCAAGGATTTCTCCTGTCTCATTTCTCCAATTACAAACCTCACTTTCAAAGGAGCATCTCCTAAAACGTGGCCTCCAGATGCTCTCAAGGCCTTTCAGTCTTTAAAGATGGCCTTCGCTTCTGCCTCTGTGTTACGGCAACCAGATCTTTCTCGACCTTTCTTTTAAGAAGTTGACGCTTCCTCCATTGGAATTGGGGCCATTGTTTCTCAAAAGGATGCTTTAGGTAAGTTTCACCCATGTGGGTTCTGTCCTAAAAGATTTACTCCTAGTGAATGCAACTATGGCATTGGAAACAAGTAGCTTTTAGCTATTAAAACCTCTTTGGAGGAATGGAGACATCTTCTTGAGGGAGCCGAACATGAGGTTAGGGTTTTTATGGACCATAAAAATCTTACTTACCTCCAGACTGCTCAATGCCTTAACCCCCATCAGGCCCGTTGGTCTTTATTTTTTCCCACTTTAACCTTATTCTCACCTTCCAGCCTGGGGTTAAGAACACTAGGGGGGGTTAAGAACACTAAGGCAGATACTCTATCTTGCTCATTTGATAATACTGACTTTCATTCCACTTCCACTCCTAGGATCATACTGGATCCCACCAGCATTGTAGCGTTAACGTGGGGCTTCTCCTAAAACTCCTCCCACAGGATGCTCGTATCTGGTTCCTAGATTGCGCATTAAGGCGCTTAGATGGGCTAATGATTCCAAATTTGCAGGCCACACAGGCATCAAGAAGATCTATTCTTTTTCTAGACATTACTAGTGGCCTACCATCAACTTTAATGTCTAATAGTGTGTCTCAGCTTGTGAGGTATGCGCCCGGCACAATGTTCCTAGACTCCAATCTCTGGGTCCCTTGACACCACTTTCTATCCCAGACAAACTGTGGTCAGCATCTCAATGAATTTCATCTCTGATCTACCTATTAGTCATGGGTTCAATACCATTTGGGTTGTGGACGACCAATTTACCAAATTAGCACATTTCATCCCTCGCAAGGTCCTCCCTTCTGCTTTAGTTCTAACAAATTCATTCCTTGAGATTTTTCGCCTTAATAGATGCCCTCATGAAATTATCTCCGCAAAGAATTAGACATTGAACTTAAGTTTTCATTGGGCTATCACCCTCCAACAAACAGACAAATGGAGAGGGTGAATCAGGACTTGGAGTTGTTTCTCACAACTTATTCCTCTGAAACCAATTTGATTGGAGTCATTTTCTTTATTGGGCGGAATTTGCCCATAACCACGAAAACAAGTCTACGGGATCTTTTCCATTACTCATCAACTATGGATTTCATCTCTTGCTGCCCCAGTTCTCTCCTCACTCCAGTCCTGCTCTCCTCGCTGTGCAAGCTTTGGTTCAAGACATTTCACAGATTTGGGCACAAGTCAAGGATAAAATAATTGAGACTTCACAACGATACAAGAAAAATGCTGAGCGCTACCGCAGATCAGTTCCTCTGCTCTGAGTCGGTGATAGGATGTGACTAGCCACCCGAAACTTGAGGCTCTGTGTTCCCATGATGAAACTCACGCCCACTTCATCGGTCCCTGTCAAATCATACAAGTCATTAACCCGGTCACATTTAGACTAGGTCTACCTCTTTCCCTCAGGATTCACAATGTCTTACACATCTTGTTACTGAAACCTCTCATCCTAAACAAATTTTCCAAAAAAGCTCCTTTTTCCTTCTATTAAGACGAACTCTGGGGAAGAATACAAGGTCAAACAAATTTCTCTCTCCGAACAAATTTCGCTCTCCAAACCTTCAATGGTCGCCGTCAATACTTGGTCTACTGGAAGGGGTATGGCTCTGACAAGAGGTCCTGGGTCAACGCTCGAGAGATTCATGCTATTTTTCTGCTAGCCAAATTTCATAAAAAAAGAAGAAATTCTCTACAGACCATGATTGGGAAGAAGGGAGAGTGTACTTTCAGGCGCCGTCCCCGCTTGCCTGCTCTTTTATGGGAACGGTTGCTTTCCTGCTGCCTCTAAGTTCCCCCTGCCACCTACACCAGCCACTGGTTTCCACTGCACATGCGCACCCGTTGCTCGGCAATGGGGCGCGCTTCTGCACTGGCAGAGCAGTCCTCTGTGAGCATATGCGCTCACTGCTAGGCAACAGGACGTGCTTCTCATTGGCAGAGTCGACGGTTAGTGACATTACTGACCACCTAATGGAACCCCTATATAAGGAAGCCAATGGATGCCACAGTATTTGGTCCACAGCAGCTACAGTGTTCCTGTTTGTACTTTGATCTCCTGGTTTTAACCTCCTGCCTGCCCCTATCATTTTGTTACCTGATTTGGCTCTTATTGACTCCTCTAATTGAACCTGGCTGCTTTGTCCACTCTTCTGTTACTTGATTTGGCTCCTGTTTGGCTCTTCTGGTTTTGACTCGGCTTCCATGACTATCCTCATAGATCCTAATTCAGATACCTTTTGGTCTCTCGTTACCGACCAGCTTGCCTGACTATTCTTCTTCGCCTACTACCTCATCAGCAATTGACTCTGAGGGCTGTTTCCTGCACATCCCTTGCATCGAAGTCCAGACTCTCTTGCGGAGGTTCCTGGTAAATATCAGGTGCATGTTAGGGTCCGCGCCTCGGGTTACAATTTTGAATACCATGTTACTTTGTTTTGGAGCAGTAACAATAATATTATTTGGAAAAAATTGTTACTTGAACTATTTGTTAAATTATTAAAAACTAGGGATGTGCACCGGCCACTTTTGGTGTCTCGTGTTTTGGATTCGGATTTGCTTGAGGTTTTGGGTTCGGATTTGTTTTGCAAAACACCTGTGGAAAGGTTTTGGTTCGGATTTAAGGTTTTGGATTCGGATTTATTTTGAAAAAACATAAAAAGTGCTAAAAACCAGTTTTGTTTTTTTTTCACTCCTACGCTATTATTAACCTCAATAACAATAATTTCCACTAATTTCCAGTCTATTCTGAACACCTCACAATATTGTTTTTAGGCCAAAAGGTTGCACAGAGGTAGCTTGAGCACATAATGCCAAAAATAGAGGTACAAGATGGAATTGTTCTGGGCCCTCCCTCCCACCCCTCGCGAAACTTGGACGACAGAGCCTCGTTTTCAATTTTTTGCACGCCGGAAATATCCAAACAGTGCTCGGATCCCGTTTGGATCCGCACTGTTTGGGTGGGCTCGGATTAGCGGAATCCGAGCCCGTTCATCTCTATTAAAAACTGTGCTGTTCGACTGCCCTTACTTTTTACAAGATGGAAATATCAAGTATGTATATACTCTACGTAATTTATATTACTTTATCACACAAAAAGACATTTCGTTTAATGACCATGAGGATCGTTTGTTCATTACCACAACTGCACCGTGCGTACATAAAAATGAAACAAGAGGGAGGGAATTTGTCTCTAATGACTGGACTGGCTCTCTAGAGGCGAAGACCATTAAGGGAGGGTACATCCATAGATACACCGTGTTGTCACTAGTCACTACTAGTCACTGTAATTAACGATAGCTTCCCGATGGTCCAACCCACCGGATCTCCGGTTCCACGTCACGTTACGCAGACTGAAGCGCGCTGATTGGTTGAGGGTCGTCCTGTGGCAGCGCGTCATACGTACTGCTGAAAGCCGGAACCAGCGGGCAGCCAGCGGCTGGGAGTGTGACAACCGAGGTTCGGTAAGGAGCCGCTGGCAAAAGGTCGTGACAAGCAGGCCTTAAAGACACCAGGGTTCCTTGTTGGAAAAGGATGTGCTCACGTAGGGCGTAGCATCCTCTGAGGCTTCCCCGCACTCTGGTGCTCGGTTATGGGCTGTTCAGCGAAGGATCCCCGCTTATGGGGTGTCATGTGGAGACAGCTGGTCGTTTGCCTGATGTTCCAAGCATTGCTGGGAACGGGGCAGGCTGCCTTGACAAAGGAAGATAAGGCACAGCTCAGGTAACTATATGTCCTCTTCTTTGTAATAATGCAAGATCCATCTTTGGGGTAGTAGGCTTTTGTTTTTATATTCATACTTGGCATTGAACTGGCACAAGAACAGGGTGGGTCACGGTTATAAGGCCCGCAACGACATTAAAACGAATTAATCCTTTTCTAGTGTCAGGACATGTAACCAGGACCCCCACTGTAATGTAGCAAGAAAATGTTAAATACATAATAGGATACATAGACTGGCATTAAAATTGTATGTTTAATATACAATTCAGATGCAAATTGGGTGCATTTGAAAATAAAAATTGTATCAAACAAAACTGTACAGATTTGTGTTTGGTCTGTGTTTAATTTGCACTCCAGTGCATTCTTTTACTTGCTTTGAAAAATGATTTGCAAATCCAGTGTAGCCTTCATTAGTTCTTCACTAGACTTTTTTTTTTTTTTCCCCTACAATTATACCAAACAGCTTTTTATAACTGATATGAAAAAAAGATTACATGTACTTTGACTTGTCTTTAAGGCATAAAAATTATAAATATTTCATAACTTCTGATTTCCAGCTGGTCTGTACAGACTTTTATCTTCACATAAATGTTGGGAAAAGGAAATTATTATTATTCTCCTTATAAAGCACCATCATATTGCATAATGATGCACTTTGTTGGGGTTATGATCCAAATAAATACTGTAGAACAACATGAAACAGAATGTAAAGGTCACCCTGCCCAAATGAGCTTACAATTTTAAGAGGTATGGGGAACAATTCATATGTATGTTAGTGGTTAACAGTTGTTGCTGATGGTGTGGAAAGAGTGTTTGGCCACATACACCAATATTAAAACCGCCATTGTCGTGTGGCTGGAATGAAGAGAGACAGTGCAAAGTGAGAAATCAAAGATAAACCAGTACTATAGAAATATCAAAACAGTTAGTTGCTGGCAACCATTACGGTTTGTCAACATTTTGCACCAAAGAAAAGCAACTTTTTGTCAACAGATATCTTTTGTGTGCGTTATAAACTTAACGGTTTGAATACTTTAAGTATATTCCATCTGGGAAATAGTTGTTTTAAATCCCAAATGTTAACTTAACTCTCAATATTCTAGAACAGAGCTTAAAAAAACATACAGTATAAATGATGAATGGTTTACCAATTGGTCTGCACTTTTCTATTGCATTATTCTCTATACAGCTCCATCATTTTCCACAGGGCTGCTCAGCAGAAAGACAGCTTATATACAGTATAGTTGACAATACATCTGAATACATTGTGACATATTAAGTTACATACTTTCTAGAGCAAGGAAGGACAATAGATGGCCCACCAAGCCTTCATCTGTGGGCCCTGCCGTTGCCTTTCCCCCTGCTGTATGTTCATATATGGTGAAAGGTGCATGTATTTGGCAGCACAAACATGTAAAAAGTTATAAGGAGACTTCATTTATGGTGTAGACATTTCACATGTGGTTCACCAGCGTGTCAGGTGCCATCATTAGGCTAATGTTACTCATGCAGGGTTTTTAATACCCTGGTATTTCCCCAACACCAATCGCCAGCCTCTGACATGAGTTGAAGCAAGTCTTTACCTGTGAAGCTGCGGACGGCTTCTCCTCACTGTTGAGTTGGGAGGATGGCAATTGACAATGTCACTACCCAGTGCCACACTCCCAGACTGAAGAGCAGAGAATGCCACCTCCGAAATAAGGACGGGACCACAAAACTTGCGCTGAATCTGTTTACCAGAGTATTGATGTCACCGCTACAACACATCCATTTCAATGGAAAAAGTGTATTTAATTAGTTCTGATTGATGAACCTGGTGACAAGTGGTATTCAGAGTGTGAGCAGGCACCACATACATTTTTTTTCAAGACAATCTAAGGATCTATTTTGCAAATCTACACATTTAAAACAATAATTTAGATGCACTCACGTATAAATGGCTTGAGATTTAGGTTCAGTGGTCCTTTAAATGGGATCAAAGATGCTTTCCTTCTGTGTGAGTTTCATATGCATTCTCTTCGGAACCCAACAGAAAATAAATGCTATAAATACCCTTATTTGAACAACCCTTAAGGAGAACACTCACCATAAATATTAGAAAAAGAAGGGTTATTTTTTAATTTAAACAGTGTAAAGTGATTTAAATACTGCTTTAAATATGTCTACATTTTTCGTTGTAAGTTATAATGAAAACGTTTAAGCACACACATCATCACGGACTTACATGTTCTGGTTCAATGATATATTATAATACTTTTGTAGAATTTATTTGCTTATTAATTTCTATACTTGTATGCAGTGCTTTGCATGAAGAAGCAAAGATCACATTTGAATTTCCACATAATCTTTTTTTTTTTTAAAGGATTATGAAATTGACAAAAAGCAGAAAATTGTCAAAGTATATACACTATTGGCACCGTTGCACTTTTTTGGTTTTGTTTAAATAAACCAGACGAAAAGAAATGGCATTGACACCGTAGACTTAATACTTGGTAGCACAACTTTTGGCCAAAATAACTGAAATTGGCTACTTCCTATTGCAATGAATAGGCTTCCTGCACCCTTCTACTTTCTACCTTTTTTTTTTTGTGTGTGCAAATCTCACAGAATTGAATGATGATTTCTCTCTACTGCTGTTTTCAGATCTCCCCTTAGGTGTTCTAGGGAATTTATATCTGGACCATTGCTGGCCAATTCAGAAAAGTCCAGCCTCTCGTCTTCAACCATTCCTGGGTTCTTTTTGAAGTGTTTTTGGAGTCCGTGTCCTGCTGGGAGACCCAGCTTCATGACACTGGATTCAACATTGCATTCAAAAGTGGCCTGGTAATTTCCAGATTTTCATGATGCCATACACATGTTCAAAACACCCAGTAACAGATGCAGCAAAGCAACCCAAAAAACATCACAGAACCTCTTCCGTGTTTGTAGTGAAACAAACTTCAGCCATCTTTCCTTTTTTTTTTTTTTTTTTTTTTTCCTTGTCTCTCGGCAGTAGTGGCCTTCTTCCACATAAACCCTTTTCATGGAGTTGGTGATGGATGGTGCGAGTTGAAGGAAGCGTAGTACCTTGTCTGAAGGTCCACTTGAATCTGTTTGGCAGTTGATCGTGGTGCTTTCGGCACCATACGAACAATCCTGTGCTGCAATCCTCCAACAAGTTTTCTCCGGTGGAGACTGGAACTGCTAGGTCTCTGGAGATTGATTTGTAGCGTGAGATTGTCCATGTTTGGCTACAATCTTCTGTCTGACCTCCTCGGATAATTCTTTGGCTCTTTTTCTTTTTTTACATGCTCATTGCAGTACACGCAGTAATGCAAAACAGGGAAATAAGGTATTTTCTCTATTCAGTTCCTTTAATGAGTGGTTTTCCTATTGCGGGCACCTGCCATAGGTGAGATCATTTGAAAGGTGCAGGAGAAAACCATGCTTGAAATCAAATTATATTACTACTTCTAGAAGGTACCCATTTAAGGATTTCTGTGTGTAATAAGCTACAACACTTTCTGCAGTTTGTGTTTTAGTCCACTGCAAACCAAAGAAATACATATGTGGAGCCCAAAATATTTTTTACTCTTGCATTTTTCTGGAAAATACTGCAAGGGTGCCAATATTTTTGGGTACGACTGTAGGGTCCATTCACTCTTTTTATTTTTTGAAATATCAGCATTAGTGCATTTAACAGATTTTAAGACCGCGTGTTAATTGCTTAAAATTGAAGTCTATGCGTACAAGACCTTAGAGAAAGAAATATTTTTACTATTGTTTGTTCTGTCTTCAGATCTGCAGGCATCAGTTTACGTTAGCCGATAAATGTCAGTATATTTAGAAGGTAAAGACAGTTATGTTTCTTTTGAGGGTGGGCTTTTGTGACAGTATTGCAGTGAGATTTATATATTTTTTGTTTAATACTGAGAAGAGATTAAAAGGATAATTCCAGCTTAATTTTTTTTTATTTTATTTGAAAAAAATTGGCAGCCACTGTTTCTGTTTGGTAGGAGTCCCTCACTTCCCCCTTCTTCCTCCGTGGATGAAATTGGGACTGCACAAAGAATCTGCCGCTTATGAAGTATGAATGTTCCAGCACCATTACTAAGCAAGCTGCGTCTTTAAGTGTCAGAAGCCTTGCAGAAGCCCACTTTTGGACATAGCCTAATGTTACCCGATAATCTTAGTGTCTTGTAATAGGCACACTATCAGCACTGGAGGTCAGAACAAATAATTGAAATCCGTCAGCATTGTAATACAGAAGTGTATTTTGCGCCTTATTAGAAAGCCTTTAATAAAGAGCTTTGTTCACTGCACATAAACTTTTATAGCTGGTGAATGGCACAGAAGGCTGCAGTTTTCCTGTGGTGAAAGCTGCCTTCTTTTACTCCTGTAAAACTATGGCTCACAGCAGGCATCGATGAAAGGACCCCCACCTAATATATATACCTAATTTGTACAGGACATCTATAGTAATATACCTTTAATTGGAGACAATGGCTCTTTTGTTTTCTTCAAACAACAATTTCCAACTGCACAAACCTGACTTAAAACAGCTGTGCCGTCTGTTATTTCCTTCTCTCTAGGTTTTCAAAATAAATGGGAAAATTAAAGTGAATGTTATTAAGAAACTGTGTATTTGTCTGAATGATTGCTATGACAAGTATGTAGTTGGTATGTATATGAATGTTTACCTCTTGTTGTTGTGAGATTCTGTTTTCTTCATCCTTCTCCTTTTTATCTCTTTTGGTTCCTGACTGTGTTATCACGTACCTGTACCATTATAGCTTTCATCTGCAATTAACCAAAGCAACTAGTATATATGTTCTATAATTACACTGTACCAAACATACTTTTTTTTTCTACAATTATACTTCAATATTGGGCAATAAGTAGGCCTATTTCACTTTTATTCTTGTTCTTTTGTTACAGGACACAAGTGCTCGAAATGTTTGATCATGCATATGGCAATTATATGGTATGTATACATTATATTTTTGTGCCAAGTATAATCTGCTTTGCATGTATGTAATGTATGACTATTTAATATAGGCAACTGAATTTCTTAATCCAGGAATAATGTTCTAATTTCTACATTTGGTCTGTTCTAAAGTTTTGGCAACTTGGTGTGAAGATATCCTATATATCTGTACAGACGCTTACAGCATACATTATTGATATTTAGTTTCACAGTTTGCCTCACCATTAAGATATAAAGCACTGCCCTGCATTAAGTGAAAATTGTAAACCTAAACTGTTTCTAAATCCTAAAAAAATATTTAAAAAAAAAAATTCAGTTGTCTTGTAAACTAAACAGCAGCTGCTTTAAAACATTGTCAAGTGGGGGCAGAACCTAACAGAGCTCAGGCATGGCTGCAAATTAAAGAAGCTCAATGACAGCCACTACCAAACTGGCTTATATATTACCCTTCTAAACCAATCGCTACCACCACCCCCTTTTACCAGCAACTGTTTTGGGCAGATAATCACAAACAGCAGTTCCATTTTTATTTTTTTTCATTCTGTGGACTTCTCACCTCTCAAACAAGGTTGTACCCAGCTACACATTCACCAGACATGGAGACTTGTCAGTAGAGGGCTCGCATACACAGCCTGAGAGGGGGCACCTCCTCGCTGACAGTTGGCTCAGGTCAAGTACTCCTACAATCTTAAAACAGACATTATGGCAAATATTACAGCCTCATTGAGAGACCTCAAATCGGACATCAGAGATAGGTGGATGGGCCTGTCATCTTAAAGTAATGTTTGAAGAACTTTGTTTCCACATCAGGGGCAGCACAGAAATACACAATTTGAATTACAAAACATCCAAGGCTAGAGGCTAGACCCACTGCAATAATGTAAGTTTTAGTTGAGTTCTAGAATGTTAAAGTGGAGTGTTTTCAGGCCTTTTCTCTAGAGCTGTTCATTTCTCTACTAACTCAATCCTCAGACTAGGAACTCCTGGTTGACCGGATCTATATGCTACTCAAAATATGAGACTTGCCAGACAGCTACTCACAAGTAATCTTAATGATAATCCATTTCTACCATATGAAATACTAAACTATAATAGAAACCAAACACCTCCGTAAGTGAGAAGGCCTGTTGTCTCCAACTCTTCTCCTTCTGTCTTTTTTTTTTTTTTTTTTTTTCTTTTTACTTTTTTAGCTCTCGCACAATGTATGTGTAATAAAGTACTTGTTACATTTATAGATTCCATCTGAATAAGCCCACACCACCGTAATTTGTAGATGTTCATCATAATTATTTTGTTACAGAGCACAAGTGTCCCTGTAGAGTTCATTTCAGGTAAATCTGGATTTTGCCTTGTTTTGATGGATCATCTAAAAGACAGTTCACATTAGTGTCCAGATATGCTACCAATAACATCCAAATCTCAATTTGTACATAGTCTTTTTACTAGTGAAATGATGCCAATAAAGATCATTTATGATCATGGGAAACTTTAATTGAAACCCTAGGTAGTCCCACTTCTTAATTTTTAAATTGACTATATTTAAACAACATCCTCTATAATTTTACCTCTGTGGCCTATTGCAAACCTAACATATGGTAGATTACCTCTTACCTCCCTCCTTTTCATTCTCCTCTCCCACCCCCCCTCTCCGTTTCTGCCTCCGTTCTCCCCATTCCCTCCTCCTACCATTGCGTCTCTGTCCGTCCTACCCTCCCCTTAGATTGTACGCTCCTTCGAGCAGGGCCTCCTCTCCTTCTGTTCTCCACCAACTTAACTCTGCTCTCCAGCTCCTTGTCTCTTCCGTGAGGTGCTCCTGCCCTCCTACCCCTCTCTCTACCCCGCTGGAGGTTCTCACCTCTCATCTAGCTGTAAATTGAGCTTCTCAGTTACTGTGCTTTTTGTTAACTGTACCGTACTGTCTCACCCTGTATCATGTTTCTGTCTGTCCCTGTACGGCGCTATGGATACCTAGTGGCGCCCTATAAATAAAAAATAATAATAATAATAGATTGGGATTATGCTGTTCTTTCCACAGCAAGTCCAATGGGTATATTTACTAAACTGCGGGTTTGAAAAAGTGAAGACCTTGCCTATAGCAACCAATCAGATTCTAGCTGTCATTTTGTAGAATGTACTAAATAAATGATAAATAGAATCTGATTGGTTTCTACAGGCAACATCTCCACTTTTTCAAACCCGCAGTTTAGTAAATATACACCCAAGTATGCTGTGGCACTGGGCTCTAGAGTAGTAATTTCATTAGATGCTTGAGTCTGTTAAATGGTCTTAAAGGCTGATCTGCAAGGGTTTGAAGTTTCTTTTTTCAGCGGCATAAATGCTCATGCCCAAATATAGTAAACTGTTAATTTCTTGTGCCACTTATATCAGGATGTTTTTTGTTAAGAAGGAGTCGGGGGTTCCGCAAAATATTCTCTTTGCTCCATTACATTGAAACCATTAAATAAAATGGCAAAATAAGTACATACTCTGGGGGAACTGAAAGTTACTGACTATTGGGCTGGACAGCTAATCTGTGAACAACATAAGGCACTGCATTTATATTTTAAACCCACAAAGTTGGTTAACACAAATGCTACTCTGGATTTTCACCTTACACAAAGCATGAACCATGGCTAATCTGTCAAATCTGTGCTAGATGCCCATCTGTTCTAAATGAAGCTCACACAGAGGGATGCAGCATTGAATTGGGTGTTGTGCTCAAAATGTATGCAAAGTTAAGATTCTGACCTTGTGTTATTGCATATAAAGGTCTACTGCCCTAGAAAAACTCGCACTCTAACACAAATTACTTATTTGTTGATGTAATTTTCTTTTCTCTTGGTCCTTCACTCTAGAGGTGCACCTGCTCTCTTCTTAGCAGATATCCCCAGGGAAATATTGGAGGGTGCAAACTGTTTGCTTGCTAAATGTAGTTAAGGAAACATAACGCTGTAATTATGTACAAACATTTGAGTGAAATAAGTCTGCTTATATACCAATCTATATGCATTTTGTAAAGTTAATTGCTGCTTTGTCATGGTGGATATGGACAACTTGATTAAGATGGAAGGAGAGTTGATCGTTGAAATGACTTGCTCTGTGTAATGAAAGACTAATAATCCATAATAAGTGTGTTTTGCATATCTAATCTAAATACCTTAAATTGGTGGTAATCCACATGTTCTCTAAGGGCTGAGCTGCATGGGTGTTTGTGTGTGTGTGTATATAACTTTTTATTTTTTGTATTTTTTATTTTTTTTATTTGCACACTTTTCACCAATTAATATATTTTAGATGGCAACTTTTTCAACTGCATGTCTTCAGTATGTGCTACACATGCAATTATTCATTGTAGTGTGGTACCATTGTCTTGTTCAGTTGCCTGGAGTTGCATTTTAGTTGCATTGTGCGAGTCTCGTGAGATTAATTGCCTGATTTAACTTTGATGAGAACATAATTAATTGCATATCCCATGTATTATTTAGGCAGTTGAAGTGATTTCAATGAAAAGGAATAGTGAATGGAGTAAAGTTTTGTTGTGTTTTTCTTGCACTGTGTTTTCTTATGTGACTAGCCACATAAGATTTAGCGGCGTTATTAAATAACGCTAGTGCAGCCGTACCCTAAGGCCTTGCACCTACTGGTATTGCATGCATTTCACAAATGTTTTTAACGCTACTAAAACTGCATGTTGTTTATACAGCACGAGAAACCATTGTTGAGTTTCCATACCCACTACCAGGGTTAGTTTGCTAGTGTTGCTGGTAGTGTTTTGGGGGTATACTGTGGTGTAGGGGTGTGATACATATATCTAGATAGATTATATAGATATATCTATCTTTATCTCTATCTTGGGATGGATATGGGTAGGGGGAGGGATGGATATGGGGAGGGATGGATATGGATATCGATCACACCCCTACACCACAGTATACCCAAAACACTACCAGGAACACTAGCAAACCGGCCCTGCCGTTGGTAAACAGTTTGTGGAAGCCTACAAGGAACTACAAGTGAACTCCATATGATGGTAACAAATGAATATCAAATGCACTTCAACTTGACATCCAATTAAATTGTCAGTTTATTATTTCTAAAGTAATAACATTCAAATTAATTTAAAGATATTTGTATAAGCTGGAAGTGCACATTCTTTAATTGACTATTGATTGTAAAACATGATGGGGATTGTTACTTTGTATAAAATTTTAAATGAAGTAATCAATGCACTTTATACAGGTGTTTGTCTTCACATGAATATTAAGGACACTCCCACTTTAAATATAAAATTGTTTATTTCTTTCAATGTTTTTCACAAGACCTGTGCGTGTCAGTCTCTCCTTCGCAAGAATGCATTTTGTGTGTCTTTCACTTATGCTAAAAAACTGGAGGCTGGAGGCCATATGCCCCTTTAGAAGTTTGCTAACCTATATGGCTGAAACAAGCAATTTTAAGTGAGATTATTTCAGGTTGTGCAATACTTGTACTAGTTTGTTATTTTTCTACTACTTCATTTTTTATGTTGGCAACTGTCAAGTGTTCTAACATATATTTTCTTTTGGCCAACTAGCAACATGCATATCCTGCCGATGAACTCATGCCTTTGACGTGTCGTGGTAGAATACGTGGCCAAGAACCAAGCAGAGGAGATGTGGATGATGCATTGGGAAAGTAAGGTCTTATTGTTTTCACCATAATGCAGTATTTTATTTAGAAAATGCATATTTTTGTTGTCTTTTGTTCCTTTACAAGCAGCTGACTTCAGCTATTAAATGGCATTTGGATGTACTTAAGTCTGCTACTAAAACTGTAGGACCCACATTTTGATGCTTAGAATATTGAGTATTTCACACTAAAGTTATGTTTTTGAAGTCAACGTTTACTTTTACAGGTAAATTATAAACTGCTTTATAAGTGATTTATTTAAAAAATTTTAAATCTTTTTTTTAAATGTATAGGGATACATTCTTATGCAAAAAGTGAAACAATACCTCCAGCTCTTCTTTAAAAAGGCAAAACAAAATGTACCACTACCAAGGCAAGAGTAAAATGTGCTTAATTTTCAATATTTGTCATAAATCCAAGCATCAGAGGGCCTTTTAAAGAGATACAGGTTGCCATTAATAGACTAACTTTCGCAGGTATACATAGAAGTTCCCATACAATGAATGTGAGCTGAATAAAAGCACGTATCTCCTGCACTCCTCCTGTGTCTTTTTCCTTAAATACTATACACAAGGTGCCCCTTCAGTGAATGCAGCTAAATTTCATATGAAATAAGGTGATTTACCTTGGGTGCAGTGAACACACAAGTTAACCAGAAGAAAATGATCCATGAGTTTTTTTTTTTTTTTTTTGTTTATTTGCTCTTTCCTACTTTGTGTGCCTAACCACCCAAAACGGTTTACCATATTTCACAAGCGGTCTAACTGCACTGAATATAGCTTAACCTTAGCTTTTAATGGACGCTAAATCTGCTGTGTATGCCACCCAAGTTGATTGCAGGTGTTTTATGTTGTTAAACCAGACACAAAAAACATATTGGCCATGCACAAATTTGTATGTCCAATTTTAGCTTCCTTGATGTGTTCATTAGTGAAGTGTAACAGAATCGCAATTCAGGATTCTATTTAACCTTGCTGTGCGCCCATGTCTACCTATCCTTTTTTTTTTTTTTTTCTTTTACCTAAAATTGTTGTACAAAGTCAAATATTATAATGCGTTATTTCGACCAGTAATATGTGGTGTTTTTTTGTTTTGTTTTTTTCATTTAAGGATGTTTTTTAGTAGTGTTTTTTACTTGTGTGTTATTTTATGCAAATAGTGATATTTGTAGCATGTCTTGACTTTTATTTTATTTTTTTCCCTTGTAGATTTTCTCTGACATTAATTGACACACTGGATACACTGGTGGTAAATGTCTGCTATATTTTCACTGCATGTTGTTTACTATATATTGCAATGGATTTGTTTAAATTTAAAAATGTACATTTGTAAAATATATTATCTTATCTACTTGTACAGAGGCCATATGTGGATGATATATATGATGAGCAATATCCTACTTTTTATAATTGAATAACCATTTCAGATACATTTTTTAACTCTGAACCAGTTCCCCCATTAAGTGTTAGGACCTCTGCAGTTCCTGCGGTACTCCTCTCTGCCAGTGCCTGTAATAATTCTGTCTTCAGTGTTCCACACCCTGGAGAAGTGCATATCAGTACACCCTAAATGCAGTGTTTTCATAGCAGCATCAAGCAATTGCACCAAGCACCTTTTTTTAATTTAAACTTCTCCCAGGGTGCTAATCTTTAAAATAAGTGTAAGTCAGATAATGTAATGTTTGGGTTAATTGCCTTGTAATGTGCTTTTCCATCCACATGAGATGTCTGTGTATATTTCTATGTGAATAGGATTTCCATCCTTTTTCATGCTCTGCATGTCAGCAACCTCATTAACATTCCAACACTCTAAAGAACCACCTAGTGTTGAAAATCTATGTCCGATATAACACCGTACCCAACTCCTGTCCTTACATTACAAGAAATCCCTCCAATCACAGTCCTGCTCTTTCTTTCCTAAGCCTAAAACCCACTGTGTAGAAGGCTTAGGAGCTTATATTTGTTAGACTTGCCACACTTAAGTTTAGGTTCTTTGTAACCAGGGACAGACAGGCATACTTGGGGAAATAGGAACTCCACTATATTCAGTGTATAGAGATTATATGCAAATTTAGGTTTGCCTAATAATTTCTTTGCCTTGAGGAACTCCATGACAGCCCCTATGAATGCTTTAAACCTTAAACATCTGAGTTTGGACAGGAAAAACAAAACCTGACAGAAGAAATTCAATTTGACTCCTCCTTTCCTTGTCTATAGAGTGACTTCCTAAGCTATCTCTGAAAAACGCGTGTGTATGTGTGCGTGCGCATATGTATCTCTATCTCGCAAGGTTTCTTTGTATCCCCACTTTACCTGAGTGTTTGTGTTAGCTCTGTGGTTCAAAAGACCACTTCTGAAGTTCTCCAATTCTTCTATCAGATGTGATGGCTCTCAAAAATATTAATTTGCGTAATACTTTCTGGAATGGTTCAAAGGGTTTTGACATTAGACCCTCTAAAAAAGAATTAAGATCCCAAGGTGCCACAAAGGATTTTATGAAAGTGAAAATTTTCTTTGCTGCTTTAAATAACCTCTTTATTCTGTCTGATGTTAATTTTGTGTCCAGGAATATACTCTGCTGATACCTATACCTTCATTGTACTAAGAGCAAGTGTTTTCTGTAAACCTTCTTGCCTGTAGTAATACTTCAATCGCTTTGTCAGCGATACCTTTAATCTTCAAAAGTGACCACTCTGTCTCCACACCATCAAAGAGAGCGTCTCTGCATTTGGGTGAAAACTGGTCCCTAATGTAGAGTAGAATGTCTGGCTAAGTTGGTAGGAGCCATGGTTCTAAGAGCATTTTCCACTACAAACCACAGTCTTAGAGGCCAAAATGGTGCAAGTAGATAAACAGGAGGTAACACATACATACCCCCAATTTGATCTTTCAAGACTTTGTAAGTGAATCTATTCCCTCTGCTTTTTAGTCCCTGTAACAAGAGTAGAATCTTTATACTTTGGTGTTTTTGGCTTGTTGCCATCAAACCCATCTGTGAGATCCCAAATTTCTCTGTTTGCTGAAACACTTTATTTTGTTCAGTACCCATTCTGCTGGACAGATGTAGTACCGACTGTCACCTTGTCCTTTCCTGCTACGTCAAGTGCTTAGTGGGACTTTGGATTTTCTGCCCATGATGTGATTGTTTATCTAAACCATCCATATGTTTGATCTTGGTGCCTCCTTGTCAGATTTTCTGACAGGATCTTGGTTGTTTGTGTTGCTTTTGAAGCGTAAGACTTTGCATTGCACACCACTGCTCTTTCTTCCAGGATGTTTGCATGTAAATAATCTTCTGACTTCATCCACCTAGTATTACGTCTATGTTCAGATGAGCTCCCCATTTTTTTGGATCTTGAGTTTATTATCACGGTCCATTTTGTCTCTGTGAGGGTTATTCCACTCTCCTTTTAATGGTTGTGATCCAAGGGTTCTGGATTGTGATCACATTATTTCAGTACTTCTAGTTGTGTATGTTTGAGAGATACATTTCTAAGAGCCTCAGTAGTTTCCTCACAGAAATCTTCTATTGAGATTCAGTTAGAAATGTCAGTTGAAAGCTTTTGTATGATCTCTTATGACACTTACTGTCTTTTGCTGTATCTATCGGTACGCCAAGAAATTGCAACTGTTGAGGCGGAACAAGGTGACTTCTGACTTTCCTATTACCAGAATTTTGGCCACGTATAGCAACTTTTCTCTTAGACTATTTGAGGACACCGTGTGCATACCCTATACACTTTGGGTACTCCTTTTGTGTGACATTCTGTTTTATGTTTGTTCAGGAGGATGTTCCCTCCTTTCTGTTCATTTCTCTTTCTCCTTTTCTGTTTATCTTGAATAAACATAAACTGAGGCTTTAGTGTAGAGGGGTGTATAGAATGTGAGGAGCTACTGTGAACTGTTAAGTCTTAAAGTTCACAAACCCCTGGATCATTACATAATACCCCAATGTTTTCTGTTATCACCCAGTGGACTAATAGAAAAAGATTTAACCCAAGTATAAAAATCCTATTTTAGCTCCTTCATCAGAAGCTCTTCTTTAGGCACATTTTTTTTCCTCCTCCAATTCATTAATTCCTTAAAATGCAGAGCTCTAAGGGCTCCATGTAATCTTTTGGAAAACTGTCACAAGCTACACAAACACAATTGAGTAATTTACCATCCGACTATCCTTTCACAGGCTTTGTAAGAGTACTCATTTTAGGTCCTTATTCTATATTTCCATCTAACTACTACCTAAATGTACTCTTAACACTCTAAGCTGAGGCTTATCTAGAATGGTTGTCATTTTGGCTATTGTGGGCAGGTTCTGAATCAACATGGCAGGCTGTTTTCAAGTCTCAATGATGCCGAAATATGCGCCAATATGTCCATAAAGGAGAGGAGGAGTCACGTTATTTATCTTCTGGGGGTTTCGACTTATTCCTGTCTGATTTAAGGATTAATCCATTTGTGGGGGTTGTCATGGAATCTGAAAAAGAAAAATACAGTGACAATTAACCTGGCTGGTTCCTTAGTTTGGTTGTGTTACAAAGGGAGCAGAAAGGAGCTTCCATTGGAACAGGAAGTAGAAAAACCTTGTCACAGGTAACATGTCGAACTCTCATTGTCAAGGTCTTGATTACTTGTTTATAATAAGATTATTATAGATTTGTAAGGCGCCACAGTGCTCTGCAGCAACTTACAGTAGGGAAAACATGACAGAAAACAAGGACATACAAGGCAGACAAAATAAATGCTGATATATAAAACAAAGGGTATTGAGGACCTTGCTCATTAGAGAGCTTACGTTTTAAGTGGAACAAGAGAAGTGAGTGTGTCTTAGAGTGGAAATTGGGACAGCTTAAGGGGGGTAGTAGTGTCAAGTAGTATTATCAGGGATAAGATGAGCTTTAAAAAAAAAAAAGATGGATTTTGAGAGCATGTCTAAAGATTTGAAGGCTGTGGGAAAGCCTGATTGGATGTGGTAAGGAATTCCAAAAGTGGGGAGCAGCACGGGAAAAGTCTTGTAGGAGGGGAGTGAATGGTGGTTATCAGAGATGAGACAAGGAGCAGGTCAGAAGTAGATCTAAGAGGCAGGGAGAGTATTTTGATATGAGTTTTGAGTTGTATAAAGATGTGTTCAAGGCTTTATAGGTAAGGGTGAGTAATTTGAATTGTATTCTGGAGGACACAGGGAGCCAGTGTAAGGATTTGCAAAGTGGTGCAGCAGATGTGGAGCGGTGAGAGAGGAAGATCAGTCTTGCAGCAGCATTTAGGATGGATTGAAGTGTGGATGTATGGATAGCAGGAGGTTACAGTAGTGAAGACTTGAGATGATGAGAGAATGGATTATTATTATTATCCTTTGTTAGGCGCCACAAGGTATCCGCAGCGATGTACATAGTATAAACAGTAAACCATACAGGGTGTAACAGTACAGAACAGTAAACACAAAGTACCAATGCTTCAGAAACTCCGGGCAGGCAAATGGAGTAAATACGGAGCAGAAGAATGGGTATGGGGACAGGAGGGGAGACGGGCCCTGCTCATTTGAGCTTACATCCTAAAGGAGGGTGGATGAAACAGGCATGATAGGGAGGCAGTGATGCAAGGGGAGAGAAAAGTGGAGCAGGGGAGAACGAGCAGAGGAGATGATGGGCTGGGTGGAAGGTTAGTAGGCTTTGAGGAACAGGTGAATTTTGAGTGCTCGTTTGAAGGAGCACAGATTGGGAGCGAGACGGATGGAGCAAGGGAGGTCATTCCAGTGCAGGGGGGCAGCACGGGAGAAGTCTTGGATTCTGGAGTGGGAAGAGGTAATTAGAGTGGAGGAGAGGCGACGGTCATTTGCCGAGCGCAGGGAGTGGACGGGAGTGTGAATGGTGAGGAGGTTAGAGATATAGGGGGCAGTAGACTGGGAGAGAGCTTTGTAGGTGGTGGTAAGGAGTTTAAAGAGGATTATAGTTTTTGTAGTATGATTAAAGAATTATTTTGGCAATGTTTTTAAGGTGGAATCGACAGGACTGGGAGAGAGTCTGAATGTGTGGAATAAAGTAGAGGGTGGAATCGAGTGTGACACCAAGGCAGCGAGATTGGGAGACTGAGGAAATTGTATTATTGACAGTGAGGGATATTTGAGGGCAGGTGGTGATTCTGGCAGGGGGGAAGATAATAAGCTCTGTTTTGGATTTGATCTGCTTTAGGTTGCGTTGGGACATCCATGTGGAGATAGCTGAAAAACATTTGGTTACAAGAGAGAGTACAGAAGCGGAGAGGTCAGGAAAAGAGATATAGATTTGGGTGTTATCTGCATAGAGGTAGTACTGGAGGCCGAATGAGTGATTTGGTACTCCCAAGAGAAGAGGTGTACAATGAAAAAAGAAAAGGGCCAAAAACTGAGCCTTGTGGGACCCCAGCAGATGGAGGGGAGGATGTGCCATAGATGAAAACAAAAAATGAGTGGTTCGATAGGAAGTGAACTAGAGATGAACTGTGCCTTAAGGTCAATGGAGTGAAGGGTGTTTCGAAGACAAGCGTGATCAACAGTGTCAAAAGCAGCAGAGAGGTCCAGGAGAATGAGTATGGAGAAATTACCTTTAGACTTTGCAGTAAGTAATCATTGATCACTTTTGTGAGAGCAATTTCAGAGGAATGTTGGGGACGGAAACCTGGTTGCAGAGAGTTGAGAATAGAGTGAGAGGAGAGAAAGTGAGACAGGCGTTTGTACACTAATGCTCAAGTGGAGACAAAGTGGAGGAGAGAAGTAGGGCAGTAGTTGGAGAGAGAGGCTGGATCAAAAGATGGTTTCTTTAGAATTGCTGAGATGAGCGCATGTTTAAAGTAGGATGGAAATGTTCCAGCGGAGAGAGACATGTTGTAGAGATGCATTAGAGGTGGGCATGCAGTTGAGGAGAGGAAGCGGAGAAGTTTGGAGGGAATAGGCTTGAAGGGACAAGTTGTAGGGTGAGATGAGTGTAAACACTTTGCCTTCAGTTACTGGCGAGAATGAATTAAGAGTGGATTGGGGAGTGAAGGTGGGTAGAGTGGGTGGAGTGTGTGGAATTGGACAGGAGAAAATATATATTTGCAAATTTTTTTTATTTTTTTTTTACTTTATTTTCTTTGAAGTAGTTGACAAACTCATGGGCTGTAGAAAGTGAGTTGAAGGTGGCAAGGAGGCGACGTAAGTTAGAAGACTGGGTGGATATTAGAGATTTGAAGAATGTTTGTTTGGCAATTGAAATGACAGTGGTGTAAGATGAAAGGATGAATTTATAGTGGAGGAAATCTGGAGAGGAACAAGATTATCTCCAGTCATGCTCTTCAATGTGGGAGCACTTTTGCAGGTAGTGGGTCTGTTTGGTGTGCCATGGTTGGGGTTTGGATCGTCTGGAGCTACATTGTCTAGGGCTAAAATGAGTGTTTTGTTGTAGGAATAGGTGGCCTGATTAGGGCAGGACAGTACAGACATAGGAGAAAATAGTTGTTTTAGTGAAGATGAGAAGTGGATTGGGTTAAGAGTACTTGGTTGTCGTTGTGTACATGGGGATTTGGGTGCAGGGGGGGAGGACATGAAGTAAGGTGAGGTTGTGATCGGAGAGGGACAATGCTAAGTTTGTGACATTAGAGATGGAGCAGTAGCGGGAGAAAACAAGGTCAAGGGAGTGGCCATCACAGTGGATGGGAGATGAGGTCCACTGGGAGAGACCAAAAGAGGATGTAAGTGAAAGAACTTTAGTGGTAGAAGAGACAATGGGATTATTTATGGGAGTGTTGAAATCGTCTAGTATGAGAGTAGGCAGGTCAAAGGATAGGAAATAAGTGAGACAGGCTGCAAAGTTATCAAGACTGGACCTGGGGAGTGATAAATGATAGCAACCCGAAGGTGGAGAGGATAAAATAGAATGATAGTGTGGACTTCAAAGACAGTGAATGAGAGTGAGGGTTCAGAGGGTATGACTAGGAAGTTGCAACTTGGAGAAAGTAGAATGCCTACCCCATCACCTTGTTTGTTTCCGGGTCTGGGGGTATGACTGAGGGAGAGTCACCCATAGAGAGCTGCCGGGGATGTAGTGATGAGGAGGTGAGCCAAGTTTCTGTAACGAAAAGGAGATTGAGGGATTTAGAAATAAATAGATCATGAATGGATGCAAGTTTGTTACAAACAGATCTGGCATTACATGGTACACAGGTGAAGGTAATAGAGAGTAGTGGAGATATGTGGATAAGGGTAGTGGGATTGCAAGTACTGGGTGAATGGAAAGGTTTTGCATGGAGCGAGGACCATGAGCAGAGTGGGGATTGTACGGGGTCCAGGGTTAAGTGAGATGTCGTCAACAGCCATGAGAAGGAACATTGCGAGGAAGATGACATGCAAGGAAGATTTGTGGGTGTGAGTTTTTTTCTATTTATGTAGGCTGGTTGGTGCAGGAGACAAAACAATTCATGTGTTCAGACTAGTGAGGAGGCAAGTAGTGAAGGGGAAATCCTAATAGGGGAGGAAGAAATAAGATGATTGTGAAAGAGGAGTTTGAATAGAAGTATGGTGATATTTAATAGAATAGAGTGTAAATTGAGTAGGTGCATGATGGAGAAATGTGAAGGTGTATTAGTTAGGACAGGTAATGAGAGAGTGGAAAGGAACACTTGGTCCAAATGGTGCAGGGCAATGGAAGGGGTGAAGGATGCTTTACCACCCCCTGGCTTGGGTTAATAGAGTATTCAGTTTCTGTAGCTCTGACATGACGAAGTCCAGGATACTGAGAGTTGGTTGTAGAGGGTCCAGCAGACATAGATGGCAATAGTAATCACAATTGAACTCCGTTGGCAACTGAACAGGTGTTGAAAAAGCAAAGACAGTTAGCTTTGTGGGTCCCACAGCTGAACAGAGGTGGTAGTTCAGTAGATCTTAAAACATCCTTTGTTTTTTCAGTATGAAAATGGTTCTCAGCGCTGATGAGCTTTACTTTACTGCAGGAATCTGTTATTTGTATTAACACTTTATTAACACTTTAAGTGCTGTGAAATAATCTGTATGTTGTAACTCTGCTATAGAGTTTTAACCTAAAAATATTCCTGACAGGTATAGTCTGAACGAAGAAGTAAGCAGGGTTTCCTGATAAGGGGAGGAAAAACACTCTACAATGTATATGCCATGTGTGCACACGAATCCAAGGTTATGCAAAGTCATGCAATCCTTTGCTTCAATGTTACAATTGCCTATTAATTTTTTTCATGCTATAAAAAAACCTATTTTTGCTTTCTACATTGTAATTGAGTGAGCTTGCGAGCAGGGTTCTCTTACCTCTGTATGTATTACCCAGTATTGTTTTATTCCCAATTGTAAAGCGCTACAGAATTTGCTGAAGCTATATAAATAAATGTTGATGATGATCTTTTACATATCTAAGCAGCCCTGCTGTAATCTGAGGTTAATATTATTATTATATTTTTTTTTAGGTGCTAAACAAAACCCAAGAATTTGAAGATGCTGTTCGGAAAGTAATTAATGATGTAAATTTAGATAATGACATTGTGGTTTCTGTATTTGAGACAAATATTCGCGTGTTGGGGTAAGTATATATTCTAGATTTATGTGTGTGCTTCATATTTTTGTGATTTCTTGATTGTTTTGTGTATTAGTCCAATTTTAATGTGTGCTTTTTTTATTTTTTTTGTTTTGTTGTTTTTTTAAATTCCCAGTGGTCTACTTGGGGGACACTCTGTTGCCATCATGCTGAAAGAAAGAGGAGAGCGCATGTTGTGGTACAATGATGAACTGTTGCACATGGCTAAAGAGCTTGGCTACAAACTCCTTCCAGCTTTCAACACTACAAGTGGCCTTCCCTATCCAAGGGTATGTTAAATTATACAATAAACTGTGATAGTGTAAGCTTTACAGGGTGTGTGTGTGTGTGTGTGTGTGTGTGTGAACATTCCATATAGTCCTTGGAGAGTTGGAAACTTGTAGACAATGCATGTATTATCTTTGGCACTTTATGATGCTCATGCTCAAAATAAAAATTACATTTATCTGTTTTTATTGTAGATGTGTTGCGGGATATAAATAATTGCTCACACTTACATATTTGCTAATACAGCAGGGTACCTGTTCGCTTTAGTTTAGATGTCCCAGAAATGCCCTGCCTTCTTTTGGAGTAATATTGTTTAGTTTGATTACTATAGTTAAGAGACCCTACTTCATTATTTCCCACCGGTACTATTGCAATTTCCTTCTATGCAGCATTTCCTTTGCCTATCTTCCCTTTCCCCATGCTTCAATCCATACTAGATGCTGCAGAAAGCCCAATCTTCCTATTCTCCTTCACAACCTTTATATCTGCCTCTGACCTACACCATGCTCATCTGATAACGACCTCTCACTCTTGCTCACAAGACTTCTCATGCCACTATTCACCCATGGAATTCCCTACCACACCTGCTCAGGCTTTTTCCCCCATCTTTCAAATCTTTAAATACTCTCTCAAAACCACCATTTTATCTAGAGCTTACCTACTCCCACTTATATTAATCACACTGATACACCATTGCTACAGTCCCAATCTTCACTTTCAGCCACACTCACTCCCTTTTCCCATTATATATTGTATGCTTTAACAAGTAGGCCCCCCTACCGTTTGTTTCATTGTCTGCATTTTTTTTGTCCTATATTTGCTCTGTATTTCCCAGTGTTGGGCACTGTAGTAATTTATAGTCATGATTGGTTTAGTTGTATTTATTCCCAATATGTTGAAATGTTATTTTTATGAACCCCTATAACATTAAAATTAATATGTCCATGTTTATCTTTCTTTACCGTAGCTGTTGACTTTGCTTTGAAAGTAACTCTGTTTATATTGACTTGGAGAGGGATATTTTGTCTGTTACTCATAGATTGTGCTACTCTTGTTTTTTGGGTTTTTTTGAAGGTCAATTTGAAGTTTGGTATCAGAAGGCCTGAGGCACGGACAGGCACTGAAACTGACACATGTACAGCATGTGCAGGAACACTCATCCTGGAGTTTGCTGCACTCAGCCGTTTCACTGGAATATCAATATTTGAGGTTGGTCTGTCCCTTTCTGCAGCATTTACTGGTTAAAAGAATTGTTTTAGTGGTTTAAATGATAAATTATGTTAATTAAATCTTTTGTATCCAGATTTTTGCCTTTTAACCATCAATGGTCAATGTTACATAATAGTAATGGAAGGGATAGCCTTGAAGATCTATCCTTCACTCTTTCCTGCCTTTTGGGGGGCACTGTAACCATAAGGTATAGTAGGTGGAATTGAAGCAAGGGCACTTTAAATTTTAAACTGTTGAGTGGATAGCTCTTCCCTACTACACCCCTCCCTCTTTCTTTTTTAGGACTGTCACCCTATATTTTGTTTTGCTTTTTGTGTTTTTTCTTTTTGTTTATTTTTTCATTTATTTAGGTTCAAGGACACCTCCCAAGGAGTGGCTAGCCAGTGGGCTTTACCCACTCTGGGTCCTTGAGCTGAGGTGAGCAGCCTTCTGGATTCCCTCACCTAAGGCAGTTATGCAGCCCTCTCCCCTCCATGTCCACATTGGGCTCGCAGTGCAAATGGGCTATACACAGCCACTGCACTTTATGGAGAGGAGCTCATGCAGGCTGCAAATTGTTTCCCCTTTGACAATGTTATCCAAAGAACTGCAGCCGTTTTTGGAGACTACGGCTGGGGCTGCATTCATGAGCGGTGAGTGAAGAGAGCATAAAACAAAAGAGAAACAAGAGCATATACACAGCAATTCTTGAAAGCGCTGTCGGAGGAAGGTATTACTGGTGTAAGCCTGTGTCCTTTCCGTCTTTCTCAGTGGAAATGCCATTTCTCTCTACACTGGGTCATTCTGTACTGCTGTGCTCCCTTATCTGGTAGCTGTTGTTCACAAACAAAATATCCTGTAACACTATTTTTTTTTTTTTTATACTATTTCACTTTCTTCTTTGCTAATCATGACTATCTCATGTATGTCTAGATTTACAGTGTGTGCGCAAATAAATTATATATATATATATATATATTATATATATATTATATTATATTATAATATAATTATATTAGTGTGTTTATTTCCCGATTGTATAAGATGCACCTTAATTTTGGCCCCGAAATTTGTGCGGAGATTGCAGGGGCTTGCTGCCGGCGGCTGCACAGTATGTGCAGGTCCGTTCGGCAGAGACAGGCAGGGAGAGAGAGGCTCCGATGGTGTTTTAAAACACAATCGGAGCAGCTGGCCAGCACACTCTCCCTGCCGAACGGACCTGCACATAGTGTGCAACCGCCGACAGCAAGCCCCTTCAATCGCCCCACTGTATAAGGCGCACCCAGTTTTTAGAACCCATGTTTTTGGGAACAAGGTGCGTCTTGTACATGGTATTGGCTGAATATTTTCTAGAAGCTTCTGATTTATTTTGATTTTTTTTTTTTACGGTTGGGCATCTCTGAATGCGGTTTCTGGCCCCTTCAGACTCTCTGCACTCTTAATTCCGACCAGGTGTTCCTTTGCTGATGATTTAGAATCTAAATCAGGCCTGTCCAACCTGCGGCCCACCAGATGTTGTGAAACTACAAGCCCCAGCATGCTTTGCCAGTAGACAACCTGTTGATAGCTGGAAGGGCATGCTGGGACTTGTAGTTTCACAACATCTGGAGGGCCGCAGGTTGGACAGGCCTGATCTAAATGAACATGGGAATGTCTACCATTTGAGGGTATTACTATTTTGGTTCAGAACTGGACTAGATCATTTAGGTATCTACAGGAGGCACTCCTTTCTGCCTGTCAGCAATACTAGACCAAAACAACCACTTTTTCGGTCCTTTCGTTCCTTCAGAAGGACAAAGTTTTCACAGTAACGGGTGTAGGCCAGATGCAGTGCTGCCAACCTGACAGAAAAGAATTCTGTGTGACAGGATGAGTCACCACTTTACTATGGTGGGGGCTTGTGTTCTACAGTTTCAGGACCAATGGCTGGCTTCTGCCACAGATGCCTGGGTTCGGTAGGTAGTGACAAGGTACTTAGGTACTATATCAGACCTCATCAAATTTCCCCACTGCAGATTGTTTATAGGCCTACCCACCTGCTGGCACAGAAGACTGGCCCTCAAGGAAGTTATTCGAAAGGTTCTGGCTTCCGGTTCCAGCTCAAGATTGAGGGTGGAGGAAAACCCCAAACCTCTTTTTGGTCCCAAAACAATTTCGAGTTCTGTGGTTTCAAGATGGAGTTGTTGCTGTCGTAGATTGCAGGTATGATAAAAGGCAAGTTCCTTTACAGTCCCATATGGGAGGGGCATCAGCATTTACTTCAATATGCAGTGTGCGATGCACACTATCACTTTCAGGCTTTACCCTTTGGCCTAGCAACCGCACCAAATGTCTTCACCAAAATTATGCCCACCTTATTTGAATGACCTGTTAAAGGCGCCGTCCACGCCTGACCTTCAACAGCATATTTTGCTGGCTATCCAGATTTTGGGAACATTGAGAACCCAGCCGTATCTTTCCAAGTCTTCCTTGATTCCAGCACTACAGATTAGGTTTCTCAGTTTCAACTTCTATAAAGTGTTCCAGAAGTCTTTAACATTTGGAACAAGACAAGGCCTAACTGGCCAGATGGGAAGTGTCTCTTCTCAGATGCATGAAATTGGTGGGACTATGGTATCTGTGTTTGAGGCGGTTCCTTTCACACATTTTTATTCCCGGCTGCCTCAGCAGGAGCTTCTCAGGAAATGGTCCACCCTTCAGTTGGGCAGACAGATCGTCACTTTGTCCATGGCCACATGTCTATTCCTCACATGGTGGTTGACCAGAATAAATCTTACAAAAAGTCAGTCCTTCCAAAATTGGTAGTGACAGATGACAGTCTGTCCTGGTGGGGAGCAGTCATAGATTCTCTTCAGTTCCGGGGCCTCTGGTATCACCAAGAGTAATTTTTTCAGCGATCTTCAGAGTGGTTGTACAGAGTCAGGGGGTTATGGCTGTGACAATCCAATTGGGCGATGCAACACAGCCTACCTGAACCATCTTGGTGACTATGCAGTGAATTGTCCATGCGGAAGTTGGTATGGATCATGTTTTGGGCAGAATGCCAAGTTCCAGTGATATCTGCCTCATTCAACCCGGTTGTGGAAATGGTCCCCTCACGCAAAGGTGTTTGCTCAAATTTTACAACGTTGGGGTTAGCCAGAGAGAGATCTCAAGACATCAAATCTATTCTGCAAAGTACAGATACCCTAAAGTGAGGTACATGCATGCCATGACTATTTTATGGAAATTTTCGTGTGATGTACATGTTCCTGGTGATTCCAGTGCTCTCACAGGTGTTAAAGAAACTAAAGAGAGAGTGCTCGTTATTGTGGTGGTTCTGGTTTGGCAGCACAGGACATGGTACTTCGGCATCCTAGGGATTGTCATAGATCTGCCTTGCCGCTTTGTCCAGATCTTCTGGCTCTTCATTGCTACAAGTCATCTGGCTTTGATGTGGCTAATGAAACCGTGATCCTTTCAGGCCAGGGGTTTTTCACACAAGTTTGTACAGACTATGATTAAGGCTAGGAAACCATAACCTTCTGCAAGTTACTACCGTGTATGGAAAGTTTGTTTTCAGTGGTGTGAAAGTCAGTTTTCACACTGCCCAAGTTTAGGTTTTCCCGCTTGTTATCCTTCATACAGGAGTGTTTTGACACGGGTCTCAGTCTCTCTTCTTTGAAGATGCAAGTTTTGGCGCCCTCAAATATTTTTTTAGTGCAAGTTGCCATTAATGAGAGATTTGCATACCTTCCTAAAAATGGTTCTATATCTTTATCTCCCCCCCCCCTCCCCTTTTATACATCCTGTAGATCCTTACTAGAGAGCTCTTCGAGCCATTGTATTCAGTTGATACTGTTATGTTACCTGGAAGGTGGTGTTTTTTTTTGTTTTTTTTACTCGCTATCGCTTCTGCTTGTCGTTGTCCAAGTTGGGGACATTGTGCTGTAACCCCCTTTTTCTGTGTGGTGTTTTTTTTTCCATTTTGTCTGGGCAATACTTGGCACTGAGCCCTCTTTTGTGCTGGTGGTGGTTTCAGGTTTTCACTTGTACCAGGAGATTGCCATTCCAACATTTTCTCCTAAGTCTCCAATTTCAGGACCGTACTGCCTCAGTTCGTAAAACTAAAACCATTTTCATTCTGTATGATCTGCTCAAGCATGGTTAGCCGGCATCTAAGCAATCTATTGCTAATCGGGGAACATTCACTATTCGTTTGGCTTACATTGAGGTGGCTTCCAGTGCAGATTGGCTCGAAGGCCCATTCAATCAGGGCAGTTGGTGCGTCCTGAGCAGTGCATCATGTTGCTGCGGCCGAACAGTTGTGCCAGGCTGCTATGTGGTTGGAAACACCTTTTTCAGATTAGTTAAGATAGTTACAGGGCTTTGCAAATTGGGTTGCTAGCTTGGGGCGCACTGTCTTACGTGCAACTGTTTTAGAGCAATCCCACCCTTAGGGGCAACTTTAGAATGTCCCATGGTCGCAGTGTCCTCCCAATGGCAGGAGAGAGAGAAGAGGATTTGTTACTCATTGTAAAATCCATTTCTCTGAGTCCATTGGGGGACACTGCGGCCCTCTTTGTTTTGACTTTTTGATTGTTTACTTTCTAGGTATTTCTGTTATGCCTAGTTAGGCCATCTCTCTTCAATCTGTTTCAAAACTGAGGTTCGGTCCAGATGGGTGGGGTGTATAAAGGGGAGTAGCTATCAACTGAACTGTTAAACAATTAGTGGCATATTTAGTTATCTTCCTGAATCATGGCCACGCATTTAAAGTGCTATTACGGTACCGCCACTTCGCGGATTTCCCTTCGCAACCCTATCATCATCATTTATTTATATAGCGCCAATATATTCCGTAGCTCTTTACAATTGGGGACAAACACAGTAAACTAATAAACAAACAGGGTAAAACAGACAAAGAGGTGAGAAGGCCCTGCTTGCAAGCTTACATCCCTATGGGATATGAATGGAAATCTGTGGTGTAGCGCTATGGGAAAGAAGGTGGCTGCACGTAGCCTGATCCCGGAATGTAATTTAATATGCCCAGAGCCGTAACGAGGCCGGTGCGGGCGGTGCCGCCGCCCCGGGCGCAGTCCCTAGGGGGCGCAGTGGCCGCCCGCACCGACTTCTGTGTGAGGAGTGAAAAGAAAAAAAAAAAATTAAACAGACCTCAGATTCAGACTGCCGGCCGCCCGGCGCATCCAAGATGGCGGCCGGCACCCGGCTCCACCCCCTTCTGAACTCTGCCCTCTGCCTCAGCGTCTGATGTCATGACGTTGCTAGGCAGCAGAGGAGCAGAGAAGCAGAGAGGAGCCAGGCAGCGACGGCTGGACAGGAGGTAAGTTTCAAAGCAGGGGAAGGGGGATGTAAGCTGCAATTATGGAGGGGATGTAAGCTGCAATTATGGAGGAGATGTAAGCTGCAATTATGGAGGGGAGGGGGGGATGTAAGCTGCAATTATGGATGGAGGCAAGAGGGGGGGAATGTAAGCTGCAATTATGGATGGTGGCAAGGGGAGGGGGGAATGTAAGCTGCAATTATGGATGGAGGCAAGGGGGGGGGATGTAAGCTGCAATTATGGATGGAGGCAAGAGGGGGGGAATGTAAGCTGCAATTATGGATGGTGGCAAGGAGAGGGGGGAATGTAAGCTGCAATTATGGATGGAGGCAAGGGGGGGGGGAATGTAAGCTGAAATTATGGAGGGAGGCAGGGGGGGAATGTAAGCTGCAATTATGGAGGGGGGGAGGGGATGTATGCTGCTATTAGGGAGGGGGGAATGTGTGCTGCTATTAGGGAGGGGGGGAATGTGTGCTGCTATTAGGGAGGGGAGGAATGTGTGCTGCATCTTGCTATTATGGAGGGGGGGGATGCTGCTATGCTTTATGAGGGATGGGGGGGTATGCTGCCCTAATGTGTGAGGGAAGGGGGGTATGTATTAATATAATGTGTGATATGAGGGTAGGGAGGTTGGGTGTCTTAGTACATGGGTGGGAGGTAGGCTATTAATTTAATGGTGACGTTTAGGCGGGGCTAATTATTTAATGGGTACTAGTTTATTTGTGGGGTGCTGGTGGGTCAATTTAATTTATTGATGGGGCTTTTTAATTTAATGGTGGGGTCTATTAATTTCAGGTGAGGTATTTATCTGTATTGCAGTCACAAGAATGCTCTCTGTATAGTATGGTGGTCACAGGAATGCTCTCTGTATAGTATGGTGATCATAGGAATCCTCTCTGTATAGTATGGTGGTCACAGGAATGCTCTCTGTATTGTATGGTGATCATAGGAATCCTCTCTATAGTATGGCGGTCACAGGAATGCTCTCTGTATAGTATGGTGGTCACAGGAATGCTCTCTGTATAGTATGGTGGTCACAGAAATGCTCTCTGTATTGTATGGCGATCATAGGAATCCTCTCTGTATAGTATGGCGGTCACAGGAATGCTCTCTGTATAGTATGGTGGTCATAGGAATGCTCTCTGTATAGTATGGTGATCATAGGAATCCTCTCTGTATAGTATGGCGGTCACAGGAATGCTCTCTGTATAGTATGGCGGTCACAGGAATGCTCTCTGTATAGTATGGCGGTCACAGGAATGCTCTCTGTAAGGTATGGCGGTCACAGGAATGCTCTCTGTAAGGTACGGCGGACACTAGGAGGCTCTTTATATTGTATGTGTGTGTGTACATGTGTGTGTATATATATATGTATATGTATATGTATATATATATATATATATATATATATATATATATATATATATATATATATATATATATATATATATATATATATATATATATATTTTTTATGTAAGTGCACATCCACATTATTTATGTAATAAATGTATTGCTATACAGCATTACACTATGTGAGTTTCTTCCTCTCCATTATCCTGAATACTACTGAGTATATATGAAGTGCCAGTTCTGGAACCTTTCAACATTGTATGAAGCATCTGCTATTCCCATGGGGTAATAAGGCTCAACTTGATTGGTGAAGATACCGGTTATACCTACAGATAAGCTTTAAAGATCTTTTATCTGGTACGCATATTATATTGGCACGGCGCTGGTGTTCTAGAGTGGTTCCTCATTTCCTTCTTCCTGTTGATCCACTATTATTACCTGAGTGTCTATACCTATTTAGTGGTTAAGATTCTGACTTTTGGTACACCTTTCTGTATTTTTATATACAGTATTATACTATTTGGCGTCCCCTCCCATTTGTTTTGTGTTATATATATTATATTTAGTGTGATGGTGACAAGGGGGCACAATGATAGAGATGGCTCCATGGCACGGTGTGATAAAGGAGAAACTGTTATGGAGAGCACAGTGGGATGAAGGGGCAGTGTGATACAGATGGTACCATTACATTTATGTTTTAATTTGTTTCAGTGAGTTTTATTTCAATAACCAATTAATTTTTTTATACAGCTAGCATGTGATAGCTGCATTTAAAGTACTTTGATTCTATGGAGGCTTATTACATAAAGATCCTTACAAAGCCAGACCAAGAATAATGGAGAGGGAGGTGGTTTCAGTGCGGTCTAGAACTTGTAAAGTGCTAGCCACGCCCCCACAGTAGGTTGACCACACCCACCCGACAATTGACACTCCCACTTAGATGGGGGGCGCCGGTTCCCTGTCTCGCCCAGGGCACTAAAATGGCTAGTTACGGCACTGAATATGCCTCTTAACATTCCCCAACTCCAAGATATTGAAAAGGGGGGTTCCCTGGACGCCAAGGTCAAAAACAAATATATGTTTTAACAGCAGTAATATAAATAGTCATGTATTATCAAATGATAAAATACAATCAGTGCACTGATATTACATAAAAGTAAACACAATTGCAAATAGCATATACATGTAGAGCTGTGAGTAAACAGGCTCAGGCAAGATCACGAAAACAATAAATTCTGTTTGTCAATCCAGTCCCAATCCAAGTAGGATGGCTAGATAACATGAATAGACAATGGACATAAGAATAATTGCTAGGTTGATAATGAATATAAAAAGCAACCGTGTTGTAACATATATACTCACATGTAACTGCAGTGAGTGTATATGCATATTAGGAATAGCTAGCCACTTCACAGCTGTTGTAGTCTAGTCTCCATATGGATAGTATAATGGTACAGTTAATGTGGCTGAATGTTCCACTGAGTACTTGCTGGTGACTGTTTCCTCCTCCTTGTCACCTGGAGACCATCTCTGGTTATAATCTGCCTTACAAGTTCTAAGCTCAACAACCTGGGCAGGAACCTGTGGGCAAGTTGGTAATTGCTGCTTACTTTTAGTGCCCTATGCATTTATTATAAAAAAAAAAAAAAAAAATGTTGCCCCTCTGCCACACCTGTTTGCCCAGGAGAGAGTATGTAATGTAGTTTATGTTATATTTTAGCTTTACTTGGCTTCAGTCAACTGTTACAATGCACTATGTTCTTTCCTGTGTCTTCTTCCTCCGTCCATCACATCTACACTGTCACGCAGGCACTGTTGATATATGTGGAATGCCAGCCCCAGGGAGGGAGTGGGTCAATCTTAGACTTAACTCAGAAGCTGAGTTGAGTAGTTTGCACACACAACAGGTGGTTTCTCATCCAAACAAAATAAAATGTAATCTGCCACATTGTCATGTTATCTGGAAACATTTCAGGTTATCGGAATGTTGTGGAGTAGTGTATAAAAAGGAAGATATGTAAGTTCACTTTGTTTAATTTTGATTGTTGCTGACTTTTCTGTCCAAATAGGAACATGCCCGAAAAGCGCTAGATTTTCTCTGGGAGAAGAGGCAACGTAGTAGTAACTTGGTCGGTGTAACAATAAATATTCATACAGGAGACTGGGTTCGCAAAGGTAAGTATAAAATTGTTTCATCATAAAAGGCAGATTTTAGTCGGCTGTGATTGTGTCATTAAAAAGCATTTTGTGATTTCAACATTATTACAATTTGAAGGGATCTCTAAAATGTATCCGTTATTAACTGATCATGCTCCTAGGGCACTCAATTTTCCTGTGAACAATTTTTATGTTTCACAATTCACACCATTGGTACATGGGAATGTCAGTAAACATTAAACTTTGGGGGTTGGATCATTAAATGTCAAGCCTGGAAAATGTTTTAGATTATTGAAAAGATTACAATATGAATGACCTCCACAAAATTATATCTTCCATATAACTCAGATCGTCTTCTCATTGACACATTTCATTTTTGATGCAACAATTTTAGGCCTTTATTTTCAATAGTGCTCATATTTTTTCTGAGGTTCACATTTATGCAATTCTTCCACTGTGCTTACATTAATAAAACTCTGTGTAAGTGACCTCTATTCTTGCCTTTTCAATTTGATAAATGGGTAGCATGTATAGACTGCCTAGCAGTAAGTATTCAGTTGTTTATTATTTTCCTGCATGTATGTATAAAATGTATTTTCTCTTAAGACAGCGGTGTGGGTGCAGGAATAGATTCATACTATGAATATTTACTGAAGGCCTACGTGCTGCTTGGTGATGACAGCTATTTGGAAAGATTTAATACAGTAGGTGGATGAAAGATTTTTAACCCTTTTAATATATTCTAGTAAATCAGTCAAAAGTCTGAATGATTAAGTCCATATATTTCATCTAATATACTTACTGTAATTGAATATGGAAACAAATTAAGATGTGGTAGACACACTTGCTCCAGTTGTACATCATTCAGCTGTTAAGTTTCCCTAGAGTAATTATGTTTAATAAATATTCCTTATGTTCAATGTTTCCAAAATCTTACATGTTCAATGAGAATGTATTAAAAGTATTTATAAAGAATCATTGTATCATCTTAGGCTGGTGTCGGATATGTTTTTTTTTTATTTTTACACCGCATAGAAAAGTCATATATCCTTGATGTTGCTGAAAATAAATGGTACTGAAATGTATGGGTAATCTCATGACACACAAAATGCTTGAACTCTGTTTGCAGCCAAATAGGAAAACCATAACTTGTAACGTAAAGGAGTCTCTGTACAGGCACAAATTGTCTTTAGGTACTCCCACACTCAACAGCCTTTTCTCGCAAAGCAATCGTATTGAATAACATCTTAAACTACTGCTATGTATGTGACACACAAAAGATAAATAATTCAGAAGAATGTTACTCAAACAAATTATCCAGAAATGATAATTGTAGAATGACCTTTCAATTAATTTCAGTATACAGTTGAAAAATTCCTTAATTAACCAACCTATAGCTGTATGTGTATTTTACAGTTGTATCCAAAAATGGAAGCGCCCCTTTTCATATTGACAGTTGTGCATCTTTTTGCACAATTACTATTTACTGGTTTTATTAGATCGAAAAAAAAACAAACCCTGTGAATGTAGCATATGAAAAAGTTTCTGCACACTTCCAGTTTATTTATTAACACTTCCTTGGAGTGGGGACCGAAAATGCAGTGGAGGTGTCTTTGCTGCCACCTACCTCCCCACACACTTTCACCACTGGACTCATCTGGAGGAGCCAGCCAGAGTCTCCGCAGACTGTGCCCGGCGTTTTTCTGCAAAGGCGGCAGGAGAGCAGCCATCTTCGCACCACATAACAGAGGAGCTGCGGTCTGGAAGTATAACCAGCACAGTACTGGTAGAGGGGGATTTAGCAAGCTGCAGTGGACATGGGGTACGCCTGCCTCTATTGTGGCGGTAGCCATTAATTTCCTTAGGGGACTGGGTGAGGTAGGGGTTACTATTTTTTCATGTAATCCTATGCTTAGGCACTAGATTGGTGGAAGGGGATGTTATTCTGGACAGCTTCCAATCCAGTTCTAGGCCCTGGGAGGGGGTGCTTTTTCCCTCTCCCTGAACTTCTGCCCTGGTGGTCTTTCACTCCTCATGTACAGACACCAGAACAGCAGCCATATTGGAGCTCCAGCACTCCTTCTTTTTCCTTAAATCTGTAAGGTACCCAGTCTTTGCAGTTTGTTTTTTGAGTGGTTAGTCCTTCAGACTGTTTGCGTTCTGTGGCTGTATTGCAGGCTCACTTTCTTTTCACGGATAGTGTGCTGCTTCTTTTTTTTTTTTTTTTTTTTTCTTTTGTGCTTATCCTATCTGTGTATATTATGTCAGAGGGAGGGTTAAGGCTGTCATGACTCTCTGATGAAGTTTACCTGTGCCAGACAAAGTGCTATTTTGACTTTAGCACAGCCTGGTCCCGAATCTGGAGAACCTGCCAGGATTAGGTCATTAGCTGACTCTGTGGCATAAATTGCCTGCTTACTCTGACAAATCCCATTTCAGTTTCGCTAGGCCAGGGTCCTGCAGTATCTGTGGAACTGGCTAGGGTCAGAGGTCTAGAGGCTTTCTGTACAAGTTCTGGATTCGGTTTCCCCCTCTTTAGAGAGGATGTTGGAATCCACTACGCTGTCTTCCTCATGTAAGCACAGGCTGGTGGTGGCGCCCCAGCTGGGAAGTAAGTTGGATTCTGACTCCTCTTCCCAGGCAGAGAGTGAAGTGGTTGTTGAGTCAGACATGGAGGACTTGTCTTTTGCATTGTAAGTTCGCTTTGACAGTCAGGTTGGGGAGGAATTATTACAGGCTATTAACCAGGTGTTAGGAACTGTCGCCTTTGGAATGACTTGATATGATAGATCTCTTTTGGGTATTGATTCAAATGATTCTTTTTCACAGGCATCACCACAACTCTGAAAAAGCGTCTGGCTTTGTGAGAGGCCATCCACTCCTTGATTCCGGTCCCTGAAAATTGGAGGTTTGGTGTGTTTTTTTCTCTTGTGTATTTTTTTTACCTGTATCTGGTTCCAAGGCCTGACCATTTGTTCAGACTGATACTGAACCTCTAATCTTTGAACACCCAGCTGCAGGTGCCCACTTTGAACATGGTGTCCTTGAGATCCTGTAATTCGCAGCATGGAACAGGGCAAAGTCATGGTGTCTCTGGACATCAGGGACGCATATTTGCATATTTCCATCTGGGAGGGCCATCAGTCCCTTCTGTAGTTTGCTGTTCAATTGGACCATTACCAGTTCTGGACTCTTTTGTTTTGGTTTGGCTTTGATTCCACCGCTCTTCACCGAGGTCAAGGCAGCAGTCATGGCTGCATTGTTACAGACAAAGGGAGTTACGATCAGCCCTTACCTGGATGATCTTAAGGCAGAGTTGCCATCCGTTCTTCTGTCCCATATCCAGGTGACTGTGCAGACTCTGGAGTCCCACAGTTGGATCCTCAATTTCAGGATGTCCAAATTGACGCTGTCCCAAGGGATGATTTTTTTTTTTTTTTTTTTGGAGGGGTTCCGGGGGGCTTCTTTCTACGCCCGCAAATGGCTGGGTGTTCTTTCTATTGAACAAGAGTCTGGCCTTACGGAAGATGGTAAGGTGACCCTTGACTGTTAGTCAGACTTCTGTACACTTCTGCATGAAGGTTCTGGGTAACTCCTCTCGAAGTGGAACCTTTCCAGTCAGGTGTTTAGTCTTTCCCCTCGGGTGCGTCAGTTGCTCCTTTGGTGGCTGTGGACTGACCATCTCTGCAGGGATCACCTATTTTCAATTGGGCTTTGGTGATGATGGATGCAAGCCTTCGGGGTTTGGGTACTTTCTGATTTCATGCCTGCTTTCAGGGTCTTTGGAATGCGGAAGAATCCAAGCTTCCAATCAGTGTGTTAGAACTACAACCAATGTTTCGCGTTCTAGTCCGTGCAAAACCTTTTGCTCCATTGCAGGGCAGTGAAATACAGTTGGACAATGCCACGAGGGTGGCATACCTCAATCACCAGGACGGCAACAGCAGTCCTCTAGTCATGATAGAAGCGCAGGATCTTTTAGTGGGCTGAAACTAGTGTTCGGGCCATCTTGACTGATTTTTTTCATCCCAGGGGTGGAAAATTGGGAGGCTGGCCTTCTGAGCTGGCAGACTCTTCACTTTGGTAAATGGTCTCCATCATCCAAAGGTGTTTTGTGAGTTGTTGAAACACAAAGTCGAGTTCTTCTGCTCCAGGGCAAGAGATGATCTTGGTAAACTGTTCCCTGGCGATATACCTGTCCGCTCTGGTTGTTATGCTTCCGAGGGTCTTGAAAATGAAGAGAGAAGGTCTTCCAGTCATTCTGATGGCACCAGATTACCCTCAGAGGGGTGTCCCAGTTTCACATTATTCATGATACTGCCATCCCTGCCCTGACTAAATGTCTGTTTTCAGAGGATGAGGTTTCTCTTCGTTCTCTGGATGTGGTCAGAGTTTTGCGTACATACGTGTGTAAGACCCAAGATGGGAGCAAGACTGAGCATATTTTGTCCTCTACAATGTGCACAGGAGGGGTTGGCCAGCCTCTGTGTTGACTGTTGCTTGGTGGCTTATATCTGTAATTTATGAGGATTATGGTGGCACAGGGCAGTCTGCTCTGGAAAATCTTCGCTTACTCCTCAAGATCAGTGAGTGGTTCCTGTTGGGCACGTCATGGTGCCTTGACTGCACCTGTGTTGGGCAGCAACTGGTTCCTCGGTTATAACTTTTCCTCTGTTCTACTGGTTTCATGTGCTTGCATTCAAGAATGCCCATTTTGGTAGTAGGGTGGTTTGTGCTGTTTATTCCGAGCACTCCCTCTCGTGATAGGGACTTTGGGACATCCATAATATTCCCGGTTTCTCCCCCCATTGGATGCGGGAGAAAATAGGATTTTTATACTTGCATAAAACCATTGGGGGGCACCGGGCGCCCACCCTTGATACTCTCGTTTCTCTTTTGTGTGGTGTGTGTTTTCTGTTCAAGGTTGGTTATGGAGGGTTTTTTTTTCCTCTTTTTCTGTTTTTGTTCCTCTTTGATTTGTGTCCTTTTCTGCGGACCTTGGTTAAACTTAAACTAAGGCTTAACAGGAGAGGGGAAGGAGCTAGCATCAAATCTTAAGTTCTTAAAGTACCCTCGTGCCTGAACCTTCTAAACTATACCCCAATGGTCCTGGTGTCCCACAATGGTCTTAAGATTTATGCAAGTATAAAATTCCTATTATTCCTGCAAAGGACATGCAGAAAAGTTACACACTAGAGTAGCACACGTGCATGGAAGTTGTCCAAGATGAACCTTTCCTGCAACCTCATTACAAAAGTCAACGTCTGCGGTATGCAAACAATACTTCCAAATAACAATAATTCCAAAACTTTTTCTAAATAATCAGATGAAATCTCCTTCAGTCTCCTCTTGCTTTGCCATGTCCTCATTTCCCCCTCATCTCTGAGATGGAGTCCATCATGCCCTTCTTTCAGCTCCACCTGCCCCCTCAACCCTTTCCTCTTTCACCTTCTCCACTCCCTCTCACCTGACAAACCACCCTGCCCTTTTTAAACACTCATTCTCAAAAAAAATAAAAATTAACTCTGTTGAACTTGACTTTATCTCCAATTGCAGCCTGATCTTTCTCCTCCCCTTTGCCTCAAAGATATTCTAGAGCAGTGTTGGCTAACCTGTGACACTCCAGGTGTTGTGGAACTACAAGTCCCAGCATACCTTTCCAGCAATAAGCTGCTATATATTGGCAAAGCATGCTGGGACTTGTATTTTCACAACACCTGGAGTGTCACAGGTTAACCAACACTATTCTAGAGGCTTTTCAATAGATATCTTACCAACTTCCTCTCACTTCCTACTCAACCTGCTTCAATCTGACTTTCATGACTTCCACTTTACTGATCTCCCCTACTAAGGTCACTACTGATCTTCTCACTGCTGCCAAATCCTTTCTCCCTTTTCATTCCTATGGACCTTACCGTGGCTTCCGACACTGTGGACCACCTCTCTTCCTGCAACTCATTCTCTCTATTGGAACTGTGACACCTTCCTCTCCTGGTTTATCTCCTAACTTTCCAACAGCTTTCTTTATCTCCCCTCCTCTTCTATCTGTCGGCATCTCCTTGATCAACTTTTCAGCTCAGACCTCTCTTCTTCCCTTCTGTCTTGGATCTCCTGTTGTCTGCTATTTCTTCTTGGATGTCACAGGGCTTTCTAAAACCTGTCCAAAAGGGAACCCCTTCTCTCATCTCCCTATAAGTTTACAACATTACCCTTTCCTCTGCTCTTCAAGCTTGGGTGTCATCCCTGACGACTCCCTCTCTTACAGTCCCCCACATGCAGTCCCTCTCCCAATCCTGCCACTTCCACCCTCGCAGCATCTCCAGGATCCTTTCTTGCCTTAGACACAACCAAAATTCTCATTCACTCTCTTATTATCTCTTGCCTTGACTATAGCAACCTTTTTTTCTACACCCTCCCTCACCCATCTCTCCCCACTTCAAACTGTCCTCAACGCTACTGCACAACTTTTTTTCCTTTCTTCACTCAACCACAAAAGATACATTTGGAGAAAAAACAGTGAAAGATTTCAAATAAACACATTGCCGAACATTAAGCATCAAAGTTTATATATTGTGTTTTGTGGCAGTCTAGGGCACAAGTAATATTGCGCAGTTGAAAAGAACGGATTCAACAAGCAAGACAGTGATCCAAAACATACCACAAAATATACAATGAATTACCTACAGAAACAAAAGATTGTTTATGAAATTATGCTTGTGAAATGTTCACAATCCCAAGACGCGAATATTGTTGAAAATCTATGGGCATATGTCAAATATACAGTGCATGCATGAAGACCTAAATTATATCTGCGCTAGAAGATTTCTGTAAGGAAGAGCGTGGGGTATGGGATCCTAAAGCCAGGCTAGCAAGTCTGAACTGGAAACATTTGGAAGCTGTAAGAAAAGGCACATTTAAGTTTGTGTCCTGCAGAGGCTTTGACCTAATTTTTGAGTGAAAATTTTTAACAAATATGCAATTTGTCTAGGGGTTAAAATTGCAGCAGTAGAGTTGGGATGGGAAATTGTAAGGAGGACCAAGCCACAGTCCCCTGCCCTCCAGTTTTTGACAGAGGCTGTAAGGGCAAAGGATGAGCTCCAGAATGTACAGCTTTATGTAGCTCTGGCACTTGGGAGGAGCACATTAGTTTAAAAAAATACATCAGTAAGTAGTACAGCTGTAAGGCCTCTACAAATAAAAATACTGTGCTTTGCTGTGTCAGAGTAAAAAAATTGCACTTTAAAATGCCCCAAGCACTGTAAGCAGCAGGAAAATGCTTATTCCAAAAAGCAAGTGGGATACCTTCCATAAGCATGCACCATAGGCAGATCTGGATTAAGGCTCTGGGGGACCCTGGGTACTTGCGATAGGGTAGGTCCTATGATGTAATATGGCTATCAATTTAAACATATTTTAGGCTTAATACACATGCAGTACTGTGTGCACTACTATTAGGTGCACGCAGCTCTGCCATCACAAGCAGTTCAGTGTGAAGCGGGACATACCTCCCAACTGCCCTTGCAGTCGGACCAAATTCTGACTAAGAGAGACGGTCACCCATATTTTGGGCTACCCCACCAGATCAGGACCGTTGACTGTCCTGCTCTATCCTACCTGTTCTTGTCACTTTCACCTCCTGTGGCTGCTGGTGTCTGTAGCTCAGTTGCTGCTTGCCTGGATCCTGGCATGTTGTTACCCTGTTTGGTAATAAAAAAAAAACAAAAAAACTCCAGCCAGCCCCAGTGTTAAATCAATAGCACCCATGTTTAATAATTTTGGCCTCCCTCCAGTCCCAACGTTAAAACAATAGTATTCACATTTGATAAATAGATATATTTCCCTCCAAGTGGGTTGTGTACCTTAATCCGATGTAGAGAATCCAGACACCGCATACCCAGACACGATTACACCAATGGTGTCTTCCCCGTCAGATTCTTAACAGCAACTGCTTGTGATACATATCCAGGCGGCCTAGATTGACATCTCTTTGATGGGAGACTATTAATGTTGCTGTCATGGTGTTAATTTAAGGAGGCGATTGCTCTACAATCTGCAAGCCTTTGTAAAGCACATTGTACAGCTGGTCGCTTCCTTAAATTAACACCTTAAACGCAAGATTAATACAGTCGCTCATGAAAGAGAGACTTCATTCTAGGCGCCCAGCATGTTCATTCATCAAATTCCTTAGAAGTGTGTATTACAAGTAGTCGCTGTCAAGCGTCTGTCGGGGAACACCACTGGTGTGATCGTGTCTGGGTATGCGGTGTCGGGTTTTTCTGCTTCGATGTAAAGACTACCACAGCTCCAACTAGCTCCAGCAATAAATCGGTGGCATTTACATTTAATAAATGTAACCACAACCATCCTCGGCATTAGATAATTCTTATTGTGGCAACGCGATGGCTAAGTGGTTAGCACTTCTGCCTCACAACGCTCGGGTCATGAGTTTGTGTGTGTGTGTTAGGGAACTTAGACTGTAAGCTCCAGTGGATCAGGGAGTGATGTGGGTTCTCCTGTACAGTGTTGCAGAATTGGTTGCGTTATATAAATAAATGGTGATGATGATATTCACATTTAATAAATAGCAATCCCCACATTCAATGAATAGCCACAAACCACCCCATTATTAAATTAATGGTCCCGTCTCCTTACCTTAATAGGGCCAACTATTAAATTATTTGCACCCACCATTAAATAATTAGCTCTGACCCACAGAGTAAATAAATTAGTTTCCCATCTAAATTACAATAGGACCCTGACCCCGGGAATAAATTATAGCATTTATGTTTAATAAATATATTTCCCACAGTCATTACTGCAATTAAATATTTCCTATTCACATTTAATAAATATACATCATTCTCCCCAAACAGCCCCAAAACCATCCAAGCATTAATGTAAATATCCCATCTTAAATGAAGAGGCTTCACTATTAAATTAAATAGCCCCACCAAGAAATTTAACTTGCTGACGATCACCCTAGAAATAAATGAGCTCCCATTAATTTAATAGCCTACCTCCCACTATAATGCTGTGTTCTGAATTACCCCTGATACTAGTCTTAGTGTACTGAAGTAAAACAAAGAAAAAATGCACCCACTTCTGTTAATGTCGGAAACTGGATGTTGACAATCTACATAATAAAATAAATTCGCAGATTTTTGATAGCTTCAGTTGTTTAAGGGGGTGAACTAAACTATCCCAGTATAAAAATGTTTTGCGAATTTTGGCCATGTCCAAGGATGGCTACTTAAGTTTAATCAAGCATTATTAAGATTATTGTACTCGTATATAAAGTTGTAAAGGATTTAATGACTCTTTTTGTATTTGAAATGTAAATTTGTTTATAGCCAGACATTTGTATATGTATGTATGCTTAATGTAGTCCATCTAATCACTTTCCTGTTCCTTTTTAAGAACAGGCTTTTACTACTTATGCAAAGGCTAAAAATGTATTGCTGTCTGATTTGATGGTGTTTATTTTATTTATTTGTCCTGCCAGCACCCCTCTATACAAAATAATATGATGTTAACTGATAATTCTGTTTCTACATGTTTGTAGGGGTTGTTTTTTTTAAATTATTATTATTATTATTATTATTATTATTATTATTATTATTATTATTCCAGTGACTCGTGACCTCTGGCACTGCCGATCTTTATGAATTATCTCCTGATGCTCAGCCAGTGTCTGAAGCTATTTGAGTTTAGGAGAAGATGTCTAGCAATAAAGTGTAAATGGCATCTGATCAATTGCTATAGCTGTGTGTTAACACTATACATTTGCTCTCTCAATATTTAGCATTATGATGCCATCATGCGGTATATCAGTCAGCCACCACTCCTACTCGATGTTCATATACACAAACCAATGCTCACTGCCCGGACGTGGATGGATTCACTGCTTGCGTTTTTCCCTGGTCTTCAGGTATGAATTTACACATAAGGAAGTATCAATGTAAAATCAATTTCCTGCTTTACTATTCCAGTGATTTATAATAAAAGTACACACTTTACTTTATAGGTGACATATTAATTTATATTTGAAGGACTAATATGAAATTGATATATGTAGAGTATTGGTATTTAGGGAGAATTGGCACTGTTGCATTGATTAGGTATTTTATTACCTTATACACATGATCAAGCACTTGGATTTTTTGGTAGTCCAAATATAAGTGCATAGTTTTTTTTTTTTTCCCCCTCCATATGTTAAACTAAAGCATAATAATGTTGAGTCCTTCAAATAAATCCGTTTCAGCGAGTCCAGCAATAAAAAAACAAAAACCTTCTAAAAGTGTAGAGTGTCCAATTGTCATACAATATAGTTGTGTTAAAAGTCTATGGTTAATGTATGATATTATGAACTCCATTATAATGTGAACATAGTAGTATGGCTTACTATATGGGTTTCTAAATTCCTCAATGCGAAGTCTCTGATTCATCCATCTGAATACAGGTTTTAGAACAAATAGTTTGAGATGACAATACAACACTGTGATTCATCTATTGAAAAGATAATTTGTTAATGTCAATATTACTAAAGCTTATATTGGCTTAATTGGTTTTTATAAGCAAAATACTCCTAGCCTCTCCAATTAATACAGCTATAATATTTGACATCTTAAGCACATTTGTTTCTTCAAGAAGTTTACTGTGACTGACTTCATACAGTGGTATTTCAGCCATTTTAACTTGATGCCTCATACTTTTGTGCTAGGTCTTGAAAGGAGACATTAGACCTGCTATAGAAACTCATGAAATGTTGTATCAAGTCATAAAAAAACACAATTTCCTGCCAGAGGTAAGTTATATATGTACTTGTGTGTGCATGTTATGTTAAAAATGTTATCAGCTATAGAGAGCTAGGATAATAAAACAATGTACGCAAGCACCGTTCAAACTCCTGGCCAGTTAATTATAGTGATGGGTATCCTCCGTACAAAATATATGCAATAAGGTTTCAAAAGTTTTATTTTCACTTGCTGAAATAAACTATTTACTGGAAATGACATTAATTATGTCAGCATACATAGAACTTTAATATGCTAAACATATGCATTAGGATGGGTCCAGTGTGTTAGTAGATTAGACAATGGTCAATTCTCTTCTTGGAAGCAGAGGACACACTTGTGTTATCGATCTATTAAATAAAACGATGGCAGACTCTCTTGTAGTCTCAGCATGGACCTGATTTGAGTGACCATAAACCAAGCCCTACACCTTGGTTCACTAATATGCTATTTATTATATTTCTCTTATTTGTAAAGTGCCAACTTATTACGCAGTGCTGTAAATTGAGGGAATCATGCCACAACCAAATGACATACAATATCATGAAACCGAAGGTAAAAATGACAAGCTCCTTAAGCAAGCTTAAAATATAGGTGTTGTGTGAGATCTCTTAAATATTCCATTTGAAAATGCATTCTCATCGTATCAGCCAAAAAAATGGGGACACACGTTTAGAATAATTTAGGTTAAATGGATTGTGACCACACAGGAAGCGCACTTTCAATATGGCAGACTAGACCAGACTTTTCTTTCCCAATAAATTTGTTTTTAAGTGACTGACTTTATAGTGCAAAAATTGATCGCTTTTCAGAGGACCGATTTGGAGGGCTCTACGAGCAACTTCATAAATTTTAGTGATTGTATTAGACCGTTTTAGACTTTGTTGTCTACAAGGTAATAAATATACATTAGATGAAGCCTAGAGAATGTAGAGCCCAAGTTTCTTCAGAGTTGCTGCCATCTGTTGTACCTATCTCCAGCAATATTAAAAGGACACTATCACTATAATAAAATGCACACATTTTGCTATAATAGACAATTTTGTGATTCTTTTTTTCCCTCTAGTTAACTTAATTGGTACAGCACCTGATGTTTACCACAGTTTAATTAGGCAGCTCCTGAACACAACAATATGCACATTCAGGGTCTGACAGTTCTAGTCAGCGACAGATTAACACCCCATTGGACCATAAGCAACATAACTTTTTGATTTGATACCCTATCCTTCTCCATTCAAAAAAAAATCAAAACATAAAAACTAGTTAGGATAATCGAACCCAACAAAACTACTCCTTTTACTTTTAAATGTCCCTTCCCTGATGCCCCATCTTTAGGTTTGGAGAAGGGGTAGACAGGGCTGAAAGTGTTTGGCGTGGTGTAATTTTTTTGTGTGTCTGGGGGTTGCATACATTTAGTGTGATATTTTATTAATTACTGAACAAGCAAAACGTGTCCGTACCTTCTCTTTTTACCTTCTATACAACCCATGGAAACACTACTAACTGAGGGGCCAGGTAAATTAGATGAGTGTTCCATGGAACAAACCTAGTGGTCCAGTAAAAATGTCTGCAGATCCTTTGTGCTTAAGCAGAATCTCTCCACCTTGTGATTTAACCAAGCCATCATGTTGACATTTGGCTGACTCATTTCTCCACAAACTGCTGAAATGCCTGAGGGCTTAGAGACCGTTTTACGGAATTTAGGGCATGCTCGCTGAGAAAAACTCCCCAGTTTTTCCACCCCTAGTGTACTGCTGAGAAAGCTGGAACATTTTGTTCCGCCCAAAGCATTATCTTGCTGCATAGCAAGGCAGCTCTTAGTGCCTCCCTAAAGTATGCCACTGCCATGGCACTGCCTGGCTGAATTTGTATGGCCTTTTCCTCGCAATAGAAGATGTCCTCCTAGCTTACAGCCTTTAGCACCACTCTCAGTTGTACATTTATCAGGAGCATGGACTCCACCTTAGTCCAAATGCCCTGAAATCCACACTAAAGGGTGACGGCTGCCCCAACTCCAAAGGCTGGCTTCCACCCTCCCAATTGTCCAGTCTCAAACGGGGGCAAAGGTTGGACCCCTGTTGAGGTTGTGTGCCGTTGGTGTGACTGACATGCCCTTGAGTACAGTCAGATGAACTGACAGGTCAAGTGATGGTGTGACTTGTTCCATTTCATTAGGAGCACAATATGTAATGCCCTAGAGTGTAACAATGCCAATGGCACTTCCTCTATGGTCAACACCTTCATGTAACACAGAATAGACTTCTGTTTGAGATGACATTAGAAATTTTACTAGTCTCTGTAATGAGAGTATCTTGTCTTCTGAGAACACCTTCTGTTGGGAAGGCTGTTTGGCAGGGGACATCAGGAGATCTTTGATATATCCCTGATCTACAATTCCTCTCACCTAGACATCTGAAGTGAAACTGAAACATTGACCCAGAAGATAAGTAGACTAGCTTCCCCCACAGGTGCTCCAGGGTGGGCCGATTGCCCGTCATGTTGAGGTTGGTTCCTTACCTGGCCAAGCCTGGTTCCCCCTCTATGAGGAGCAAAGTATTGCCTTCTGGAGATTGGGTTCCTTGCTTTTCTTGAGGTCCCCCTAGGATTTGGAGCATTATCAGGCAGAAAGGAATGTTATCCAGCTCTGGACCAAAGAGATTACCTGAAAAGACTTTTGAGTCCTCTAAAATGCTGCTTCCCTTTTCCAGGCTTTATCCCCGAATGTGTACAGTGTGTAGAGACCACTGAAGCAGAAATCCTAGCCCCAATTAGTCCAGCATCAATAGCCACATCCTCCATATATTTGGACACCTCATGGATGTCCTCAACCAAAATCTGCACTTTCGTCCTGCATCTTCATGACTGCAAGTCTTCCAAAAGCTGCTCCGGCCACTTCTAAGGGAGTCCACAGTCACAACATATATGGACTTAAGAATGGCCTCGCATTTTCTGTCCATGCCATCTCTAAATGCCACTGCATTGGGAATTGGAAAAGTGGTTTTGGACAAGTACGCAGTGGGAGGGGGGGGGTTTACAATTTTGAGGAGGGACTACCATTTCTCTTTCATCCTTCTGGGGGACACTGCTACCATGGGGCTGTAGTGGGGAGTGAATATGTCCGGGCAGGGGGGGAGAGAGTGTGCACTTTCCTTCCAGTAAATGTACCAAAGTCTCTGGTACTCAGGTTCAGTTCCAGTCGCAAGCCCTTTTGAGGGAACTTGTGCAGTAGAGGTCAGGCGAGCAGGGGCAGATCCTTTGGCTCCAGAGGGCATTTGCAAAAAAGGTCGTCTTCCTCTTCCTCATTAAGGCATGCTGCTCCCTAGCTGCAGGATAAACCTGCAGCCTAATTCACATCCTCCTCTCCTCGCGGCCGTGGGAGAGGGAGGGCATCTGCAGTTATTTAGGGAACAGTGGATAGTGTCCTCCCCAGATCAATGGATTCAGGGGATTATGACAAGGCGCTGCATGATCAGGCTAGTGGGTCAGGCCCCGAGCCTGTTCTTTCCCACCTCCTCACCCATAAGGAGACAAGCGATGTTAGATTGCGTCGCTTCTCTTTCCGCAGTGGTCATCTTTGCAGTTCCGGAAGTGCAAAGATGCCAGGTATCCTGCTCAAACCTATTCTTGGTCTCAATCTAAAGTCCCTAAATTTACACCTGCGGGTGGAAAGATTTCACATGGAATCTCTTCGGTCTGTAATAAATGGCCTGAAACCGGAAGAATTCTTGGCGTCCTTAGATATTCGGGATGCCTACTTGCAAAGTCCAATATGGAAGGGACATCAGTCCCTACTTCGTTTCACGATAGGAGCCTCCTAGTACAAGTTTGGGGAGCTCCCATTTGGTCTCTAGTCAGCGCCAAGAGTTTTCACAAAGGTCATGTCAATGATGGCCAATTGTCTTTGTTCCAGGTGGGTCAGAATTGTGCCCGATGTGGACAATCTTCTCTTCAAGGCGGGATCCGGTCAACTCTTTAGTCAACATCTGGATCTCGTAATCAGGGTGTTAGTCTCACGGATGAATCGTAAATCTAAACAAGTCCCAGTTAATCCCTTGCCAAAGGATGACATTCTTGGTTCTCATCCTGGACACCAGAGAACAGAAGGTGTTCCTTCCAGGGGACAAAGCCCGATCCATTCAGATCTTGACGACCCGGGTCTTGTCTCAACGCAGTCCCTCCATGCTCCTATGCATGAAGCTCCAAGGGAAGATGATCTCGACATTCGAGACTATCCCTTATGGAAGATTCCACTCCAGACGCTTTCAGTGGGATCTTTATCGAAGTGGTCAGGGTCTCGCCTCAGATTGGACTCCTAGCCAGTCCATCTGTCTCAGGAGACCCAGTCATCCCTTCACTGGTGGAGAATTTAGGACCATTTGATTGTCGGTAAGTCGTTTGCTCCATTGTCCTGGATAATCATTGTGACAGACGCCAGTCTTCAGGGCTGGGGGACGGTGAGCCTTCATCTTCGCCTACAGGGTATCTGGTCACAAGCAGAAGCTGCGCTTCCAATAAACATTCTGAAGTTGAAGACTATGTTAATGGCTCTGAGGGGGGCTCAGACTCTTCAGGGATTTCCAGTTCGCCTCCAATCCGACAATGCCACAGCAGTGGCATACGTCAACAACGGGGAAACCAAAAGTCACTTCCATTGCAGGTAGCCACTCAGATCCTGAAATGGTCTGAACTATTAGTTCCCTTGCTTTCGGCAGTATTCTTCCCAGGCTTGCTAAACTGGGAAGCAGACTTCCTAAGTTGACACAAAGTTTTACAAGGAGAATGGTCTCTCCATCCGGAGATCTTCCAAATGCTTGTTCGCTGGTGGGGTCTTCCGGATCTGGACCTAATTGTGTCGAGACACAACAGTCAAGTTCGGCCAGGGACCCCCTGGTGGTGAATGTAGATGTCATGACAATGCGTTGGGAGTTCAGGTTGGGATACATATTTCCCCCAATCCCAGTTCTTCCATGCGTTCTCGAGAGGGTCAGGCAGGGAGGTCTGCCAGTAATACTAGTGGCTCCCGGATGGCCGTGCAGTGTCTGGTTCGGTCAGGGGTTTCGGTTACCTCTACTCGACGACCTTCTCCTTCAGGGACCGTTTTGACACCAGCATGGCTGTTGAGTCCGCCCTTTGGAAGTCAAAAGGGTTCTCTTCCAAGGTGGTGAACACTCTCTTTTGCGGGCTAGGAAACCTGTTTCTGCTTGTATCTACCACAGTATCTACCATTTGGCGAACCTCCATTCGTTGGTGTGAGAGTAGAGATTGCCATACTGCGTTCCCTCCTTCTGCTGTTTGGTCTTTGGTGGTTGTTCTCCCCATCTTTGGGACTTTAGAATTACTCTGAGGAGCTACAGGGGGGTTGCAGAGGGGAGCGGTCTGTCAGCAGGTCACAAGTTAACTAGTCAGATGCAAACTCCTTTACACCCCACTACAACCCCATGGTAGCAGTGTCCCCCAGATGGAATCAGAGAAAAGGATTTATCGCGAGTATAAAAATCCCATTTTTTTCCGTGTCCTCATTAGGAAGACTGTCTACAGTCTGTGAGTGTCCTGGAACTTCTCTTCAGGTTTGTTCCACACTTCAAAAATTATATCTAACTGTGGAGAGGAAGGGAAAGAAAGAAATTGACTTTCTTTTTTTCTTTTAAAAAGCGACATGTGAGTCTCCAGCTCCTCCCTGTCCTGAATGTTAAGAGCCAGCTGCACGGCCCATTCTAAATTGTCTACACTCTGCCACCTAGAGGAATCCTCATCCAAATATGAGAAATCCCTCAAATCCTCAGCCACTTCACTTTTTCAACCTGAAAGGAAAACCAAGCCTGATATTTCCCCGGACTGGACCACAGTGGTACTATTTCGCTTGTGAGGTCTATCTCTAGAGCAGGGGTTGGCAACCCCTGGCACCAGTGCCAGAAGTAGCACACGGACCACTTCTGTCTGGCACGCCGGAGCTCCGCAGCTGTCAAACTAAAGAAGCCGAATATGACTGATACGGAGCTGATGCACATGCGCAGTAGTTCCATTTCACTTATCTTCGTCTGCTTTAGTGAATCGGCTCCCTCGGGATTGAAAGATGCTGACTTCAGAGGTATGTATTGAGGGGTAACAGGAATTGGGGGCACAATTATGAGGGATAGCATGAACTTGGGGCACAACTATGAGGAGTAAAACTGGGTGGCACAGTTTGGAAGCACAGTATGATCCGGGACACAAATGTGGCATAATATGAACTGGGCCAGTATTGTGTGGCATAACATGAACGTATGTGTAATATATGTGTGTGTACAACCGGCACATCTGGGCTTAAAAAGATTTGATGGCACACTTATAGAAAAAGGTTGCCTATTTCTGCTCTAGAGGTTTATTCTAAACTCCTCTCTAAAGACGAGGAAACCCAGCACCAATTTAGGCAGTCTTCTCCTATGGTGTAACAGGGCATAAAGACCCATATTTAAGCTCCCCTTAATGCACATGGTTCTTTCCTGATGGTGTAGCAGGGAATGCAGAACATAGATCATCCTTCAGATGGGGTTTCAACTGAAAAAATTCTGCAATAGACTGGGCCCAAAGACTTACCCCAGGCTGTGCATTGGATCTCCATGTTGGACTTTCTATTAGGCAATTTAGCTTGAAAAAAAAACAAAAACGTAGCTTAGCTCTGGAACCACTTCCTTTTTTTGAACACGACTGACATGGACAGCTATAGTGAACAATCAATTATAGAGTGGAAGTACAATAACAAAGAACACAGCAGAAATTGGTGGTAGTCACTAACGCGACTTCCACAAACTGACAAGGACATACCCAACTTGCGAAGGGCGAAGCTGGCAATCCTGAAAGTGTTAACAAACAGGCGCCGAATGTAGAAAGTAAAAGGCTTCCTATAAAATATTGTACGTCCACCGCCTCCCTGCATTACACTCAATACGCCTAATAATAATATAGTCCCAATAAGTCACCTGACTTTCTGTGTACCAGCTTCTTCATTCTTTGTGATTCTGGCAACTAGTGATTTTAAACCTTCGGTGTTAACATTCTTTCATGATTGCCAGCTTTGCCCTTCTCAAGTCTGATAAGTCCTTGTCGTTGTTGTGCTAGTTGGGGGTCACGTACCAAACCTGCAGATCTGTGTGACAAACCACACAATACAGCACTTCTCCAATCTATTACTTCCCTGCCGAGAGAGAGACACCTCTGCAGCTCCTGCTCTCCTCTTCTCTAAGTGTTTGACAGTTTAAGCTCGCTACCTTCTGTGAGAAAAATCCCACTAAGGTGGAGGTACTGGGTATAATATTTCAAACCATTTTCTGTGTATATGGTTTTCCATACCAATCATTCTAGGTGACTTTATTTCATTGATCTAATGCTGCTAATGTCTGGGATCGGTGTAGTTTTTAATGGTTTTTCCTTTTTCCCCCTTCCTTTTTTTTTTTTTGTTTAATCCACTTGTTGAAACTGCATTTCTAGTTAACCTGTTAATTATGGCTTCTGAATGCTGGATTTTATTAAGATCTGTTGTCTTGAGAACCTCGTATTAACGTGCTAAAAAAATAATTTTCCATATATGTTACTATCATACTACTGTATTCAGTATACTACTGTATACATTGTTAAACTATTGTGGATTTTTATATTTTGTTTTATAAAAGCTAAAGGCCCAATTCATATCGGTGTTCTGTGTCCTTACACAGGATTAGCAGTTTGTTATCAGCTATAGTAACACCTGTTTTATTGCTGTTGGGTTTATGGCAGGACCTGAAGTAACCCACTTTATTCTCAGAACTAGAAACTAATAAGGTGGGGAGAAATATTAAAAGATGACTCTAGATGACATATGTTTGGTAAAGAACACCTGTAATAGAGCATTCAGTTTTTATAACATTAATGGGGAGGTATATATTTGAACAGTTTTATTATTGCTGCTGCAGATTATTGTAAATGCATTGTATTTAACTATTTTAGGCCTTCACAACTGATTTCAGAGTCCACTGGGCCCAACATCCATTACGACCAGAGTTTGCGGAAAGCACTTATTTCTTGTACAAAGTAAGACCAATTTCAATATATTTTGGTGTACTCTGTGGGAATATTTATTTGTCTAGATTTAAGGGAGTTTAACGTTATGTACATTATTTTTTGTTTGCTGTGTATGTGGCAGTAATCTCTTATGGTTATTTTTCTTAAAATTGTTTCACACAAATTATTACAGGCAACGAGTGATCCTTATTATCTAGAAGTTGGCAAAACAATTATTGAAAATTTGAATAAATATGCACGTGTTCCCTGTGGATTTGCAGCTGTCAAAGATGTGCGCACTGGAAGTCATGAAGACAGGTATACACGTTATACTTTTATTGATTCATCGGACTGCAGCAAAATCTTACATTTATGTAACATTTTGATCGGTCACGTTCAGTACTCTTTGAATAAGAATTTAGATGAACAGTAAATGAGAAATGGTATTGCTTGTATAGGCTTTCTTTTTAATTTTCTTTTTACTTTTCTTTTTAGTTTTACTATTTTTTTACTTTTTTGTTTTTCTTTCCCACAGATACTTTTTTTTCTAAAAAAAAAAAGACCTTAAAGTGCTGATTATATTAATTTTTTTTCTCATAAAATTGTTGCTAGACTTTGTTGTGAGACATAGAGGTATTCTAATTGTTTGTCAAATGATGGCATTTCAGTATTCAGTAAAGCTGCTTTAAAACTACTGTAAAATATCTTGTGTTTGGGAGGGGCTAACTCAATCTAGTTCTTCTATTGACAGCCTCTGGTTTCAGAACTGTGCCCGAGAATCTTTTATTTAAAATTTTTGATTCATGCGATCACTGTTCTAGTAATGTGAATGCTATGTAACCCAAGCCAATGCAGCTCTTCCCTATAGCGCTGTATTAATCAGTGACCATTGTGATCATTTGTAAAGCGGCATGTAAGTTAGCATATCACTATTACTAGTGCTCTATTGCTGCAATGATACAGGAGAAAACATGGCTTAGATATACTCCAACATGGCCTCGGAAAATGTTATACAATATCATTAAATGGTCTACAATGAATTTGCCAGATGGTGAAGTTCGTTTAGTGCTTGGCTCAGTGAAAATTGATTGGATAACTTGAGGCAAATTATCTTTACCCGCCCCACACACACGCAAACTGACAGATCTTTGGTGCCCGTGAACTGCTGATATCAGCTGTGAGTGCAAAAATATACTTTTCAAACATTTAAATGTGTGTAGGTCTTTGCACAAATTATTTATTAGATTAAAAGAAACTTTTTTTTGTACTTTATTTGTGCCCTCACCTTTCTATACCTCTTTCAGAATAATGGTTTAAAGCTGCCGTTGCACCAGTATTTGTAAAACACACATGAACGTTATTGAGTGCTGTATGTTGTTTTGTATGCCAGGATCCATTTTTGTTTTTAAGTTCAATCAGTTCAATCTTTATGAAGCACACCAAAAATATTTTAAAATACACAAGTAGAAAATGCAATGCTGCAATTTTTGGCTTTTATATCGAAAAAATAAGTTATAGTACCAAGAATAAAACCTGCATTAAAAAAAAAAAAAAAAATCCACACAAAAGCAAATGATGCAATGGAAGGAGACCTAAATATATTGCATCATTGAGAATGGATTGTGTCTTTTTGCATGTGTCAATCTAGATTGCTGAAGGCTTTACCCAGTTTTAGATTTGAGCAGCATTAGAGTTCAATGCGATCTGTGACCAGCTAAATTTTGCAATTAAGATGTTGTGAAGAGTGTGGTGTTCTGCTTGTATTAGACTCTTATGAACTGCTGTTTCTTAAATAACTGGAGATTTACTTCTGTATATTTTTCTTTTTCAGGATGGATTCATTTTTCCTGGCAGAGATGTTTAAATATCTCTATCTGCTATTTTCTGAGAGGGAAGACCTTATATTTGATATAGAGGATTACATTTTTACTACAGAAGCTCATTTGTTGCCTCTTTGGCTATCCACAGCAAACCACTCACAATCTAAGAAAAATTTGGTAAGTATTGCATTTTGTTTTTTTGTTATAATCAGTTCTGTTGTACATGGACCCCAGGATGCCCTTACCGATCTGGTAGAGTGGGCTGTAAATATCATCTGAGGCACTTAATCCACCTCACAACTGTTTTTGGTGCTGACCATTATTTTTTGGATGAGTCGTACAGTACAACAAGGCTATCTGATCTATGCAAAGATGACAGTCCGTCCACATAAATTCTCAAGGTCCTAACCACTTCTATCAGATGGAGATATTCTTCCCTTCTAAATGCCAGGTCCCTTGCCTGAGGCATGGATAATAACAATACCTTGGTTCAGATGAAACCCGGAAGGCACCTGTTGAACCCCCTGAACAAAGTTCTGTACCTTAGAAATAGACAATTTTATCCATCTTCCAGAGAAAACGGACACCTGGATTTTAAGAGAGATTTTAACCCACAGATCAGGCCATCCTGTAAGAAGAACAAGAGGTGTCCAAATCTAGAGGAATAAGTGGGAACTACTTTACTTTTACACCAGCCTGTGTTTGTTTTTCCACTCTCTGGTAGTTTTTAAAGGAGGCCTCGATCAAAGACCTTCTCAGCACTTTCACTCGAACAATCATGTCCTTATCAGCCATGTCATTTAAGCTAGCCAAGCACAGTCTTTGTAGTAAAATGGTCCTTGACTTAGTAGATCTTCTCTGGGGAGTAGTATCCACGGTGGTTTTGCTGCCATGCTTATAATGTTGTACAGTGATCTTCTGCTACCAGAACTACTGGGATACCCTCTCTTGGCAACCTTCAGTTCCTGAGGTAGCATGGGTATCGGAAGGAAGTGATACACTAGCTATTGCTTGCAGGGGACTGTCATGGCATCCCCTGGTTCTTGCACAGTACCGAGCTACCTAATGATTAAATTTAGATGCCATCATGTTTACCACCGCCTTACGAAATACCAATAGAGATACCAATGATGACCAAGCAACATTGAAAGACACAGATAAGCTCCTTTTTTTACTATACATCTGATACGCACAAACACAAGTGGAGTGTGCGGTGTGGTGTTGGGATCCACTTTTATTAATGATACTACACTATCATTTGGTATCTGTTTTTATGAGACGACCTACATCTATGTGCCTGTATCTATATCTGTCTGGTACGCATATATAATAAGAATTTGGTGGAACAAAGGTGTTCTAACTATACTACACTATCAGGCGCCTATCCCTTCCCCCACCTCTCTCTCTTTCTCATTGTAGATTTTTCCGGACTGACCACCCGGTTATTGGGCATGAGTCGGCCGCCCGTACATGTGGAGTGTCTTATTATTGCATACTACATTTTGATGGACTTTTAACCGGACTATTAAATAAAGCGCCAAATTGTCTGTTTCTATACATATTCTCTACATGTAAATAGTTATTTTAGAAAAAAATAATAGTAGTTTAGCATTTAGGTGTTCATTGCAAAGCAGAATGCTGCCTGCCTTAGTAAGCAGTCAGCGTTGTATGCAGGAGCTAACAGTAATGATAGTATTGGCTGTGGCTTCTGGCTGATATCAGCTATATATTATATTGTATAGCGCCAGGGAAACTCCTGCAATCCGTTTATCTTGAAGAGGTTAAGGGATTTCTTTTTAATATTTATTTTTCCCCTGTGACAGCTTTACTTTTCCTGAGGAGAGCGCTGGTATACTTTTATATTGTTTTATTTTAGCTATACATTTTATACCTAGAAAAAGGGAAGTTTGCATCTCCGGTCTAGCCGTGCTAGCTGACAGTGCAGCTGGACTGGTAGCTGGTAACAGGTCTAAATTGGGCAAAAGTGAAATTCACCATTTAACTTACAAATTAAAAAAATTAAAAAAACACTTTACCCACAAGGATATGTAAAGCACACAGTTACTAACATGTGCACAGGCATAAACACACACCCATTCACAAATAAAGACACAGATGCAAACACTTCAACACATCCACAAACAATCATTAAGAAATATACACACAAACACATGGAGTCTGTAACTATTCTCACTACTGTGTTGAATTTTAACTAATTATACTGTTATACTGTAAAATATATCTATTTTGTGTGTGTAAAATTGGATTTTGCATTACATGGTTAGTTCTACAGTGTTTAGCCTTTTCTATTTGATTGCTTGCTTTGTGTTAATACATTAACTTATTTGTAAATGGTATAACACTATTAATGTACAGCTTAGCTTAATTACAAAACATTTGTATTTGCTTACAGACCACACAGTACACAGAGCTTGATGATAGCAATTTCGATTGGTCTTGTCCAAACACTCAAATCCTTTTTCGCAATGACCCTTTGTATGCTCAAAGCATTCGGGAACCTTTAAAAAATGTGGTTGATAAGAATTGCCCTCGTACTACTTCTAGAATGTAAGTAATTTACATTTTTATATATTTACAAATGTGACTGTGTTGCAAATATATATGTGTGTGTATGTATGTGACACACTCCTATAAAAGCACATATATGCCTTGTACGTTCTATGTAAGAAATTCTGAAACAAAAAAAATTCAACTTTTGCCAGGGATGAAATTTCTGGCAATGGGAACAAACCACCATTGCGTGCTAGGGATTTCATGGCCAGCAATCCAGAGCATTTGGACATCCTGAAAAAGATGGGAGTGAGTTTGATTCACCTGAAAGATGGAAGAGTTCAGCTAGTCCAACATGCCAATCAAGTAAGTGAAGTCTTTGTATCCAGCTGAGGAAGTTATTGTAAACATGAAGATTAAAATGTGTTTAAAATTGCAGTTAGAGGACCACTTCATATCACTTGTTTGCAGAGTTTCAAGCATCATCTACCCAAAGTGTAATTGGCATGCTTACAAGTTGTCTATCTTTCAGGCTGCGAGTTCTGTAGATGCAGAAGATGGTTTACGTTTTATGCAAGAAATGATTGAACTTTCCAGCCAGCAGCAAAAAGAACAGCAATTGCCTCCACGTGCAGTGCAAATAGTGTCTCACCCATTTTATGGAAGAGTGGTATTGACTGCAGGACCTGCACAGTTTGGAATGGATTTATCCAAGCACATTGCAGGGGTATATTTATATAGTCTTAAATTATTGTTTTTCTCATTATTCTGTGTATGTGTAAAGAATATATATCCTTTTCCAACCTGAGTTACCTGGCAGAGCTTGCAGTGGACATTCCACTTGCAATAGTGTATAGTCATTCAAGCGTTCTTTTATCAATATCCACTGCAAGTTCATGGGATCTGACAATGAGACAAACAAGGAAAAGCTGATAGATGTGCAGCAGCAGTGCTGGGCTTTGCTGACCAACAAGAAACAGATACAGTTGTAAAGACTTTTCAGAGGAATAACTTCAGTACCAGTGTTTCAGTAGGGAACATGTCCAGTTTAATCTAACATATTTACATCACATTGCAAGTCGTTACATAGTTGACATTTGTTTCAGTGTCTCCATAAACTAAACCCTTGTCGAAAGTTATAATTATTATATCCCCAACCTTGCGCTTATTTGGTTTGTATTAAAGTTAAACACAGCACTTTGAAAGCAGCAGTTACTACATGATACGTTACAAGTAGCATTTATGGATATGTTTATACAGTTGAAATGCCATGGTTATTCCATGAATCAAATGTTTTGTGTGCTGTCTTTATATTATAAGCTGTAAACATACTGGGGAAGGGGCATTTTAAAAAAGATTGATTCATTGTAGAATCATTTTTGCAACAGAGTCGTGGCTTTGTAGCCAAAACTGAACCTTACAGTGGCTGCTCAGAAGTAACGAACACTGAGGCGATAAAAGGGAAAGTTGCACTAATGCAGAGAGGTCAATGCATGTTTGCTGAGAAGGCTCGGAATGTGCAGAAATCCGGGGCTATTGGAGGAATCGTTATTGGTATGTGCTTATCTATTTCTTGCATTTTTATCTCACAAAAACTGTGCTTATGGTTCACCTCTTGGTACATTGAAATACTTGTTTTTTTCCCCCATTGTTTTTTAAGTGTCTTGGTACTGTTATTGCTAGTGTGTGTGTGTGTGTGTGTGTGTGTGTGCGCTTGTGTGTGTATACAGCTTATCCAGAGCTGATGGTCTTTTTCTGGTTTTGGCAGAGTGGTTTCGATATTGGTCCTAAACGATACATAAATAGGTGCTTGATCAAAAAACTGTGCCTTATTAAGTTGCGCAACACATTTTTTTACCGCCTTCTGTGTCCAATCCGCAGTAACATTGACAATTCTAAATATTTTTAAACGGCTATGCACTTTATCAAGAAGGGTAGGTTTATTGTACACTAGTCTAAATTACACATCTCTGGAAATACAACCATATTAGACTCTCACATCATCCATTCCAGGCAAACAGTGTTTGTTTTGGGAATTCCATTTCCGCTATTATGATCTGAATCTGGTACATAAAATAAACTTTCTCAATAATGCATAACATCTTGATCTCCGTCAACCGTTACTCTTCCTTCCTACAGTGAGCAATGAAAAAGGAATCTAAACATGAGTTTGATTAAAAAAAAAAAAAAAATAACAATGGTTAAAAAATATAGACCCAAGCATTTAATTTCTAGGATGCACCCTACTTTTTGGGAATGTAAACTTATATCCCTCTTTTATGGTGTCCTGTAATTTTTATTGCTGTGAATCACTTACATTTTAAAGTATCTCTTCTGAAAATGCATCATTACGTCACTCAATAAATGCAACAAAAAGTGTTTTAATACTTCTCTGGAAAGAGATGCACATTAAGGCAGATAAACCCTTAAGACTGATGACCCCTCCATTCTAAAACATGGCACTAAAGTGAATAGACCTTAAACCAGGGGTGTCGACTTTTTAGCTTCCCTGGGCCACATTGGAAGATGACGAGTTGGTTTGGGCCGCACATAAAATACACTAACACTAACAATAGCTGATCATCCAAAAAACCATAGAAAACATAGTTAACATATTAAACTTGGAAATGAAGTTAGTAAGAGTTAGGAAACCTGTTGCACAATCATGATTAAAGCAGTAGTCCCATTACCAGCTACAATTTAACTTACCTGCATCTGCCCCTTAGTGGGGTTCGGGGAATTAAATGCCAAAAACTTTTTTTTCCTCTCTTTCTGCACCCATGAATCATTTTTTTTATTGACCAGTTTGAAATGGTCACTGATTTAGGTAGCATCAGGAGGACTAATAGAAATCTACAGAGATTTAATGATAGGGTGGCGGGAAAAATGGCTCATGGAGCAGCCTCCGATGAGGGTAACAGTGGGTGATATTTTCACCCTACTCAGCACTGCACATTTAAAATGGTTTCAAATATTAAAAATACAATCATTTCTTAATATTTATATTAGATACATACAGAGAACACAGCTAGTTCATAATTGCATGGTGCAGAAAGTCCAAATTCAGAGTAACAACAATAAGATACTGGATAATCTTTCACTGCTGCTGATAGTTCGTGCGGGTGACTCCTCTGTGCTGCGCTACGCAATGGATGTCGGGTGTGATGACGTCACCCCCGACATTCACTGCGAGCGCTGCACGGAGGAGGAGACCAGGGAGGGAGCCGGAGCGCCAGCTTACGTGACCGCAAGGTAAGTATTTTCTTTTTCTTTTTTTTGCAGGATTTTTTTTTCCATTAACAGCGCTGCCCCCTTGCCACAACCAAAACTCCTGCTGGGCCACATTTACAGGCGTGCTGGGCCGCATGCGGCCCGCGGGCTGAGGGTTGGACAACCCTGCCTTAAACTGTCTACTTTTATTTAAACCCAGTTCTCACTGAAATGATCTGTTTTATATATTTTGGTGTTCAATAACTTGCCATTTCCCACACACAGACGTACACATGGATAAATGTTGCTATTTATATCTTTTTCGTTATTAGTGATGGAATGCGGTATCTCTTTTGCTTGTTTACTTCTTCAATCTGTTGTACTCCATTTTTGTGTGTCTATATAATATCTTTATTTTCGGATCATTATTTTGTATTACAGATGATAATGATGGTAGCAGCAGTGACACGGCTCCTCTTTTCCAAATGGCTGGTGATGGAAAGAACACAGATGACATTACAATACCAATGTTGTTTTTGTTCAGCAAGGAGGGAAATATCATTATTGATGCGCTTCGTGAATACCATGAAGTGGAGGTTCTCCTGTCTGATAAGGCCAAAGACAGAGGTAATTTATATATCTCTTAATGTACGTATAATAAACACTGCTCATAGCAGCCTGTAACAATAGTCATTACGTAAGCAGACTACAAAACAAATTTGCTGAGCATTCTGCTATGTGATCCATTGATATTCAAAGCCAGGACCAGATTGATTGATTACCATGGAAATATGAATGTTCATGGATACAAATAATGGGATATTTTAAATAAGAGTTTATATGAAATATGCAGAACTATAACTAAAATCTACGAGAACACAGTAGCATTCTCCTCGCATTGAGGATGTTCAGAGACATGATAACCAGACAGCTACAATTATCAGCTTTTTCTATCTGGTTTTTGGAGTTTTCTGGATATTAATTCATGTTCAATTTGGTGCCAAAAACACAACCTTCAGATTCATAAATAGCAGAAGTTTCTTCGCTTTATTTTCTTTAAAACGAAGGACATTTGCCTCCTACTGCAAAAATACACGTCGCAAGAATTAATTTGTTACAAACACACATGATCAAGTAAAATTAAATTAAATCTACTTCAATTTTTTTGTATAACTTAATTATTGCTCTTGGATGACTTGTGTATGCAGTCAATCTTTAACAGCAAAAATTATCAAAGTGCAAATGCAAGATTTCTTGTCAAAGGAAAATATTAAGTTACATGAATCTACATCCTTTAAAAAAAAAAAAACATTTCACCTGTTAAAAGTGCTGATACTTAGAGTGCATCTATGTTCATGATGTGTTTCCTTATTTCTGTGCTACACCTGGAACTTCAGCAACCATTTTTAAAGGTAAAATAATCCCAAACTACATTATTGATGGCAGTAAGTATTTTTTATAACTGGCAACATAATATTTTGAACTTGTTTGTTTAGATGTAATTACTTGTGTGTATATATAGATAGCTAGAGATATAGGTGTACTATTAAAATATTCACCTCTTTGGCATTTTTCACATTTTATTTTCTTACATTATTGAATCAAAATGGATTTAGTTTGGGAATTCCTACGACTGATAAATGCAAAATATTCTAATATCAATAGGAATCTGTAAAACTTTGACCGCCAGTCACTTCTGACAATGATTTGTAGCGTTTTCTTAAATACAAATAAAAAACAGGCGATAATTGTTTACATAAATGTTCACAGATTTAACCACGAGACACCTATTCTCCAAGATACATCAGTCCCTGCCCCATTTTATATAGGTGTGAGTGAGTTCTCTGTACAGCGCTACGGAATTGGTGGCGCTATATAAATAAATGATGATGATGATGATGATATAAATCCTGGGACCCATTGCCTGTGTTTCAATTAATTTAAAATAAACTTTATTCAAAGTGGTTCTTTAGATGGGTAGGGAGTTTTCGAAAGACAAAATCTGAGAAACACTAAGGCTTTTAACATGCCACGGGAGCACTGTGAAGTAAATCATAAGTAATAATGGAGAGAATATGGCACCATTGTAAATTTGGGTGCCACAGGCTAACCTAAAAATTGAGCCTCTGTGTGGAAGGGTGCATGTTAGGTAGGCCTATGGATACTCTGACAATTAGTTTACCATGGCAAAGATGAGAGAAACCTTCCATTAGATATCCTGAGCAATGCTCAAATCTATGCTTTATTCAGAGGAAACTACTGAAATCTTCCCTAGCGTTTTACAGAAAGCATGTGGGAGAAACATATACCAAGTGGAGGAAGATTCTGTGATCTGATGAGATTGAACTTTCTAATTTTTTCCCTGCTTCAGAGACTGGGAAACCTGGCAAAATGGATGGTGCAAGATACAAAAACTCTTGAAGGTCTGCTGGAGCAGTCTGCAAGAGACTTAGGACAGGGACTTAAGTATGCAACAAAATCCACAATGGGGTGGCGTGAAAAAATAATTTGTATCGTGGAGTGACCCAATCAAAAAAAAAGATCTCAAATCATGTTAAGGATTTGTGAAATGATTGGAGAATTGATATTAACCAACAGACCTCATCCATCCTGATGGAACTCGAGCAGCATTGCAAAGAAGGGGGAGTGAAAACTGCAGTGTCCAGATGTGCCTTGATGGTTGCCTAAGTAGTCACAGCTATAATTGCATACAAGTTCATTTATTTTGAAAACTTTAGTGTACACAGTGGACTCCAGTCAGTTAATTATGTAGCATCTGAAGACAGCTGATTGGCACGGTTTATTTAGGTAGATGTCTTGCAATAGGGGTGAATACTGTTCTTTTTTTTTTTTTTTTGTTTATTACAAATAAAACAAAGCAAACACTTTTTACTTTGATTTACATAATATTGGGTGTTAATCAGGACTAAGCCTTCATCAGGAATCCTATGTTGATTCCATAATGTAAGGTATAAAATGTACTTTAACTCAATGAGGTATGTGATCTGGTTCATTTGTCTTCCATTGACAAATATGGAATATTTCAGTGCTCCGTTTTGACTGCTTTGCTCTTGTATCATGCATGAGCACTTGTGAAGGGTTTTATTTTTCAAGTAAGCAGCCCGACTACAGATGTAGTAGGCACTGCATAGAAAAAGGCACCTATAAATTCATAAGGAAATCATTCTAAAAATGCCTTTCTGTAATACAATTTCCAAGTTCAATCATAATGACCACGTCATGGTATATGTTTGCAAGTTATTGTGTAGTATTTTGCTTTCTTGTGATTTTTAAAGAAAAGGACATTGAATTTTAATTCCACTATTTGCAACTTAAACTGCAAAGGATAAGTCCCACATGCTCTGCTGCAATGTTAGATTCCTTCACTCCCTTTTCCCCCCAAAATTAATAGGGGTACTCGTATTAAAGCAGCCCCCCCTTCACATTAGAGTGCCCCTCTTTCGTATGACGCTTTGCAAAAAGGAGTCCCATCTGTCAAAAAAAGGAGCCCCTTCCTATCTACTGTGTGTTCATTATTCGTCATCAAACCTATTTATATAGGTAAAAGTATTAGTTCATTTAGTTGCATATTTGTACTCCTGACACTTCTCTACGCCGAGACAAAAGGGTACCATTCTGGTTGGGGGAAAGGTGATAATCCCTCTCGTTTAACTATTTACCCTTTGATGTAGTCAATAAGTGGAAATTTTTTTCTCTGTTGCGCCACCTCCTGGAAACTATTGTGAATTGCATTCTTGGGCTAAAGGTAATTGGCCCTGATTTAATGCGGTGGGTTGTCCTGTTTTCTAAACCTACAACCTTTATATTGCACTGATACATTTGGGGGGATCACATAAAAAGTAGCAGCGTGTGGAGTTCAAATATGTGAAGGCAACCTATACAAAATTGAGTACCTTTCTTATCAGTAGACGTGCAGCTAATTCAGAGAGGTATTACAATCTCTCCTTTTATTTGACCACTTTTTTTTTTTTTTTTTTTAGTAAATGGGTTTCGTTTTTACCCACTATCCCACACTTTCTTTAAATTTCTATGTGTTCTATTCTTTTGGTTAGAAAAAAATAAAAACGGTATTTTCTGAAAAGGCAATCTTTTGGGGAAAAACTGGTAAACTTTCTGTGAAGTAACCACATAAAATCTTACAATCAGAAGTCAGAATGTGATCAGCCCAAAATATGCTCCGCATGGGTGAAAAATGCCTTAGCAGTGAAGGGGTTAATAGCTACTGCCATTGCATATTTATCTTTATTAAGAAAGCCTTTACTTTTTCGCAGTAGCCAGAAATATATGGTCTAGCAATTTAACAAAAGATTTACCTTTTTGGTCTAGTTTATTTGTGTTGCCTGATTGTAGAAAGCTCTATCTGGGTACATTTTAAAAAAAAAAAAAAAAAAAAACTACTGCTTGCTTAAAAATGAGGTTTGATTGTTTTACATTGTTGTAGTGTTTTCTCTTTAAATTAAAGAAAATTGTATTTTTTATTTTATTTTTAGATTTAGAAGGCGAGAGTGCGGAACAGAGGTCCGTGGAAAACGATTCACAAAAACAAATTCCAACAGAGCCTTCCATGTCTCAGGAGAATTTAGAGAACACACAGAACTCTGAAGAGGAAACTTCTCCAGTATCTGAATCTAAGACTACTCATTCTTCTAATAGTGATAGTTCTCTTCATCCTACAAATGGAGATGTCTCACCGGAAATTAAACAACCTCACCATGAAGATACACAGAACTCTGGAGATGAGTTACAGATTCCTTCAGGAAATACAGAGGAACCAAACAATGAGAGGTGGGACAATAAAGTTCAGCCAATTCAGTCTATACTGGCAGATTGGAAAGAAGATATTGAGGCATTTGAAATGATGGAGAAAGATGAACTATGACCAAAACCATTTTGTTCAGAACTTCTGTATACTATGGAAATGGTATTACAAGCCTTCCCTAAGGGATAGAACTCATTGTGAACATCATATTTGAAGGACAGTACTTACTGTAGCCTTGACTTCTGTAGATTTTCAATGGGCCACTATCTCCAAGGGATGTCCATTTCATATGTTATGATCTTGATTCACCGGATCCATCACAAGTACCAGATCAAAATTCTATTTTTTTTTTTTGATGATCTAGCAAGGGCTTTATTGAAGTAAGAAAATGAATGTCTCTTTTGGCCATTTCGAAAAGAAAAAAAAACTATGCTCCCCTACATGAAAACTAAGACATAATCATACATTGTACCTGATCCTAGTTTTATTTATTAAATAGTCTTTAAATTTGTGCATTAGAAATTATCAGAGCAGACACTTTAAATTTTGATTTATTTGGGGAGTTTATGACTGAATATGGACCTAAATATAATTTGTGTATTGAACTGTAATTGTCTTTTGGGGGTAAAAGCAAAAGGTTCAAAACACTATCTTTTCACAACCATTCGAAAACAGAAGTAACAGTACCCAATGTGTACAGTAGGGACCATTATTTGTCTTATTCACCTTTATCACATTGGTCCGTTTACTTTAAGCCATGGGTTTTTGTTTTGTTTTGTTTTGTTTTTTTTAAATAACTTATCCTGTGAACTAAAGCACACATTCTGAAAAATGTTAACTGTTTGCTTTCCCATCCCGTTTAAAAATGCAGAGTTTTACTATTCATTGTGGGAAATTGGTATGTGGTGGTGTTTTTGTTTTTGTCTTTTTTGCTAAGTGCTAGTAAAGAAAAAAACAAAACGAAAAAACAGTTTTTGCAAATCAGCTCATGCAACTAGTCATTTAGGTGTCACTGTGCAGTGTCAGATATTGCTATACCACCTGCAGATTAAAGTAAGTCCAAAGACTCGTGATGACTTGTGATGAGGATGATTGGTTTAAACAGGTTTGTGCCATTACCAGACTTTTCTCTGATGGAGCAAACAAGAGGGAAAAAAAATCAAAGTATTAATAGCTCTAATGTAGGAGGAGATGTGTGCTTTCCAATCTGTTTTTTAAGACATTAAACCTCTAAATTATTAGGCAGCACTGTATATTGAAGGCATAAATGGTGTTCATATGGACCGGTAAATGTGAATCCTGCTTGTAATTGCTATACAATGATTGAATGAAAAATTCCTCCCTATACCAGGTATAAGGCTCACTTCTTAAGCATATTTATAGCTTTAAAGAAATCTACACCTAAAATACAATGATTTTTTTTTTCTTAGACATTTTATAAATGTTATATTTTCAATAACAAAGCTGTTCATGAGAGAAGCATGTTTAATGGACACAGGAAAACTGCATTTGAGCCATTTAGAACCACCTGCTGCTTTTTATAAAAAGGCAGTGGCTTGCGTCCAGGTTCATATTACATACAATTTCTAACGTCCAACTTCTATCATTGTTTGGAAAATTAGACTTGCAAATGAATCCAAGTCATTTTTACAATATCTACAAGTCATATCTTAAAGACCCTCTGATTTTGTTATTGAGAATTCTAAAGCTTAGTGATGTAACCATGGGAACCTTTAACTTCCTCATACCCAGTAAATACAACATGTGTAGAAACTGTAATGGGTTAGAATGTTTGTTTCATGATTTGTAAAACTTCATGGTAGTATTGAACAAGTTCTCATTATGCTAAACATAGGGGGAGATTCCATTCAGCGCAATGTATCTCCAGTAGAGTCCGCAGAGACACACAGACTTAGTGTTTAGACTGACATTTGCGCTCAATATTCTTTGCACCCTATAGAGGTGAGCAGAAAAATAAGTGCAAATCCCTTGCTGTAATAACTGCCAATGTGTGTATCCAAAAATCAAGACTATGTTCAGCGTTGCCTCGCTCCACAATGAATCTCCCCCACAGAAACCCATATTCCTTCTAAAATTTGTTTTACAAACTTGCCAAAAAAACATGGTAAATGCATCTTGTTTTAATGTTGGACGTTTGGAAGCTAAAAAATACTGGTGTTTTCATTTATTAAGAAGACAAATATTAATGGAGGACACGTTTTATTAATGAAGTATAGCTTTTATTTGAACATACTGCCACATACATTTTACAGGTGAAGTATTCCTTTTCTTGTCTCCTATCCCAACATTTACACTTCCTATATACTGTATGTTTAGGATACCTACAAATCTGCGTTCCCTGCTTCCCAAGGAAATGCAGTAAAACACGCAAGATTGCAGGATTCATTTGAGACAAAATGCAATGCTAACACAGTAGCTGGTGGGTTTTATACAAGAGCACATAGAGTGATAATGCTTGTTGCTTTATAGAGCCTTTTATAGTATGTATCTGTTTGGAAGTGGACTGCTTTCAAAAGCTAATGAACAACAACTGCTTGTTTGTTTTTTGCCCAGATTGTCTGGCGTAGACACACTCCTCCAGCTGTCTTTTTGTGCGCTCTCCTATTCTGAAGTGCAATACCATTCACTTGACACAAGAGAGCCTTACCTCCACTTTAAGATGACACAACTGAAAATATTTGTTTTTATAGTCTCTAAAATATACTATTTAAAATATCACTATATATTGTAGTTATAGTAGTTTGACTTTTTGTTTTTGTTTTTCTTTTTAGTTGGGTACTTCTAGGATACCTCGGCATGGTGCTATTGAGGCATCATAATCCGAAGGTGGAACACAATAGGGAAATTTTAGCACAGATAGCTGTAATTAACTATAACTATCTGATCTATTATGTTTCATCAGGCACTATAGGTACAAGATCTGATATGATGAGTTTTGCCCACTTTTAGAGTATTTGGTAGTGCCTATTAATGCTGTAATTCTACTTCTGGTAAATGAAACCATTTTTTACTCATCCCTTTTGAGAGTACAGATAAACTGCCACGCTACCATTTATTATTGAGAACTTTTGCCATGGCATTGTATGCAATTACTGCCTCCATTTATTTTATAGAGGCAAACCTAGATTAGCTTGTCTCATTAGGTAGGACAACCTGCACACTACTTCATTGGCGGCTACAGTCCTGCGTGTTTGTGTGCACACATTTTTGGGTAATGTTTTTTCTTTTCTCCATTTATGTTGCACGGAGCACAATGCAGAGAGTCTGCAAGCCTAAGTGGCTGGAGCTGCGTTATGCAGTTGATTATAAAATCAGTCTGTAATGATGAAAAAAATGAAGTGCTGCATGTCTATATCGTTTAAATCTCACTGAAATGTACTTAAATTGTTTTTATTTGTTTGTTTTTTTCATCTTGAGGTTTTTTGTTGTTTTTTTGTTTAAAATAATTGCCATTTAGTTGAATGGTAACACCTTTTTTGTGAAGCGTTTTACTGCCACAATTGCTTTAAGGCTATCCCTACCTGTGAAAATCATATTTTGGTACATATATTCTGTCTAGCTGGTAAAGCAGCTTCTATAGTTGAGGTTTAAAATACTCTAAAACTTCTTCATCTACCTCAATTGGTTCATTTGGAGAGCTAGGATTCATGATTGCTTTATCAATTTATGAAATTGGATATATGCAGCAATTTGTATACATGTTTACACTGTAGGTTTAAAGGCTAAGGAAACAATATTGTATTTACAAATTTGCTTTCTAAAACAAGATGTTTATAAGAACAATTTATTTCTGTTTTCAGGCAGCACAAATTATTTCATTGTTTTACATCTTCTGTTACTTCAATCATTCATGTCTAGAGCTGGGTTACACAGGTAAATGTAACTTATAAAGTATTTTTGTGTGTTAGGGTTTCTTTATTTTTAATTTCGTTTGGTTTTAACAATAAGATCTTAATGTAGTCCTTAATTGTGGAGCTTTGTTTAGCGCGCTGTAATTTTTATATGCTTAATTACACTACAAAATGTTAACTGTGTAAAATGATCTCAAAGAGGCCAAACTTAGAGCACATACTAAATGTAAAAGAGATGTTACCCATACATCTTTTATTTGTTTCATACAACTGTCCATTAATGGCGAAATGACAACTTTATTATGTTATCTACTTTGAACATGTACGTTCACGAGTTTAGTGACATGGAATCAGTCTATACAAGATAAATATCTTCGTTACAGGTTCAAGCATTAATGGTAGTGTAATAGCCATCCTAGACTTAAATGTTTGCTGTCTGAGGGATGAAAAGTTTTCCAGCAGATCCATGGATAAATGATCACTGGATTGTTTTGTTTAATTAGTGCCTTTTAAACATTATTTAACCTTGTCTTTAGTATTTTTTTCTTTCTTTGCTTGCTATTGAGTCATACATTATCTGAAGTATGGTCTATGACAATTTTATTGTAATGCTCGGGACAGATCACAGGAAAAGGTATTTGCTGTAGTGATTTTGAATTCTTTCCAAGACTGGATGATGGAAAAATCACTAACTTTTAATAAAAAAAAAAATTAAACACTTCTGCCCTATAAAACCAGTCCAATCCAAACTTGTGTGTGACATTTTTACACGCCTGGTATAGTATGTTCAATTTTTAAGAATGTTTTTATGAGCCTAATTTGTCACGTTATATTTTATAAACAGTGTGCATTTTGTTTGGCAGAAAATTGTACAGTTGCACAATATTATATAATGTAAGCTTGGGTTTAAAGTGTATATAATCCTTGTGTATATATAATTGTGTATTTGACTTGATTGTAAAGATTTATTAAAGCCCTGTAAATATTCTAAATTTTGTATGACACCATTTATTTTTATTTGTTTTACTTGTTAATTTGTCTATAAAGTAGTGGTGCTGTTAGTAGACGTTTGCCACTAGGGATTGGCAGTTGGTACATTTCTGTTTGCTAGGTATACTTTGAAATGTGGCTGTAGAAGGCACCTTTTGATTTACCAATCTGTAAAAACACACATATTACGTTCGTTTTGCGCTTGGTAATGACTCAGGCCTGTAGTTTACACCAAATGCACGTGTATTGGCTATACGCATGTCCACATTCACTCCTTGCTGAATACGAAGATACGTCTGTTGATGAATACGGGTCTAGGTCCCGCTCTGCTCTACTAGACAGGACAGTGCAGGATACGTCCCAATACATTTGTGGAATGCAATCTCACAAAAGAATGCACAGAAAAAATAAAAACTATTCAAATAAATTCACCTCTTAATAATATAGTCATTAATGAGTAAACATTACAAAATAAAGCTTATTTTTTCAATGAAATACATTTAATAGGATGTAATGTGTCTACTGTACATAGCATTTTTGCAATTGTTCCTGATTGCAAACCCTTGCTCTAGCGTGCTTACTCAGCCATCATCACTACTAATCAGCACTTACACTAGACCTATAGCTGGTGCAAGTGATACGATTCAAACTTTGGTCATCTCTAAAGTACATGAATTTCAGTCTGACGCTGCTGCGTGCACTCAAACTTGGAACAGCCTCACTGTATGTACATTGACTACGTGCATACGCCAATTACCCTCCCCATTCCGCCCATGAAATTGTAGGTTGTAGTAAGTGCCCTTAGCACTTGAAGATCAATTGGTGCTGCATTCTATGGTGTATTGTCAGGTTCTGGGCATGTGCAGAGTAATTGTGTGTATTATATGCAAAGTATTTATTGCCAGTTGCGCTCCTTATTGAATCGCGCCCTACATGGCCTAAAGTATGTGGACCCTTTTCTAACTAGGATTTGGCCATTTTAGCCACACCCATTGCTAAGGGGTACATAAAATAAAGTATAAATCCATGCAATCACTGTAGTGAAACAATAGTGGTGGAATGGGTGGGACAGAAGAGCTCAGTAACTTTCAATGTGGCATTGTTATAGGATGCCTCCTTTCCAAGAAATCAGTTGGTCTCATTTCTGGCCTGGTCCACTGTAAGTGCTCGTCGTAAAGAAGGAACTTCTCAGAGCAACAACAGCTCATTCGCAAAGCAGTAGGCCACATAAGCTCATAGAGCAGGACCGCAGAGTACTGTAGCGAATAAAAATAGCCTGTTCGCGTTTGCAACACTCGCTACCGGGTTCCAAACTGCCTCTGGAAGCAATGCCCACACAAGATTGGGTTGGGTTTCCATGGCTGAGCAGGTGCACACAAGCCTCACATCACCATGCTCAATGCTAAACATATCGTTCTCCTTGTGTTTGCGTGGGTTTCCTCCGGGTGCTCCGGTTTCCTCCCAACTCCAAAAACATACTGGTAGGTTAATTGGCTGCTATCAAATTGACCCTAATCTGTGTGTCTGTCGGTGTGTGTGTGTTAGGGAATTTAGACTGTAAGCTCCAGTGGGGCAGGGGCTGATGTGAATGAGTTCTCTGTACAGCGCTGCGGAATTAGTGGAGCTATATAAATAAATGATGATGATGATGACTGCAGTAGAGTAAAGCACACCACCATTGGATTTTGGAGTAGCGGAAACACGTTCTCTGAATGCTTCACCAGCTTGGCAGTCTTGAGAGAAGATTCTGGGTTTGGCGGATGCCAAGAGACCACTTCCTACCTTAGTGTGTACTGCCAACTATATCGTTCGGTGGAGGAGCAATAATAGTCTGAGGGTGTTTTCAAGGTTTGGCCCTGGTCCCCTTGATTCCAGTGAAGGGAAATATTAATGCTGCATTCTAGAGAATTGAGTGCTTCCCACTTTGTGGCAACAGTTTGGGGAAGGCACTGTGTATTGTCTTGCTAGAAGTTAAGTCCATCAAAAAATGGTTTCTGCAGTTTGGCACATAGCCTTGGCCTTAACCACATCAACATGAATTGGAATGGAGACTGAGAGCCAGACCTTACCACTCAACATCGGTGCCTGACCTCACTAATGCTCTTGTGGCTAAATGGAAATCCCTGCAGCTATGTTCCAAAATCTAGTTCCATATTAATGTTCATAGTTTTGGAATGAGATGTTCAACAAACACATCATAATCAACTATTTTATATAGTACTACTAATCCTGCAGTGCTGTACAGAGAACTTTTTTCACATCAGTCCATGCCCCATTGGAGCTTACAGTCTAAATTCCCTAACTAACACACACGGATCAATTTGATAGCAACAAATTAACCTTCTAGTATGTTTTTGGGAGTGTGGGAGGAAACCGGCACACCTGGAAGGGAACCCACACAAACACAGGGAGAACATACAAACTCCACATAGATAAGGCAATGTTGAGGAATCAAACTCGACCCTAGTGCTGTGAGGCAGAAGTGCTAACCAGTAGACCAGCACACTACACATGGGTGTGATGTTCAGGTGTCCACATACTTTTGGCCATGTAGTGCATGTACATTGTAAATAGACTGTTTGTCACGTAACTCATTTTAAAAGGGATATAATGAAGATGAATGCACGACACACCTCAAAATGAGAATTACCTCATTCATACAACTTGCTGCTCAAGCAATAAACAGACTCAAAAGTCTTGGGTAAGTTGAAAGTTAAGCACGTTGCAATTTTGTTAACACAAAAAAATGGGGTGTAAAATGTACATAGGTTTGCTTTGGACCACTTACTCCTGAAAAAATATGTATGCCTTAAATGTTTTTTTTTTATTCTTTTAAAAACCAACCTAAAGCAGTCACTCCATTCTTAGGACCAAAGTTTTAACGTGACCATAAGTCTCGACCTTGCAACCCCAAACCTGATCCATAACATTTCTTCCGTTAAAAAAAATCAAATAAAAAAAAATAATGTCTTTGTTGCCATTTTACCTTTTCATAACATGCTTTGCTCTTATGTTAGTAGCAAAACATCTGAGTTTTACACCTAACTTGGAGATCTACAGCTTCCGTGCTACGCATGGATAACTGAGCATCATGAATTATTTCACTCATACCTGTGGGATTCTGAAATACATAATTACATTTCAAATATATGTACTTACTGTGACTGGATCACTGATAACTTATTTGTGTCTGGATCATGTAGAAATAATTTATTGTAGAATTGTATTTCAATCAGAGGTGCAGGCACCAATGTGTAATTTGAAATGCACATATTGTTTTACATTGTGATGTGTTTTGTATGCAAGTGTCATAGTTTGGGTTTGTATCTTTAAAAGAGGAAGTCTGTTTGCTTAAAACAGGAAATGTTAAGTATGTCTTTATGTGCAGTGCCATAAACCTGTTTAGCCTGTATACCCAGCAGGGCGCCACTGTCTGGTGTGACTGGATCTCAGATAATGCAAGCATCAAGTTTAGCACATAACAGAGAAGTGTAAATATTGTTAGCTTTGTATTACATGTAAATCCATTTTGGGTAAACAAATTGCATCCTGATTCTAAAAATAGCATGTGAGTCAGTAAAAGTATCTACAATGTTCCCAATAGAGTGTCTATGAGGTGAGTCAGTGAGCCAATCAATTAAATGAGTGAGTTGCAAAACAAAATAGTAGATACTAATGCTAGGGAGGGCTAGACCAACTATACCTGCATAAGGAAACAATTTTTACTCCCGCTCTCCTATTATACCATATCAACGATTTTAACTGTCTAATAATGCTTTGAAATACCTTCTTCGGTAAATAAATTGGGGTGTGTTGTAGTGGGTACAGATATGTAGGCTGAATGAACATTTTGATCAGGTTCATTTTCCAGAAACAAAGAGGGAGGTCCTCTCCCACACCCAGATTGAAGGGGGCAGTCATGTATTCACATATCCTGGCCACTGGCACAGAGTAGAGAAGCAGTCACTCCATTCTTAGGACCAAAGTTCTGATGTGACCATAAGTCTCGACCTTGCAACCCCAACCCCCCCCCCCCCCCCCTCGACATTGTTTACTCAGTTACCGGTTCAATATTATGTTTAACTTAGTCCTGGGCCACCCCAGTTATCCATATGTCCACATATTTAAACTTGCTTGTCCATATCAATGATTGACAAGTAGTAACCCCCTCTGGAACTGTCCAGCCTAGTGAAAACATATTGGATTTAGTTCAGTTTATTCTAAGTCAAGAGAAAATGTCCCAACTCCTCCACCACCCCTAGAAAAGCCAGTCACTGAATACTCAGGATCTGCCAAAAATATAAACAGATTTTCCATGTACATCGCTATACGGTCAGTGACTTCCCCCATCCAAATGCCTCTAATATTTGGGTGAGAGAGTCTGAGGCAGGCAAGCGGCTCTATAGCCAAGACAAAAAAAAAAAAAGCAGGTGACAATGTTCAGCCCTGTCTGGTTCCTCTGCCCAGATTGAAGGGGGCAGTCATGTATTCATTAACACATATCCTGGCTACTGGCACAGAGTAAAGCAGATTCACCCATTGGCAGAAACCCTCTCCCATACCAAAACAAGCCAGTACTTGCCATAGGTATTCTCATTCAGTGGTGTCAAAGGCGTTGGCTACATCCAGGGACACCACCACTGCCCTTTCATCCATCTTCTGAGTCGTGTGTGTGTGTGTGTGTGTGTGTGTGTGTGTAAGTGTGTGTAAATCTATTTTCTCCACTGTAATGGGATAATCCAGAAGCTCAACAAAATTCTGGGACAGTCTAGGCAACTGGATTTTATATAAGCAGTGTGCAAGCTGGAAGGCTGTGACCTATATAAATTTATAATATACACAGAAAACATTTGCTATTTTATCTTCCTTATAGTGCAGAGTTATTACTATTCATAATTGCTGGGATTGTCTTGTTGATCAGTTCATCGGCATGCCAAGTAGCTACCACCCATGTCCACTTGGAAAGATTGATTACGTCTGGATAAAAGGAGTTTACGATTAGATTTGTCGAAGAGTTAGTGTGACTATTCTGAGCATGCAGCTAGTTCAATCTATCTAACACAAATAATTGGCTCTCATGTGCTCATACTCCTAGGGTAAATTGATTACTCATGAAAGCAGTCCCATGTCACATCCAGGGCCAGATTAACCTGAAGCCTAACTGGGCTACAGCCCAGGGGCCTCAGGCATCCAGGGAGCCCTTGAAAGTGCTCAGCGGCATTTTTGATCGGTGCGGGGGCGCCCACGGACCGATAAATGCTGCTGAGCCTTTTACTGTAGTCCTTCTATGGCACTCAGTAATCTCCTTACTGAGGAGATCTTATGAGAGTGAGAATATGAGTCTCACTGTCACGAGATCTCAGTAAGGAGCTTACAGGGAGCACAGAAAGACTACAGTGACAGGAGAACAGAGGTAAGCGCTTGGGGGGGGGGCAGTGGGTGGCTCACAGGGGGGCCTCATGGGGGAATGGAGGCCCCCTTAGCCCAGGGGCCTCCATTCCCTTAATCCGGCCCTGGTCACATCCTATCTTATGGGTGCCAATCCCTAAAAAATTAGCCAGTACTAAGAATATAATGAAAGGTGCGCCATAGGACTAGAAAATTGACACTGAGAAATACTAGTCAGAATAAATAGTGTGTAATCTGTATTTCTATAAGTAAATTCCATTTATTAACACATCAATTGACAAAAATCCAGACAATAAATAAAAGATATCAAGAAGGTTTTTCTTTGCAGGTGATTATAATCACAACATTGTGCATGTCATGATTACCCCATTGTTGCAGGTCTCCCAAAAAAGCAGGCAGATCTTGCATTACATAGAATAGAAACTCAGTACTTCAGTATCAAATTGTGCAGTGTAAAATCTCTTATACATCACTGACATAAAATCCAGGTATATACTCCAAAGTGAACTGGCCAATCAAATGAATCGCAAATGTAGTTAGTTATACTGACAGCAGCAATCCAAAGTGAGCCCCACTCCTTCTATAATGTTGCAGAGTATACAAACGGAAAGTGTGGTTGCAAAGCCAATTGTTGTGCCGTGGGACAATGATAGTTTCCTTGGTGAACATTACTCCAAACAATTCTTTTAATCATACCATATTACATATGGTACGCTCTACAATCAGCAACTGTGATTTATATTTTACATGTTGATGAATTTTATTAAGTCATTATTGCATAGACATGAGCAGCTGAATAGTGATCACTATAACATCTGGTTCAGTTTTTATGATTATTTGTGTGTTGAATTATATTAAAATTATTGCTTTTATTTATACACAGATCTTTTCAATTTTTAGTGTGTCATAGATATAGTCCCCCGAACATAGTTGCATAATATATTTCTACACAGTCTTGTTGTTCAGAATTGAACATAGAATAAATAAATAGGAAAATAAATTGTATCACAGCCCAGTGTCTGGAATCATCTTATGACGATCGGAGTAAGTTTGTATTAATGTCTAACAATAGTGTCAACATTCCACTTTGACTTTATCAGTTAATTGAGATTGATATTATTTATTGAATTCAGGAAGTAAATCCTTTCCAATAATTTCTATATATTGTTACTAGACAACCTGTGGATATTCAGAAAGCATCAGAGTATATTTAAGCTCAGCGCTCTCCAGGTGATGTCAGACTGGCAAAGCATGCTGGGACTTGTAGATTCACAACATCTGGAGAGCCACAGATTTTCCTGGCCTGAGCTAGCTTTTTCAAAAGTCCATGGAGGAGTTTCAAATGTTGGTAATGTACAGCTTGGACATCATCGCGCTGCCCGACTGTCCACATTGCCATCCATTATGGTAGGAATTTTCACTCATTGTTCTGTGCGCCTATATAGGGTTTCAGGAAAAATGAGGGGAGATTCCCGCCATAACATCGGAACAATGTGTCTCTGTGGACGTTTCGGAGACACAACATGCTGAATTCAATCTCCCCTCAAGTATTCTGATTCTAAAAGGGCAGATTATCATTCTAGACTGGATCTTATTTGGGACAATCGTTTGGTGATGAGCTTCTTCATTGCCTGAAACAATTTTAGAAGAAACCTCATACAAAGAATGTATGTCTATTTCGATCATTCATTTGATCATATTTTGATCATTCAGAACAATCATTTGGTTGGCCTTTCACAGTTGCAAAGCCAAACTTGGCATTACATGCCAACCAACAAACTTGGTTTGGCTGGAAAGTAAGTCTATCTGGGTGTCCATGGTAAGCCAGAACCTGTCTGTAGTGTTATAATTATTCTTTTCCAAGGCAGTTGGAAAGCATACACACTCGTTCTTCTGTATGTACCACATAAGATGCATCCTACATGAAAAATAATTCACAGAATGTATGCACGTAAAAGAAATTTTATTTTACATTAACCCCTTTAAAACAATATAGGAGGAGGGATTACATTCGCTTTATAAAAGCAGAACACTTACGTTTCTTAATGAGATTTTTCTATTGTAAGGAATACATTTTCATACAATTACAGTATCTGTCTAATCTCATTTGCCTGTGCCAGTAAAAATGTATTAAATATCACAGTGCAATTTTACAATACATTTTGTACAATTTACATATGGTAAATGAGGAATACAAACTTTTACAAGAATAAATCTCATTATTAACTAAACATGTCACACCAACAAAAGCTTTCAGTGTACGGGTTTATAAACATGGGACTGGGAACCTCAATTCTTTTTACCATGTAGTGAATGAAACTTGAAACAGATCAGTGATCTTTAAGCTGAATAGAGTCTGATATTACAACATGCACCTTTCAGGTCTTGCACTTTTTGTAATGTTCATGTGCACAGATTAAAGGGAAACAATGGTCCTTATTTCAAGCAGTTTGCTCTCTCCTCATTGGTCAGATGTGGCTAAATATCTGGTAATACTTTATTTGTAATGGTTATTTTAGTATGTTTTTCCTAAAAGCAACAAACATCTATTACACTTAACTAATGAGTCTATATGTTCATGTGAACAAGATATGTCCTACTTCAGACTACTCATTTTGCAAAGGAAGGTCTAATGTAATTCATAAACGACAACATTAATGGCTCACTTTGTAATTGGAACAGTACTTTGAAATACTGTATAAAAGTTACATTTCACATTTATTTAACATTACAATAAAATGAAAGATATCTTATTTTAGTTCCTTATATCAAATGATTTCAATGTCGTGACATATGTGATTTTGTTGGGTTAACACAGCCCAATATTTTGATTTTTAAAAAATATGAAATATATAAAAAAATAACAACCTCAGACACCCAAAAAGGAAAGAAAATTATGCAGCATGTTGCAAACTCTTTGCCAAAGAACACATAAGTGATTGAACCACAATGATAAGAGTTAATGTACTGCTAAGAACAGATAACTTCCCATAGACCCATTAAACGGAAGTACTAATTATATCAATTGGCATGAATATATGCTGATCTTTGTGCCCTATTTCCAATATATCTAAGCAGAAAAACACCCCCCTCTCCCACAGCATCCTGGACTTTGTGTTTGAGTGTGTTTAAAGTGGGTTGTCTAACGTACAGCAAAAGGGAGCCCTCTTCAGGCCTCATGTACCTTCCTGTTACCTGAATTTTGAGAGCAAGCTCTTGTTCCTTTTCCAGATAACTTCAGAGCCACAGAGCTCTATTGAAGTGCTATGAATGACTTGCACTGTGCTCAGTTTCTGCTGCAGGGGAAACTAGCAAAAAATACTAGTGAACAGGCTTCTCTTTATTCATATAACTATGGCCATCCCTATTTGATTGCTTGTGCATATATATATATATATATATATATATACACACACACACACACACACATATACAGTGGTATTCCACACCGCCACTTCACTCATTGCCTTCATTGTAAAACTATGAAATGCCATTCATTTACATTTTCCATACCAACACCTCTACATTTTACATTTCCACTTCGATGTGTGTGTGTGCGTGAACAATGACTAAGAGGAGGTTGCTGATACACGTTTGTGAAAAAAAGTAATTACTCAAATATTGTTGTTGATTAATTTGTGCAGACACAAAAGTCTAAATCTTATACTAGGGACTGCTGAACTGCAATCATTCTTCTCTCTCACACAGCAATACAATTTTCAAGTACTGACTGATTCAAATTATGAAACGTGTGTGATCATACTTCTGAAAGATCTGTCTGCTTATATCACATAACTTAAGATCTTTACTGTGCCACACACAGATTTACAGAATATGAGAGTATTTTAAAAAAAATAAAAAACTGTATGACCACCTTATGTTTAAGGAAACGGTTGTTCCTATAATAAAGTATACTGATGCAATGGCATTGGGTAGCAGGTTTTGGTGTGCAAAAATAAAGGGAAACAAATTTATACCATGTTAATTTTTACCCTGCGAAGATCTAAATTAGTGAAGTCTACATTCTTTACAGATATTTAATAATTATATCTGCCGTGTACACTGTTCTATACAAATGGTTACGGCAGCATGTATAAAGGAGTATCAGCACAGTGACTGATTACGCACACCTCTGTTTAACTTCCTGTTAATAATTGTCTCAACAAATTGTCACTTGCAAGGTAAGAAAGGCACAGGCCAATTTTACAATGCTTTCAACATTACAAATATTGAAATTTTTTGTCAACAGTTGGACTAAAAACACAGTAAATCCTCAAAGCAAACCTGCACTCTGCCGTGAAGATTTTAGCCCACAAGATCACTCTATGCCATATTAACTGGCCTCATGGAGGTTGTCAGAAGTCAAGGAGCAGTACTAAAATTGAGGAAATAGTGACCGTGGTCAAAGTGATGTTTTCTACATGCAATTGATCAGATACTAAAAACTCACCTTTTTCTTAAAGCCTTTCTGTCTCCCACTTAACTTCCTACCTTATCTTCTGCCTCCGTCCCCCTACTCTCCCTCTCTCCCCTGCGTCTCTCTGTCTGTTCACCCCTCCCCTTAGATTGTACGCTCCTCTGAGCAGGGCCATCTCTCCTCCTGTTTCCACCACTTCTAACTCTGCTCTCCAGCTACTTAGCCCTCCTCCTCAAGGGTCCTCCACCCCACGTCCACTCTCGCTCCCTCCTCCCCCTGGGGGTCTCCCTGTCTTCCGCGCCCTCCATCTTGGGCCCCGTCGTTTGCGGATCCTCCCTCCCCCTTCCCCGCCCTCTCTAGCTGTGCATTGAGCTTATTGAGTTACTGTGCTTACTGTACTGTCTCCCATTGTATTGTAATTTGTTTGTCCCTGTACGGCGCTACGGACACCTTGTGGCGCCTTATAAATAAAAATTAATAATAATAATACACAGCTATTTTTAAAATGTGAACAGACAATTTAATATGCTTTAGTTCAGAAATCAGCAATATTTGATACTAAAGCTGTGGTGTCAAATACAGTCTATTCCTACAGTGGTGGAGTTCCGTGCTTTTCTACATTTGGATTTCAATGTGTCCAATGGTAGATGGTATAAAAAGAAAGCAGTATATTTGGACTTTTATGGAAATTCCATGTATTCTTCCTATGTGTTGAAGGCAGCATAAGCCCCAAGTGGGCTTGAATCGCCCAAACACAATTTATGCATGTATAGATTTATGGATGTAGAAACCAAAAAGAAAGGGAACAAATATGATATATTATATAAAACAAATTGGTGTAGTGAGTTTTGAAGCCAAATGCCAACTCGTCTTTGAAATGGTAAAAATGGCGCCATAATAGATACACTTTACCATCCATTTTGGACAATAAAGAGATTAAAAAGAAAATATAGTGCACCTGGTGTAATAGTAAAATGAATGCATCAAAAAAAATTGTAACTTAGAAACTTAAATTGGCATGTTTGGAAGTCTGTTCTAATAATGTTCATTAGTGATGTACACTAATGAATAGTACTATTTGCTTACAATGCAGAATCCCAATTCATAGAAAAAAGGGAAAAAAGTGTTAACTGTATCAACATAAAATCAATAGTTAATATACTCAATGGAAAAATGGACCTTATTCTGAAAATAAATTCACACAATCACTGGATCCACTGTGGACCGGACTGAGAACACTGAAATGTATATCTTCTCCACTGTCCCCTTTCATTCCTCTAACACAGACAAGATTACAGAGGGCCTGAAAAGTTAAAGTGAAGATCTATCTATGTCCCCTTTGCAGGGGCTGGCTGGCAAGTTTTAACCCAGGTGATAGTCCAACCATGTGGCTTGGTGTGTACCACCGTCAGAGAATTAATTACCAAGCTAGGGGCATGAATAGCTCTAGATTGCTCGACCATGCACCCCTCCATTCCTGCACCAAGAAAATGTTCTACATCCGTATACAATTCCTCTCCTTAATAGCTAAGCTGCCTCCATGTACCATGAATTGGTGATTCCAAATTGAGAGCAAAGGGGACCCTTTCTGAAGCGCCTTCTTGCCATTCATTAGTGTGCACTAATAAATGGTGTTAACATTTCATGATATGTTAATGCCATGTTAACATATCATTATAATTCAAGAGCCTCAGACAATCCCACATCAGATAATAACTTAAAAAAAAAAAATGTGAATTAGGCTCAAAATATTACCAATTTAGTTGAGCAGTTCAATTTATTACATCTTGATTTCACTATTAGAGAGTGCAGTATATTTTATTTTTATCTTAAAGAAGAACAGTCATACATATTAAGACCACTTCCATTTCAAGTTAGCATTTTGCTTAAAAAACTATATTGTCTTTTTTCTGTCCATGTCCTACTGCACTGGAGTTTACACATTCTCCAAATATTGAAAGGACAGACAATTTGTGACTTTCGCATGGTCCTGGTTGAGCATTGTGAACCATTATCATAATCCCATTCAACCAATGCTTGCCACCCCTCTTTTTTGTGAAGCACAAACTATGTCAAGTAGCAGCATCGTCACCTCCTTGGCCCCAGAACTCTTACAGCGCCACCAAAGTCAGGGACCCCTAAACTACCTAATGATATTGATAAGAGAAAAATGGTCCTGAGTGGTGCGTAGAAAGGCACTCAATGCTTAATATCCATAAAACCACATCATGGAGGTTCAAGGTGAAAGTTCAGCATACCACAAATGTGACTGCTTACTGGGCCCTGTACCCCTGAGGCTGTGCAATGTGGTAGACTGTGGGGTGTATAATAGGATAGGCAATGGGTATATTGTGGTATATTTTGTAGGGCACTGCTGGTTATGATGTGTGTATGGAGGCCAGTGTCCCAAAACTGCTACACTCCATAGTCTTAATCAGGCTCTACACAGATATCCAAATTTACGAACCTGTGCCACTGGAACAGAACATCTGTACATTTGTGTAAATGTTTAAAAATATATAGTTAAATAACGAAGTTTGCTGAGCTGACAAAACGTGCCACCATTAACTTTTTTTCTAAGTAAATTTGAATGGTTTACTAGCCAACTACATGGAAAAATAAATCAGCATTAAATACTAAAGGTATATATCCAAAATAAAATCTTAGATCTAAAATAAGATCTATATTTAGAGTATAAAAATACTGAAAATATGATTTGCTTCTTTAACTCCATCTCTGCCCTGTTTCAGCCTCTGAGACACATATACAATGACCTACAGAATGCTCTAATCAGAAGTCTAACTATATTACAGTCAATCAATGATCCCGCACACTCATTCTGCCATCATCATCTGAATGCATTTTCCATTAGTGATGATCAGCCTGTGAGGATTGCTGATAAGATGTAGATGAGAACTGATGATTAGTGTGGTACATTACATGCAATAATTTATGGGCAAATTGGTTTAAAATGTCCTAATTGCTCCTTCTCCACAATTCTAGGGCCTCCTACCAACATATTGCCAAAACCTCACAAAGTTATGAAGGGGAGTTTACCATCTACCAAAGAAAATGATTACTCTACTAATGCGAAATTCACAGGTGCAACATATAAGCCCTAGAGTGAACCCCTCCGCAGGAGCCCCATTGCTACAAAGAGCCAGGTACTTTCATCATGTCTTCAGTTATGTCTTTAAGAGAGAGCCCTAGAATGTATATCAAAGCTGATTAAAAAGCTGACTGTCTGAACTTGGCATTACTCTAAATACTACCACTGTGAACCAGTGAAACGTGGGCAGTCTTCATTAACAGTCTTGTAGTTTCTCACGTCAAAGTTGTTGTTTTTCAGACAATAATAGCTCAATACTTGCAACAATTGTTTCTGAAATATAAGTTCCACAGTTATTTTTCGTATGACACAAATTATAGCAACATTTTAAATCTCTCTCTTAAGTCACTACGATGAAGGTATTACTGAAGAAAATATATGTTATGAAGGGCTTAGAAACATGGACACCATCTCAGGTTTTTAAATACAAATATGCAAAGAAAGCGTGTTCCATACATTCTGCTTATTTAGCATGTAAATGAAGTATATTATCTGTTCAATGGAAGCTCATGTTTCTCTGTGTTGTGGTATGCGTTAGGTTAGGTTAGTGATGGTTACAGACAACCTAAATGTTACAAAAATATAGACAATCACCATCATAAATGTCTGGTCATTCTGTAGCTTATATAAGCATAAGTACATCTGAAAATTTGATTTAAAAAAATTAAACAAAATAGCATCTTTATAGCGAAAGTAGGAAGCTATACAGCATATGTTGCGTATGCACAAAACCTATGTTACATTATATAATCTATATTACATAAATCTATTGTTTGCATATTTCAAATGTAGCCCACATCACTGCAGTGGTTCTGTAGCAATGACACAGGCCTCATCTGTTTACAGACAAGCAGAAACACAAATTTACTACATACATGCCAACTCTCCCGGAATGTCCGGGAGACTCCCGAATTCCGGTTAGGTCTCCCGCATCTGCTGGCATGGAGGGGTGTATGGGCGGAAAGGGGGTGCCCGTCGTTTTGTCTCTGCCCCCAGAGATGTAATGCCTGCTTTGGATCTTTTTACCACTGTAAAAAGACCCCAAAAAGGCATACATCACTGGGGGGCAGCAAAATTATGCGAATTGCGATGCCCTGGCCACTGCCTCCCTCCCTTCACACCCCTCTTCAGTGATCTCCCAGAGGGAGCCTCTCAAAAGTAGGTAAGTATGATTTACTATTGTTTAACCTGGTGTTAATGCCAATTTGTTATAAAAACAACTTCTCCATTTGTTAAAAATGCAAAGTTGCAATACTATTAACAAATGTACACACTTAGATGTAATAACAAGCTAAATGAGAATGTGTCTGTGAAATATGGCAGGAGGTAGGGGCATTGTTTTATTGTGATATGGTGGTAGGCATGAAACTGTATGCAGAGTATATAAAACACACAGATCAAGCACTTCCAATTGACTACTGTGAAAGTTGTGCTCTTAGAGCAGGTCCTACACTGATGCAGACAAAACCAACTGTCTCAGTCATCAGGATTTTTGGAGCCACAAAATGTTGGACACCAGTTAATGAAATGGGCAATTTGCCTACTAGCAAAAAAAAAAAAAAAAAAAAAAATAGAATTTAGCGCCAGAGAATTAAGTTGCTTTGCCTACTAGCATCCCTGAAGAAACAATAAATGAATAGAATTACCACGTAAAAGTAACCAAATTGCCATGAAACTGCACGGTAATTTGATATTTTACCATGTTATGGCTTTTTTGTTAGTTTGTGTATAAGAAGCATGGCACTTTATTAGTTGCCTTGAAAGGTTAGGTCCACCCCTCCCTCCCTGTGGGCAGCCACAAGAAAAGCGTGATGTAACCAAAAGCCTCTTAGCTTGGAACCATGCCAGCCTTTTTACGGTGTGCTGAGTACTGCAAAATAGTATGCAGTGCCCAATACCATAATTATAACACAATCAGCAACTAATTACACACAGATAAATATTTTAAATGTGCAAAATGCAGGGCCATTTGTTGTTTCTGTACATGAAATGAAAAAATGCACAAAGACAAAGAACACAGATGTTTATTTTAGCAAAATAATAATAATAAAAAAGTATATATATATATGTATATATATATATATATATATATATATATATATATATATATATATATATATATAAAGTTAACTGGCTGTGGACATTACTATGTGCATCAAATTGCAAATCAAATGTCATCAAAGTGTGAGGATTTATTTGTTTAAAACAAAAAATAAGAGGAATAGACTAGGGAGGTGTCCCCAAATCTTTCACCAGACTAAAAACAACATTCAGCTCTGCCATTTTAATCGCTAGTTCCCCAATCACAACAATTTTGCAGTCTAGAGCCCTCTAATTGTTCAACAGGATAAACATATCGTAGTAACAATCTGGAAGCATTAATATCTCCTGCTACAATACGCCAATTTTCTTTTCAGATGACAGTCCGCTATGTTTAAAAAGAAATATACGCATTTGCAAGGATACAGTATTGTAGTTGTCGGCAAATGGATTCTGAGTCAATAGTTCACTTTGAAATACTGCATTTTCACCCGCTTATTTCCTTTACATCTTTTTGCCATATGTTGTTCAGTAGAAAATCCAGTGGGTAGTACATCATAAAAGATATTTACACACTTTTCACAGGAATTGTAAGTCATGTAATGTCATCCTCTTCTGAGCAATAATCCCGACCCTAGAAAAAAACAAATACATTAAGGATACAGCAGCAGACTGTTCAATATATAACAAGTACTCTGCATTCAATGTGGGAAGCAGAAAATTAAAACTAAAATACCGTTGGTAATAAAAACAGACAAAAGCAATTCCATGCTAAAGCTTATACCGAACATCTACTTAAAACTATTTTTTTCTAATTTATAGTACATGAAATATTACCTGCCTATCATTTGCATCAGGGAAGGAGATAGGAAAGTTAAATGAAAACAAACAAACCATGTTTGGTGCAAAGAGTTATTATTGTCAGAGCTGCACAATGCTGTCTCACAATACTTTACAATAGCCTTGTATATGCAGGGGCACACATATGCCTCGTTGATAATGTTTTCAGTAAAACGTTATGTACATACTGCAGGAGAACAATGATTGTCAATGAATAAAAGCGACATGTCAAAGTCAATTGGATTTGTAACTGGTATAAAAATGGGGTTTGGGTGGGCGGACAAGGGGTTTTGGCTTAGGAAAATATATCCTAATATCTTATTTTCATATGTTGGGAGGTTTGCCTTGTGTACAGACTATAATGCCAAAAACCAACTGGGATGCTTCCTAATGTCTTGTTGGCATGTGTTACAGCACCCTTTTCTTGGTCACAAATTTTCATAGATATAATACAGATAATCTCTGTGCCCTGCCTCCCGCCTAGCCATCTCCGTGCCCCGCCTCCCGCCTAGCCATCTCCGTGCCCTGCCTCCCGCCTAGCCATCTCCGTGCCCTGCCTCCCGCCTAGCCATCCCTGTGCCCTGCCTCCCGCCTAGCCTGCATAACCATCTTATCACAAATATAAAACTGTTTTGGGATTACGGCTTTGGGACAGGGGGCATGACCATGGTGTGATGGTGGTGTGGCAACACCCCAGAGTGTGTGCCTAGGTTTTGAAGTGCTAAGCTGCCCTGTACGCTCCTCCCCTCCAAACACCTCCTTTGCTGTTAACACCTGTTCACTTTTGCTCTGCCAGGCAGAGAAGCGGTGAATAACAAGTAAACGTCTACATTTCCCACCTGCGGGACAAAGCTTTCCTGATCGGGATGGCGAGATAGAGCGCTCAAATTGACACTGTTGGGGGGTATGGTGGGTGATTAGAACAGAGAAGTTTCATCACACCAATGACACTGTTGTTTTAAAGATCTACTGGAATATCCTCTCAGTTCAGCTGTTGAACTCAGTCAGTTCTATTGTCATTGCTGTTGCCATCATGTTGATCAAGTATTCTGGCTGCACATGCAGCACAAAGGCAAAACACTTCTCCAGAAACGGGATTAGTTTAGTATAAATGGTGAAGTAATGGTTGGCAACAGCTGATTGTCAGTGCTGTGTAAAATGTTGGTGCTTTATAAATAGAGGATAATATTAAAGCACTGAATTAACATTTATGCCTCCCTTGGCCTTCTTTGGTGTCCACTGGTGTCCCCATCCTCCTCCACATGATTGCAGAGCCAACCCACTACCTCTTCTATAGAAAATAAAGTATTCTACCAGTAATTCAAAATTGTTTCTTCATAAGATGGCAGACATACCCAAGAAAAAAATGGTAAAACAATGTAAGAAATGCCAACCTGCTGCCCCTAAATCTCTGCCATCCTAGTCTCACGCCTATAGGGCCTTTCCACAAATTCAGGCCTGATTTACATAAATGTCACCAATATAGCATGGGACACGAAGTGGCTTGGGATCTCTGGAATTATGGACACACTACTGGAGGACCTACATGCAAAGAAAAAAAAAAAAAAAAAGCTTGTCTCTTTAACGTGTTTTTATTCACCAATCAAAGGAAGCAACTTGCTCTCTAACTTATTGGTCGGCAATCATGTTATGGTTAGTAACGTATTCATAATGGTTTATTTTATCTGGAATTGTTTTTCTACCTCTTGTAATTCATTACCTCATACAATGGTGTGTGACACGTGGTCCAGTTATGTAACAAGGTCAGACTTAAAACGATCATACCAACCATCAAGATTATTATTTATCTTTGTTTTTTGTTAACTGTGCCTCTTTGTGTTATTTGCCTCTTACTTATACTGTAGTACCATGAACATGTTACTTGCAAAACGTTTGTGCACCTTGCTGGGAATTTGTGTCATTATAACAGCAGGTAATGGGACTCAATAAGGCATTGACATAGGGAGAAACATTGCTCATTGTTAGCAGCCACGGGCACTGTCGCGACTCTCTTCCTCCTGTTGGTGGCGTCCCGGCCGTCTCCATGACGACCGGGGCGTCACTTCCGGCTCTCTCGTCCCGGTTGCCTAGGCAACAACCGGGACGCTTAGGGTTCCCTGCCGCCGTGCCCGGCCAGCTGTCAAACAACTTGGCGCGCACAGGGCTGTTTAGGCTCATCCGTCCTCGGCTGATTAGATCTTTATGTTTCAGCCCTGACTAATTGTGCAGCTGGGTACTGCATTCTCATTGGCCATCAGCACTACTATTATTTCGGCAAGTCCTGGGGATACTTGCAGGGCTTTATACTGATTGACTCTTAGTACTATTTAAAGCAGTGAGGACTGAGCCTCACTGCCAATTATAGCGTTCTGTTCCAGTTTGCTACCTGCTCCTGTGCTGTGTTGGTGTTTAACCTTTGATTGCCTTACCTGTGTATGACCTCTGCCTGTTCCTGGACTCTGAGCCTTTGCCTGTACCCTGACCACTGCCTGTACATGGACTCTGAACCTTTGCCTGTGGTCCTGACCCTGCTTGTTCCAGACCTCTCCGCCGGCGCTCCATCAGGCCAGCCAGGCTTTACCATCGTTGCCTGTCCGCAGACCTCTGGCCTGTCTCTACTCCGTGTATTAACTCCTGTTCCTGTAGGCTGCTGTGTGACCATAAACTTGTACTACACTGAGTTTAAGACCAGGGGACATCCGAGTACCTGTGAACGTAACCAGTCTCTACGGGAAAGGCGGTTGCTATAGGTGAAGACCTCTTCTGCTAGTTCTACAAGTTTATGCCGCACTGATGGCCATAACACTCATTAAATGTTTTAATCAACGTCAAGCCTCAGCAAATAAGTCATTTGGTTTGTGGTCCAAACGTATTGGACAATTTCTGGGGAATGGTAGTGTCTATCAAGGAGAGGAGCACTCAGAGATGTGTTATACATTGCTATACTGCTACTTAGCATTATACACTAGGTCAGTGGATTCCAAATTTTTTCAGTTCAAGGCACCCTTACGGTTTCCAAAATATTTTCAAGGCCCCCTAAGCCAAAATAATTACCAAGTAGTCCCCCGCCTTGCTTACCACTGGCTCTAGCCAGGCTGGTCTGCGGGGCAGTGGGGCAACTGCCCCCCAGGCCAGTCCCATGGTGGGCTACCTTGGGCTGGGTCACCTGCATTTTATTTCTGTAAAATAGGCTACTGAGTTGAGTCTTGCCCCCTGGGCTGAAATTTTCCAGCCCTCCCCTGCTATGAGATCTCCAAGGCACCCCAGGCAGCGTAGGCGCACAGTTTAGGAACCACTGCACTAGGTATTACTCCTTTCTCACTGAACTATGATCAGCATGCTATTTTGAAAAGCAGAGCCTGCAGCAATCACTTTTAAATAGAAACTATAGGACCAGACAGAAATAAGCAAAATAAATAAAACCATAAGAGTCTTCGAGTAGCAAGAACTTAAAACATTGAATTTAAAAATTCTTAAGCCTTGGCTTAAAAATACATATGACTGATTTTTGTAATTACTTTAAAATGCACTTGTGACAATCTAGTAAGAAATTGTATTCTAAAACAGCATTGACATTTACATAAAATGTATCGCTCCAATTAATAAATGAGCAAAAACTCAAGCATCACAACATCATGTCATGCATCCCAACCAAAGTGCTGAAGCCCTAGGCCTTTCAAATACTGAAATTACAGCACTTAGGTTGGCTAAATTATAATATCACTGGAAGGGTGTCAGACGTGCAATATATTTCAATGGGACCTGCCTCCATTGAGTCCCAATGAACAATGGAACACAGCTAATAAAAGGATGGAGCAGCACTGTTTCTAGCCAATATCTCCATCTACTCCCAAATGTTGACATGCAGTTTAATTTTGAAAATGTTCCAGCCTAGAAGTCTAATTTAACTCTTTCATTGAACTATGTACCTTTTCGATTTTTTCATCCAACATTCTGAAAAACTCTTGTTGACTTTCAGAGATGTGTATGCTGAAAAGGAAACATAAAAACAGCGCATTGTTTTTCTCCTTTTACAAAGTTTATTTTTCAAATTCATTAAACCAGCACAATCAATAAATGCCTATATAATAAATGAAAATCCCTACAATCCTACTACCCTGGAGTCAGAAGCCCGTCTGTTTGCAACAATATTTCTTCATATTTTTAAATAGTTTGCCAATCAATCCATGGGTAGTAATGTCTAGAGTGGGAATTATGGCCACCTGTAATCCCTCTGCAATTGCAATTAAATGGGGGGAAAACAGGGATGGGCAACATCCGGCACAGCCAACCTAGTCTGTCTGGCACACCGAGCTCCGCAGCTGCTTCGCTAAAGCAACCAATGATGGCCAAAATGGAGCTCCTATGCATGCGCAGCAGCTCTGCTTCGGTCATCATCGGCGGCTTTAGTGAAGGAGCTCCCAAGTTTTGTTATGGAATGGAGGAGTGGTGCTGACTCCAAAGATAAGTATAAGAAACACTAGCAATAGGGGGCACAACTATGTGGCATACTATGAATTGGGGGCACAACTATGTGACACTATGAATTTGGGGCACATCTGTGCGGAAAAATATAAACTTTTCTATTTCCATAGACTAAAAGGCAGAGACCAATACCAGTGACACAAAAATCGCTTACATTAGAAAGAGTGACTGTCCATAAATCCTGACATGATAAAAACTTATATGTAAAAAATGCCGATAGTGTGAATGCTGAAACTAAAAATAGCGACAGTCACATTGCCGGCATTAAAGGGGCAATGTGAGTAGCTGTATACAGAAACAATCAGATGAATGACAAAGACAAAAAAAAAGCGTGGGATCCCACCTTACATACACTACAAGAAGATTTTCCAAGGACGTCTGGATACAATATGGTGTCTTTTGACCGAGGACAAGAAGATATTTACACGGACTTTTGGAATATTTATTTTGCCCTTTATTATTTTTGAACTACTCATGCTGTTTTTGGGGACAGCTATAGGACCTTTGGGAATATTACGGTTTGTTTAGGACATGGTTACAAGCATTATTGGATTGCAAACTTAAAAGAAGAAATGAAGACATCTGATGAGAAGTATTTTTTTTTCAATTTTTAAACAGATTTGGTTACAAAGAGGGAGTTGTTTTAGGGGTTTTATTCTTTTAATTAAAGTAACGTGGTGTCAATGAGGGTGGTGTATTTTGTTTAACATTTTACTTTGTGGTGCAACAGGTCGCAACAAGCCCTGGGTGTCAGGGCATGGTGGCACTTGTGGTTCTCCACGTGCCAGCATGCCCTGACAGTTATAGGTATGCCCAGACTGTTCATGACAGCCCAGACTGGCTGGGACTTGTAGTTCCACAAGCTAAAATTGTGTTTTTGTTCTATTTTTCCAATTTATTACCCTACACCCGCCGCCCCAGGAGTGTAGGCAGAGCTCTAGTGCTTTCAGAACTGGGCTGGATTTTCCTAGAGGGGAGGCCTGCACATTTTTTTTGCAGACCCCACTCCTTCGTGAATCAAGCCCAGTGCTGAAAAGCCTGGGGTTGGTTGTCAATATGGCAGGGGGACCCCTGCCGCTTGTCCCCCTGCTATAGCACCACCCACCCCGGCTGTTTTGCCTAGTGCTTGTTGTGGTGAAATTGGCGGGACCCCATGCATTTGTTTTCCCTGATTTCGCTGCAACCAGCAGTAGGATGACAGCGCTTGGGTTAATAGTGTTTATGGGTGGGAACCCCGTGCTTTTTTTTTTGTAATTCATCCGATTTTTACTGTATACAGCGGGCGGGTCCATTCACATTGTCCCCTTAATGCTGGCAGTGCGACTGTTGACATTTTCAGTGCCAGCAATCACACTGTTGTCATTTTAGGAATGTCGGCATTTCATACATATAGGTTTTATGGTGTTGTGATTTATTGACGGTTACTGTTTTTAATGTTAGGTATTTCACTATTTTATGTGTTGGGAATTTTGTGTCACTGTTATTGGTGCCAGCATTTTAGTCATAATTCCTATGATTAACACACACACACACACACACACACACACACACACACACACACACACACACAGGCTAAGAGGTTAGCACTTCTGCCTTACAGCACTGGGGTTATGTTCTACCCGTGTTTGCGTGGGTTTCCTCCAGGTGCTCCGGTTTCCTCCCACACTCCAAAACATACTGGTAGGTTAATTGGCTGCTAACAAATTGACCCTAGTCTGTGTATGTGTGTGTGTTAAGGAATTTAGATTGTAAGCTCCAATGGGGCATAGACTGATGTGAGTTTTCTGTACAGCTCTACAGAATTAGTGGCGCTATATAAATAAATGGTGATGATGTACATACACACACACACCCCTGGGCTTGACTAGATTTTAGTCGGCACACTGAAAAAAAAGTTGCCCACCCCTGGGTTAGAGTAACAGGTGAGTTTTACTCTGAATACATCCAGGGACTGTGCACCTCAGATTGAGCCAACTAGTGCCAAACGTGTGAGCAGAATGAAAAAATTGAAAGAAGTTTCTAGCTTACTTTATTCGATGCTGATGCCCAGGTCCTGGGGCTTCATTATTATTTCTAGGTCGAACATTATGAGTGGCACTTTTCTCCTGAAATACAAACAATATTAGAATTCAGATGCATCATAGCATGTAAATGCTGTATATAATAGCATACAGATTTCTTGTAAGATGGACATTTGCACACATTTAATGCACACTGCTGTCTTATCAAGGTCATGTCAAAATGAAAGACGAAAAGTTTACCCTGTCTAAGCTCAATCATACTCTATGGTAAAAACATTCATTATTCACTACATGGGCATTTCTCTATAAAGATCAGAGATCTCAATGTGAGAATATGTCTGCCCTCCATTCCAGTCAAAAATTGAAGGGAAGAAAGGCAGACCATACAGTAATAATGTGTTTTTGTAAACAGCACTACCATTTACAGAAAATGGGCCATTGTGCACATAGTTGTAAGCAGTTTATTCACACAACACAGATCTGATCTGCCAATTTAGTACATTTCACCTAAATTAACCCAACATCAACTGCTGGGGGCAAACATTTATTGTTTTATGTGATCAAATTAATAAATCCCAACTGGATTTTGCTTGGTCTACCTGAAACAAATCAGTCTAATAATTATCTGTGTGCAGGTTCAAACACTAACTAAACTGCGGGTTTATGGACAATTTGAATTAGTAGATTAGACACAAAGTAAATACAGAATATCTACAACTAGCAATTGTCTGGAGCAGCTCCAGGTTGTACTTCCAACAGCCCTTATAATGATGCAACACTATTTACATGGTAGATTAGTGTCAAATGGATTACAAATATATTACGTATGCAGTTACACAGACTCCATGAATCAAAGAGAGAAGAATAGTTATATGTACTACTAAGTAGTAAGGAGAGCTGAAAGGCCCATTGCATTTAACTTGTATGATTTCAATGTACATTATATGTTTGACAAAGCTTATCTTCTTTTAACAAAAAAACAGACAGACTTTTCTTTCCTTCTGGTATTTTGTATTCTTCTTTCTGGTCCAACGCCTGCTTTGTCTTCCTATTCAAGTTTAGTAAAACCAAACATCCAGAGCTGGTGCTGGAATGTCCAGCACCCACTAGCCGCAGTGTGCACATGCACATTGAAGCTCCTTTGGGAGTTTGTACCTGTGTTACTCCCCCATACCGCTACAATTACTCCGATCCAGCTCTGAATACAAGTGGGCACATCACTAGCACAGGAAAAAACCATTTGCTGCACAGACAGGGAGCACTGGCAAGCATGGTGCCCTCCTGCCAGTCTTACTAGGCTGTGTTCCACCAGCCCTGCAAAAATCCTAACATAATGCTATTCCACAGTGCCAGTTCTATATGCCATCACCACAGTGCCATCTTGTGCATGAGTATAGGAACTGTCAGAATCCATAAAGTTTGCAAAAACAAGGTTTTGCAAGAACCTTGTAAAAGCATACATTATAGTCCTATCCACCTATCCAACATCTATTTTATAAGTAGAAAGAGTCTGTGGGCTTCATGTAGAGTTGCACGTACATCTTTTGGTCACATCTTACACTTGCGGCTCCTTACATCTGGAGAGGCAGAATGGGGGAGGGAAGGGGCAGGGTACAGTAAGGGATGTTCACATTATTGCAATCGAGGTACACCTATATGCAGACACATCTGACAGCAGAAGGTTATTTTGTGAGTGCTGGTACAACGAGACAATGACGACGATGAGGATCGGCATCACTAGCTAGCTGATTCTGATTGGACGTTTACAGATTGACCTGATCCCACTGATCGTATTTAAATAATTAGTGCGCCTGCTTGATTAATAAAAGTCACAGCTGTCTGTTTGCATTTATTAAGTGATATTTACCTACTTTTTCAAGTATTTTTTAAAAGGAAAATAACATATCTTTGTATTTAATTTAATGTAACTTGTATTTGCATTTAATTATATTTTGTATGGTAACATTTTTTAATAAGACAATTCTCTCTTATGACAGTTCATTACATTACTATATTGTGTACAAAATAATCGTAAACGCGCAAGTGGCATTAACTGAACACTGTCAAGACACATCTCTGCTCTTTCTCTACACTACTCTTGTGTTCCTGACAAACGTAACGCCTATCTACGTGTGCAAGAGCACATCGTCAAATGCGTCCAATTAAACAAATACATGTAAATGTGCTTTTCATACAGGTATCTCTTCCTGCTAACCTAGATAAAGTAGACATTGCGGAAATTGCTATGGGTAGTAAAACAATGTTTCAGGCATTTGATAAACATGTCATATTTTTGTGGACTATCTACAACTGTTCACTGCTAGATACATTGGTATCTTAAGGTGAAAACTTATCACAGTGTTTTAAAGAAAATCCGTTCCAGGGTTATAACTTGACCTCTAGTATTACATTTTCCATCTAACTTTAGTTTTATAAGCAGCAACTGACAATATCCAAATGATTTCTTCTAGGACTCTCTCGCTTTGGTCGCTCATTCTTACAAGATTCTTTTCTTTACATGCCCTCAATTAACCTTCAGAGTACTTTAAGGTTTCCTCACCTTTTTCAGCTTCTTTTGTCAAAAACACAATTGTTTCTAACCTTGAAACCTTGTCTTTACTCTTTGCAAGCAAGAGTCATGCCCTATACAGTGTGTCACGGAAACAGTGCTATGATGGAGGCAGATGTTTTAAGACTATATAATAGCAAAACAATTCCAAATATTAAAATTCATGTTTTAATGTCAGATTCAATTGATGGCCACCATGATGCCAGTTTATGGCATCATCATTCATTAGAGCCAAACATCAGAATCACACTGGATATCATCATTTATCAGACTGAAACATCATCATTCATTAAACTCAAAACACATTTGTCAGGAATGACACATGATGAATAGCAATGAGTGACCAGCAACGAGGGAGGCGGAACAAGTTATGATGGATGTGGAAGGAGTAGATAGCTAGATAGATACACACACACACACACACACACACACACACACACACACACAGAATGCTTCTAACCTCAAATCACAACCAAACAGAATTATCATCTAGTCACTTTTAAAGTATATATCATTTATGCAGTTACACAGACTCCACACATCAGAGAACAATAATTGTATGTACTACTGAGTAGTAAGGAAAGCTGAAAGGCATATTGCATTTATTTAACTTTAAGGATTACCCCGGCGGTTCCCAAACTGTGCGCCGCGGCTCCCAGGGGTACCGCGGCGCTGTCACTGGGGTGCCGCGGGCCAGCCATAAAAAAAGAAAGAGCACAGAAACTTACCAATCCATCGGGCGCCGGGACCCAGCAGCCTCCTCTCTCTCGCAGCTGTCACTGAATATCGACGTCAGTAACAAGCTGCTGCGGGAAAGAGGAGGCTGCTGGGTCCCGGCGCCCGACGGATTGGTATGTTTCTGTGCTCTTTCTTTTTTTTATGGCTGGCGCGGGGCAGAGGATGGGAACAGAGAGCAGAGGATGGGGACAGAGAGCAGAGGATGGGGACAGAGAGCAGAGGATGGGGACAGCGGGGCAAAGGATGGTGACAGAGAGCAGAGGAAGGGGACAGAGAGCAGAGGAGGGGGACAGAGAGCCGAGGAGGGGGACAGAGAGCAGAGGATGGGGACAGAGAGCAGAGGATGGGGACAGCGTGAGAGGGGCAGTGGAGGGGGACACAGCGTGAGAGGGGCAGTGGGGGGGGGACACAGCGTGAGAGGGGCAGTGGAGGGGGACACAGCGTTAGAGGGGCAGTGGAGGGGGACACAGCGTGAGAGGGGCAGTGGAGGGGGACACAGCGTGAGAGGGGCAGTGGAGGGGACAGCATGTGAGAGGGCAGAGGAGGGGGACAGAGTGAGAGAGGGCAAAGGAGGGGGACAGTGTGAGAGAGGGCAGAGGAGGGGACAGCGTGTGAGAGGGCAGAGGAGGGGGACATTGTGAAAGAGGGCAGAGGAGGGAGGACAGCGTGACAGAGCAGAGGAGGGGGGACAGCGTCACAGAGGGCAGAGGGGGCAGTGTGAGAGACGGCAGTGTGTCTGGATGCAGAGGGGGCAGAGTGCCTGAGGGCAGAGTGTCTGGATGCAGAGGGGGCATTTTTGCATACAACTAAATAAGTATTTCTGTCCTGACCTAAATACTTATTACAATTTTTTGACCCAACTACTTCTAAAACAGGACTGCTCAATAATTATTTTGGAGGGGTGCCTTGAAAAAATTTGGAGACTCTAAGGGTGCCGCGAACTGCAAAAGTTTGGGAACCACTGGATTACCCTATAGACGATATGTTTGTACTAGCTTATCTTCTTTTAACAATATGCAAACCTTTCCTTCCTTCTGGTATCTTGTGTTGTTCTTTCTTGTCCCACATCTGCTTAATCTCCCTACTCAAGTTTAGTCATACCAAACATCCAGGGCCAGTGCAGGACACTCCAGCCCCTACCTGCTTTAGATTACACATGTGCAGTGAAGCCCCTTTTCGGGCTTGCACATGCGCCACTTTGCCATACGGTAGAGTTTTATTCCGATCCTTACTCTAATCAGAGCAGGGACTCTGAATCTAAGGGGGCACATCGCCAGCCATGAAAAAATTAAATTTTTTGGCACAGGCGGTCTGGTTCGCCTGCTGTTCTATTAGGCTTACCGTGTTAAGTCGGCCCTGCAAATATCATAACACTTTTCCACACTGCCAAATCTCTACTAATATATTATCATCAATTCCTTTTTGAAAAAAATTGGTTTACAATTTTACAATAGTTGACACACAACTCTCTCTTCCAGTACAGTGTATTTCTGTAGATTTACTCTCCTGCCAAAAACCGAACATAGAAAAAAATCACTGTTCCCACACTCCCAAGAACTCAAAATAATGAATGATGCCTGAGATACGTGAACTACCATATCCCAGATCATATACCATCAAGTATCAGTTTTAATTTAATTTTAAATCAAAGAGAAATGTAAATTCCAACAGAGTGAGCCATTCCATGCTGACATTTACAATGAAAACCTTTTCTAACCATTTATATCCCAGGCAAAAAGAAATTAACTGCTAAGCTTGCATCTGCTTTTCTCCTATCTACACCACTTCTCCTGGAAAACTAATAAGCTCCTTTGGATTTCAATATCATTTCTATGCGGATGGTACACAAATTTATCTATCCTCTCCTGGTCTCTCACCATTTGAGCTGTCTTGCGTTACCAACTGTCTTTCTTCCATTTCATCTTGATGTTCTATCGCAAATTTAATCTTTCAAAAACTGAATTAATAATATTCCCAACCAAAAACAGAAGCTTCCTGCCTGACATTTCTATTTCTGTTGATAACATGACCATAAATCCCACCCCGCAAGCTCGCTGCCTAGATGTAATCCTTAACTCACAACTATCCTTTGTTCCTCACATAGGGCCTGAGTCATTAAGGTAAGTAACTACAAAAATCGGAGTAAATGTTCTCCTGGCCAAACCATGTTACAATACAAGGGGTGCAAATTAGTTTATTGTTTTGCAGATAAGTTAAATATTGGCTCTTTTTACATCTAACATACAAATACTTGCTAGTTTTATTTTTACACTGAAATTTAAAGTTGATCTAGGACATGCCCTATCCCAACTATAAATCTGTCCCCACATTTTAAATTTACCTCCCCCTCCAATGCACGATGCAACATGGTTTTGTCCAAAGTTACTCCTTTTTTATGCCTTGCTCTCTCCTTAATGACTCAGGCCCATAGACTCTATATCTATATGATGTTACATACAGTACATCTAAACATTTCCAGAATATGCACATATCTCACACAAGACACTGCAAAAACTTTAATTCATGCACTCATGATCTCCCGTATCGACTATTGTAATTCCCTCCTTACTGGTCTTCCCCTAAACCAGTGGTCAGGGAACAGGGGTAAATTACCCCAAAGGGGGTAAAAATGAAATTCCTGGGGGTAATGCTGTTGATTCACATGCTGTCAGTTGGATTGTAGACCCCTTTAAATGTGAAAATTCTGTTGTACCAGAAGAGCCTCAAGGGTTGGAAGAGGCACTTCTTGAGCTTCGATGCAATAATGAAGCACGTATTGCATTTGAAAACAAAGCAGATCTGTCATATTTTTGGTTGTCAACAGCTGCAAAGGCATTCAAAATTGCACAGTCAAAAAGTTGCTGCCTTTTGCAACAACCTACCTTTGCAAACAAGGATTTTCTACTCTAACGAACATAAAAACAAAGCAGAGAAATCGATTGGACGCTGAAGACCGTATCCAAATTGCTCTGACATCAAAAAGCCCCAATATTGATGCTCTCATATAAAAATGAAGCAACATCATTTCTCCAAAACCTGAAGTTTTGAAGTTGAAGCTTTCAATAACATTTTGAATTCCAATAATTAATAATATATGATTTCCTTCCTTTCAAATCAAGGGGGTAACGTCGGCGTATCTAAATATATTTTGGGGTAAAAGGTAAAAAGGTTCCCTGACCCCTGCCCTAAACAGACTCAACCCCCTACAATCTATTTTGCATGCAGCAGCTAGATTGATTTTCCTTGCAAACTGTTCTTCCTCTGCCGAATCACTTCGTCAGTCTCTAAATTGGTTACCAATTTTTCAATGAATCCAATATAAAATTCTTCTACTAACATACAAGGCCATCAACAAAATTACACTGACTTGCATCTTCTCACTTGTCTCAAAATATCTCCCAACTTGACACCTCCGTTCTACACAAGATCTGCCTCTCTTTTCCAGTCTCATCACATCCTCCCATTCCCAGTTACAGAACTTTTTTTGGGCTGAACTGACTTTGTCGAATTCTCTCCCTCGCATAATAACACTTTCCTCCAGTCTTCAAAACTTCAAGCATTCTCTGAAACCCCACCTCTTCAGACAAGCTTATGATATTCATCAACCAGCATGTTGATCTCCCTAGGCTACCCTATTACCACCATCTAGACAGCTAACAAAAGACATCAACCCTCTGACCAACATTACTGTATGACTGATTATACAGCCCACTCAATACTTTTTACCTTCGCATTCTAGCTGGAAAAATATGCAATATGATGTAGCACTTACCTTTGTGTATCAAACTCCCATTGTCCCATAGATTGTTAGCTTGCATGCAGGGCCCTCTTACCTCTCTGTCTGTATTACCCAGTATTGTTTTATTGGCATTTGTCCCCAATTGTAAAGTGCGACGGAATTTGCTGGCACTATATAAATAAATAAATGTTGATGATGATGATGCTTACAAGGCAGAAAATGTTCTCAGTAACCTATTCTATTCACTACCCATGTGCCTCCTACCTAATTACCATCTAACATTATACTCTACAGCTACTCTCACAAAATGTCCTCTCCTCTTCCTTCCTCCTACTCCACTTCCATCAGACATTATCTACATGTGCCTTCCACCTATAGCTTTCCCCTTTCCTTACCAACATTTCCTTCTCTCTCCATCACCTTTTTACCTCACCCAGTTATCCAATAGTACTATCGTCTTCCGCCAATCACTCTTTACTCTGATACACTCTGCCCTGTCTCTCCCACATCATTCCACCTCATCTCTCGTCCTCTTTGCTGCCCAATTCCTCCCTGAGGCCTTCACCATTCCCATTGTCACGTTCTGTAACTTTCCCACTCCCAGGCTCTTTACCCCAACCATTCCATCCTCCCCTTAGGCACATACTCTCTTGCCTGCATCCAGGCTCCACAATCCTCATACTAACCCACATACAAATATTTATTCCAACAATTTACCCTCCCAATCACTGACCTTACTCTTTCTGTTTTTGTCCAAGTTGCTTGTTCACATCACTGGGTTCTGCACTATTGTGACTATTCACCCACTGTCCACCTCCTGCCACTATCCCTCCCTCCACACTTCTCCAACCCCTACAACCTTATACACACTTAGTTCCTTCTCTTTACCTGCAACACTCTGGAATATCAGTTCCATCTGTAACAAGCTTAACCTTTTCTTCTCTTGCACCTTTAATCTCCTTGCCCATCTTCTAACACTGGCTCACCTGCTGCTCTTTCCTTTGAAGCTCTATCCTTTCCATACACTCTGCAACCTGACAGCCACCATGGTGGTGGTGGCGTAGGCATCCTCTCATCTCTTAGCTGCACCTTCAGCATTGTTTCTACTGTGCCCTCCCTCTCCTGCTCTTCCTTCGAGGCTTACACTATATGTCTCTTCTCCCATTTCCACCATAATGTTGTAGTCAACTACTGTCCCCCCACATCCTACTTCCTTTAACACTTTACTTTACTTTTTCTGCTCTCCTACTACATATTCTCCAACCTACTCACCCTCACTCCTGTGGATGTCAACATCAAAGTTGATAAACCCAATAGTAGTTCTGCTTCCAAACTACTCTCCATCACCTAGCTGACCTCTTCACCCACACAACGTAATGGGCACTCCCCTAACCTAGTGTTCTCTAACCTCTGCTAGATCTCCAAATTCTCTTACTTATCCTTCCCACTTTCTGACCACAGCCTCCTCTCCTTCCACCTCTCCTTAACTCCCTCTTCCGTTCCTGCACCCAAAACATTGTGGACACTCTGCAACCTGTGAGATCTTGACCAATACCACTTATCTGCCACTATGGAACATTCCTCTATTTCTCCTACTTCTGTAACAAATCTGACTCCTTTTGCAACCCCATCTCTGAATGAAGTTGCATTCTGAAGCACCGCAGTTTCAGCTGCTCAGAGAGGAGCAACAACACGTATTTAGAATAGTTTCAGAACAATCAAATCAAGATATTGAGGCTAGTTCTAAAATAGTACACAAACTAGGCAGGAAAGAGAAGTCTTATAGTGATGTTGAGATGAATAAAATAGTGCATTCTAGAAGCGGTTTCAACTTTGGACCCAGATCAATCCATACAAAACAACTACCTATATTACAAATAACCATAACAGATCGACAGCATGAATTGGCCACAAATTTAAGGTTCAGGATTTCTCCTAGAGTGAAGAAGTTGCTTATTTCATTGCATTAGATGAGTAAACGGGCATTATTGATCCTGCACAAGATTTTAAAATACACTGATCAGCCACAACATTAAAACCACCTGTCTAATATTGTATAGGACCCCCATGCTGCCAAAACTGCTCTGACCCGATGAGGCATCGACTCCACAAGACCTCTGAAGGTGTCCTGTAGTATCTGGCACCAAGACATTAGTAGCAGATCCTTTATGTCCTGTAAGTTGCGAGGTGCAGCCTCCATGTCTTAGACTGGCTTTTTCAGCACATCCCACAGATGTTCAATCGGATTGAGATCTGAGTAATTTGGAAAGGCTGTGGTCTGTTTCCTGTGGAAAGGTAAACTCCACCCAAAAGAAAGGTTTTTGATCTCATGTAACAAGGTAAGTGAAGCACTTGCTGGATGTTTTTCTACCTGGGAGGACACACATGGCCCAACTGCTGTAAAAGAAGTGTTGTAATGGAAGATGGTTGCTGTGTGGTTCTGTGTTGGTTTAATGTTGTAATGGAGTTTTGTTAGATTATTTGGAATTGTCCGAGTTCAGATAAAATGGAGTTAGTGAAGTTTTGGTCATGGAAGCATTTGTGGTTTTGGCAAAGGTTATTCTTGGAAGGCTAATGGAAATTGCAAATGTTGTGTAATAGAAGTGTATGGAAATAGTTTGTTTTATGCAGCTTAGTGTAAATGTATAGTAAGTGTATGGAAATGGTTGTGCATAGTTTGCTAGATAGAATGGTGGTGTTGAAAATGTATTTCATGGGAAAGTGAAGAAACCATGTAGATGGTATTGAAAAGTCTGCTATGCTGCTGTTGAAAAGTGTGGCAGCAATTAGGATTTAGATGCATAGCAAGTGATTGGATTGTTCAGGAAGTGGTCAGTTTGTTCAATATAACATTTTGTTATACTGTTGGTTTAAAGGGTAATTTGTAACTCTGAATCTCTGAAATAATGTGGTTTATTGCTGGAAATGTTGATGTAGTTAATATGGCAGGAGGGTGAAATACCATGTGTTTAGAGCATGCTGAGTTCAAACAATAGAGGAAATGGATCTAGAAGCTCCATTCTTGTAAAATGGCTGCCATCTAGAAACTCTCATGTGAAGGGAATGTGGATAGTGAATAATCGCTGTTGGACTTTGACTGAGATAAGTGAAATGAAATGATAGAGGGATAATTATGGTATAAATGAGTATGTGAGAATATTTGGAAGGTTAAAATGTATGCTTGAGTGTGTGTGTCTCTCTCTCCGCCACTGGTCTCCCCTCTCCTCCCCCAGACACAATGCATTCACACACACCTGAAACAATAAGTAAGCTTGACTCACACACATACACAGACACAATGATTTGTATATTTATATAACAGGCAATAAATGTAATGCATTGCACCAAAATCTATACTTTGTGTAAAATATTGTTACGCTGTTTACGGTTTTACTGTTTTATAATATATACATAGGTTTTACCACTAGAATGTTAATACAACACATTTTAAATGAAACTATATTTTGTGCGTAGTTTTTCTTGAAGATATGAGCATAAGCTATTATATGAATATTGGTCCTGTGGATTCAAGGAAAACTAAGAATTATACGAGGTATGTCTATTAAATAACAAGACTGTGATTCCACCTAGTAAACAAAGCAGTCAGAATCAGTTATAACTGCATACATAGTAACCTTGATCCGGTCTGAACTGCATGACAAGCTGCAACACTCTATGACGTTCAGTTGATTGTGAGTAGCCATTTAATTTGGTTGTGTTTTCTGTAGAGTGCCGAAAAAATGCTAAGTTTAAAAGTTGAACAATGTGTCAGTTTGGAAGTTTTAGTAAAATTGCACAAAATAGAGTGTTTTCAAATGCTTACTACAGCCTATGGGAATGACTGCCTGTCTCGTGCGTGTGTGTTTGAGTGGCACAAAAGATTTAGTGAGGGACGTGAGAATGTCGAAGATGATGAACGCCCTGGACGACCTTGCACTTCAAGAACCGAAGTAAATGTAGAAAAAAGTCAGTCAGATTGTTCTAAAAGACAGTTTTCGAATGATAGCTGAATCCATGAACATTAACAAAGACACCGTATGGAAAATTTTGCGTGAGGATCTTAACATGACGAAAGTTTGTGCAAAGATGTTCCCAAGGGTTCTAACATCAGAGCAAAAAGAACGTCGGAAGGAATGTTGTGTTGACATTCTGCAGCAACTTGACACAGATCCAAACCTGTTTCATAAAGTAATCACTTGTGATGAGACCTGGATCTTCCAGTACAATCCTGAAACCAAAAGACAGTCAATGCACTGGAAAACACCGTCGTCACCAAGAACAAAAAAAGCTTGTCAAAGCATGTCAAAATAAAAAGCAATGCTCATGGTTTTTTCCGATATCAAGGGTGTAATTGTGGAAGAATGGGCTCCAGAAGGCACAACAGTTAATCAGCATTATTATAAGGAAGTTTTGCAAAAGCTGAGTCATAAAGAAACGACCGCAACTGTGGAAAAATGGTTTCTTTCTTCACCAGGACAATGCGCCTGCTCACACAGCACTTTCTGCAAAGCAGTTTTTGACCGACAAACACATTACTACACTTTAACATCCTCCATATTTGCCTGATTTTGCACCTTGCAATTTTTATCTTTTCACAAAAATCAATGTTGAAACAAGTGACAGAAATTGATTTGCTCCATGCCTTCGACCAGTGGAAAATAAGACTACAACAATGTATTAGTGCAAATGGGGAGTATTTTGAAGGGGACAAACATTAAATTTGTAATACCAATAAACAAAGGTGAGTTATTTAATCAGTCTTGTTATTTAATAGACATACCTCTTATTTCTTAAGTTAAATCACAATTACCTTTGCGAGGAGTGGGTTGACGGTAATAGTTATATATAACGGTATTAAATGGTCATCCATACTTTTTGCCAGATTATTAAGGAGATTAAAACCCCATAATCACCCTAGAAATCCTTTTACACCTCTCAAGATTGTGAAGCAAATGCCACAACACCATTTCAGCGTAATCTATGTCATCCCTTCCCTTACTTTCCTTCGTCACTTGATAAAAAAATCTAAATAAAATGGCAGTAATAAACAGTTTAAAACAAATTCTGCGTATAAGGTGTATGCTCATTTATACTTTGAATTGTCTCTTGGGAGTTAAAGTCCAAAGAAACGGCCAAATGTTTTGCAGCATCTATATGTATTAGAGTCAGAGTCTACCATTTAGGACTTCAACAACAACCGCTTCAAAGCAGTTAATCTGGGAAGGTTTGGATATATTTTCCTTAGAGGCAATAAGCGGGGCTGGTGTGAGCTCTTGAGGAGCCCCCTCCCCACTCGGAAGTGGTGCCCCCCCCTTTCCACTTGGGTGTTGCGCCCTCAACCCTGTGACTTGCTACCTTAGCAGGTGGGAGCAGCATCCTCTGTTTACAGAGCTTTGGAGTGTTGTGCTTGGATGCGACATCATAGCCAATCGCCACACTCCCAGCATAATGCTGATATGGAGAAGCAGCAGCAGCTGGCAACTCCACATTTCAGAAGCTGTTAGCTGCTCCTCCTTCATGTCAGAGGCCAGCGCTCCGTGTGTGAGCATTAAAAACAGTTGATGGTGGACACAGTGTCACTCATTCAGTGTTTTAGGCACCCTAGACAATCACCTAGGTTCGGCTAATGGTAGCGCCACCTTCTGGCAACGTAGAACAGCACAAGGAACTGGAAAAGTATTGCCTGGCACAGAAGAACAGCTAACAACCATCATTTTGCTATTTTGTACGTGTTTTAATCTATCTACGTAAAAAAAATGGGTCAAGTGACTACACTAGGAAGCGCTTCTGTGCTGTATATTTCAGTTTTATAAGAGGGAGGATTTAAAATGGAAGAGAGTTTTTGTAAGATACATTACAGGAACTACAGATTAGTCCTTTCTCTCATGAATTCCTGTATGTAAATTTAATGCCACTGGTTAATATATTCTAGAATGCTACACTATCTAGGCATCTCGTCTTAATCTTTAGTAGCAATTAGTGACCCAGGAAGCACCATATTAAAAGGATGACTGAAGCCTAGAAAAGGACTTTTAAACTTTACTATTTTCCACAGAACTCTAGTGTGGGACATTTCCTGTATAATAATCTCCACTCCCACTATCTGTTGGGGTCCCACAAGGCTATGTTCTTGTCCCTTTACTTTTTTCATTATACACCTCTTCCCTGGTGGTACTAATTCGCTCATTCGGCCTCCAATACCATCTCTACGCTGATGACACCGAAATCTACCGTATTTCCCCATGTATAAGACGCACCTTTTTCCCCAAAATTTTGGGTCTAATAACTGGGTGCGTCTTATACAGGGGTAGTAGCACTTACCCTGTCAGATGACTCCTCTGTCCGGTAAAGTCTTCTCTCTGTCAGATCCTGATGCTGGAAACCCGATTAAGGTCCTCTCTGCGATGTCCGGATGTCCTTTCAGGACCTGAATTTCAGGACCTTGAGGTCCTGAAAGGATTGTCAAGGTCCTGAAAGGACATCCAGACATCACAGAGAGGACCTTAATCGGGTTTCCAGCATCAGGATCAGACTGACAGAAGACAGAAGACTTTACCAGACAGAGGAATCATCTGACAGGGTAAGTCAGAATTCACTATAGCGTTGTCTCTCCTCTGTATAAGCTGCACAAATACTCTGTGAAAAAATTGAGGATAATGTTTATCCTCAATTTTTTCACATGATTTATATAGGTGCATCTTATACAGTGGAGCGTCCTATACATGGGGAAATACGGTATATCTGTACCCCTGACCTCTCCTTCTGTACTATCTCGTGTAACCAACTGCCTTTATGCTATCTCCACATGGATGTCCCACTGCTATCTAAAGCTCAACATGTCAAAACAGAGCTTATTTTCTTACCTCCTGCCAGAATCACCACCTGCCCTCAAATCTCCCTCACTGTCAATACCATCACAATTTCCTCAGTCTCCCAAACCCGCTGCCTTGGTATCACCCTTGACACTGCCCTCTGCTTTATTCCTCACATTCAAACTCTCTCCCAGTCCCGTCGACTCCACTTTAAAAACATTGTCAGAATATTGTCACGAGCCGCGGCGGTACTCACAGCCGCAGCGGCTCGCTTCCTGCTCCCCCTGGCATCCCGGCCGTCACCTTGACGACCGGGACGTCACTTCCGCCCAGCACCCGAGCGTTGCCAAAGCAGCGGTCAGACGCCCTGCACTGTAGCGCCGTGTCCCGGCAACAGGGGACAGCCGGGCGCGTGTGCAAAGTTAGTTAATAGCCTGGAGGCTATTAAGCTTAAATTAATTAATTAGCTGGGACCTGTGAGTAATATCAGAGCTAGGCTCTGATTGGCTCTCTGAGGTATTTAGGGCAGTGAGGTCTGCAGCCTCACTGTCGGTTATAGTGTCCAGTTTGCCTGTCAGCTAACCTGCTCCTGTATGGTGTTAGTGGAAACCTGCCTGGACTTCGGACTCTGTCTGTTTGCCAGTATCCCTGACCCTTCAGCCTGTACCCTGGACCTTGCTACCTTGCCTGTGACCCCGATCTCTGGCGTGTTTATCGATTACCCTACTTGCCTGTGACCCTTGACCTTGGCTATCGTTTTGACTACCCGCTGCCTTCTACCAGGCTCCTGGCCCGCCGCTGTGGTCCTGCATTACCAACCCACACTACACTTGGAGCTAAGTCCAGGGGCCATCCGAGTACCGGTGAGCGTGTCAAGCTCTAAGGGAAAGGCGGCTGCTATAGGCGAAGATCTCCTCATCTAGTTCTGTGGGTTGGTGATCAGGGCCAGCAGCCTAACAAATATGCACTGTTCTTACTCAACATGCTACCAAAACTCATTCATTCTCTCATCTCTCGTCTTGACTATTGCAACCTTCTGCTATCTGGCATTCCTGACACCAATATAGCCAAACCAATCCATCCTAAATGCTGCTACAATGCTGATCTTCTCTCAACGCTCCACATCTGCTGCACCACTTTGCAAATCCCTACACTAGCTCCCTGTATATTCCAGAATAAAATGTAAATTATGCACCCTTACCTACAAAGCCCTCAACAACCCCTGCATACATCTCAAATCTCATATCAAAATACTCTCCCTCCAGCCCTCTTAGATCTATCTCTGACCTGCGCCTTGTCTCGTCTCCGATGACCACCTCTCACTCCCACCTATAAGAATTCTCCCGTGCTGCTCCCCACTTATGGAATTCCCTACCACGCTCAGACTTTCTCATAGCCTTGTTTTTTAGATGCTCTTTGAAAACCCATCTATTTTAGAGGTGACCTTATCCTCAATTACACTATTCACACTAATGCACCCTCACAAATATCCCAATCTCCACTCTGAGCCACACTTGCTCCTCTTGTTTCAGCTGTGCCCTCTTCCCTTTAGAATGTAAACTCTCTAATGAGCAGGGTCCTCCATACCCTTTGTTTTCATGTCTCCATTCATTTTGTCTGTCTTATCTGTTCTTGTTTAACGTATGTCCTGGTTTATGTATGTCCTTGTCTTCCCTACTGTACAGCGCTGCGGAGCACTGTGGCACCTTACAAATCTACAATAATAATAGTAATAATAAAGGCACAGAGGCTGGTGTGTGAGATGTGTAAAGTGTTTTCCTTTTCTGCACAAAACATAGAAAGAAAAACAACCAAAATATGGTAAAAAATTAGAAATGAGCGGTTCAGATTTGGAGAAATCCGTCTGATCCGAGATTTGGGGTTCCGACTGAAACAGTCATGACTGTTTCGTGCGCCAATTTCAGATCTCAAAACGAGGCTAAATGCAATTTCCGTGAAAATATTGATGTTTTGGATTGATTTCTTCTATATGTAGCCCTTCTTTATTTTCCCGTGTGCCATTTTGGAACAGGCCGCGAGCGTGTAGGGAGGATGTGAGCTGCAGTGCTCTGATCTGAGAGTAGCATCCAGGGTGAAAGAGGAACATAGAAAACAATAGAATAGTTGTGATTATTTTAAAGCAGTTCTGTAGTTTGCTAACAATTGGTTTTAATTTCAATATGTCAGAGTTTGTATGGAGTAGGGGCTACTGGTTATTACTGCATATATAATAGTACCAGTATATAGACTGAGTTAGTTATCACAAAAGAAAAAACCGCACCAGGTAGCCCATATATTCCTTCACTGGTGTGCCTATCAATAAATCATCATAATCTCAACTGCACACCACGAGGATGGGTGCACCCGACCATTTATTAGCTAAGGATAAAGGAGGACAGAAAAAAATAAATGATCACATGGGGCACTCCATTGGGCTAAAGATAAATTAGTTTAATAATTCATAATTCTGTTAAGATATTCCTTTATTAATTTTAAGTTAAAATGTACTAATAGCGAAATATAAAAAATGATTGGTGATTCAAACTGATATGAATAAATCTGATAAAATGGACACTGAAGAGTTGTCCAGCCACGATACCACTACCCTTTTAATTACACCTTCTTTATTCCATATTATTGGACAACATATATTTGATTTCCCTTATTAGTATAAAGGATAACAATGCCTGGCTTATGACCTCTGAATATAACTGATTCACAATTTTGTGACAGCTTATATTATATTAGAGTTAATGAGGTTCAGTAAGTTTGGGGAATCTAACCTCCCAACTTGATTAAGGCTAATTGTTTCCTAAAATGTTAGGGTGGACTAAATAATCAAATATAATCTCATTAAGTCATACTGATAGAACCTGCATTGCCCCCTAATGAGGACAAAATAAGTATCACCTAATTCCCCTTAAATGTACCATTGCTGTGAATCAGGCACCCTCTAAATGTTGAGATTATACATAGTAGCGTTCTAATATGTTGTATCTGAGACTCACTAACTATAGTACTAATTACAAGAGGAGGTAATTAACGGAACCTCTGTATTAGTAAATTCCTATCGAGCGACATTGATTAAGAGAGATCCATATAAGGCTATAATAGCGCTATTAAGATCGTATATAGATCCATCCAGGCTGCATGGGAAATGAGTATGCAGTCCTCCCAACTAAATCTGCAATGCGCCTTATATAGGCGTGATCTATATCTATTGTGCCCTCATTGATGTATAACTTCTAACATGTCAATATCTCTTTCTAATGAGCGACACTGTATGAGCAGTTAGTGGGAAGCTGCCGTCATACCCCTAGGTATATTGCTGAACACTCGCCGCCTTATATCATACTATCCAGGCTACATTTTATTTTGTACATGGTATATATCTTGAGGAGGCAACACAGACTATCAGATTAAATAATAAGGGAATTCAGGTTTGGGAGTGGTAAACGCGGCGTCCGCCGACGCGCGTTTCGCTAGAAGCTTTGACTAGGCAAGCCGAGGATATGGCTTGATTGGATATTTATAGTGGAGAGCCCTCCTATATTGTGACATCATCGTTAGTAACATTGTGGCAACACTATCGGTTGCCATGCCTCCCGCCGGAAGTATCATCGCGTATAAGACAAACGGAGGAGCAATACTTCAACTGGTTTATACTCAAAACTTAGGAAACATCTATCTCCAGGATTGATAGAGTTAGCGCTATTCTACCGATTATGCTAAAACTCTGAAAAAAAAATTATATTATCGGAAAATAAAACAAATACACAGTTAATGTAGATTGTTTATATAACTTGGCCAGAGATCTAAATCAAATGTGGCCTGCAAGAAATATTATGATAGGCATAAATGATTAATATCTAACTAACATTGGTATTTCAATGGATAGGGGAGTGTGGATGAATTGATATTCTATATAAACAATACTGCCCATATATCTCCTATCCCAAAACTAGCATTCATATAATGACTATGTGGAATAGGATTGGAAACAATTATGACTACCCAATACTAGGAGGAGGTCTAAAGTACCCCTAAATAAAAATTGGAGGACTAACTACTATCTAAAAGTGATTAAAGTGACAGGATAATATTCCTGATTACCAAAAAGTGAGAATAACACTAGGATCTCATTCCCAGCGTTAACACATTATTGCTGTTTACCAGGTAAATGTGGTGACTATTGTAGGAAATTGGATTTAATTAATTATACCAACTAATAACAGGTAAGTATATTAAGTGTAAAAATAAACCTACTAAAAAAAAGGAAGTGATTACAAATAAACAAATTAAGGCCGTTCAGAATCGAAGGGCTATGACAATTAACTATAAAATAAACTGTGCAAATTAGGAATGACGATCAAATTAGACCGATGGTGCTATCAACAGTGTAATAGAATGTCCAGCGAACTGGATTATATTATTGTGTATAAATATTATATTAATACCCGTGCTAAATTGGGTATCCTAGATATCCATTCCCATTATCCATACTCTTCATTATCTGGAACCCAATATCAATGTTCCAACTATGATAATAATAATAATGCCACATAAAATGTATAATAGTTTAAAAAGACTGAAAAGTTGCTATGATCATTTAGACCATTGGGAATCATGCTACCCATAAGAAAGATTTGTTTGGTTTCCCTCCGCAATAATTCATTCTGTAAATCCCCTCCCCTGAGACTCAAATTAACTTGTTCCATTGCAAATGCTGATAAAACACTGGAATCACTCTGATGGTGCTTCAAAAAATGTTTGGCCACTACTGTCAACTTCTTAAATAGGGCCCTATCATTGGTCGCTCTTTTTGATATTACCAATGTGCTCCAGAACTCGTTATTTAAAGGGTCTACTGGTCATGCCTATATATTTTAAGTTACACGGGCATGAGAGGCAATAGATGACATTGATGGAATTACAATTCAAGTACTTGGGGATTTTGTGTATTTTACCAAATCTATCTTGGTACTCTTTAACCTGATTCATGTTGGGACAGGCTTTACACATGAGCCGCATTTAAAAAAACCATTAAGAATATTCAAAATCTTTTTCCTGGGAGTCAGAAAGCTATGTACCCGATGGTCTCTTAAATTTTTTGACCGTCTCCATGTTATGGAGATTCTTGGCTCTAATGTCCGATTAAGATCCTCGTCCGATTGTAAAATGTGCCAATGCTTTTGTAAAGTTTGTGTCACAGCCCTCCATTCTGAACAGAAGGTGCCTACCATTCTCAATTTGGAATTTTTTGATTTATCATTCTTACTATCAGCAATGGAATGAATTAGTTTCCCTGTTCAATCTAGACACCTGGTTCTCAGCTCTTTTAAAGGTACCACTATTGTACCCTCTTCTTCTCAGTCTGCTTTTTAATTCATTCGATCTTTGTTTATACGTTGATTCATCAGAACAATTCCTCTTAGTTCTTAACAGTTCAGATTTTGGTATTCCTGTAATGACTGGTGGATAATGGGAACTGGATGAATATAATAAGCTATTTGTAGCTGGGTTTTTTTCCTATACATGTCTGTATGTAAACTTCCATCTTCAGTCTTGTAGATACTTAAGTCTAAGAAATTAATTGATGACTCATGGGTTTCTGATGTCAATCTTAAATTAAGCTTATTTTCGTTCAGGGACTTCGTAAACTCATGAAATAGTTTATCATCTCCATCCCACAGTAAAAGCACATCATCTATGTACCTAAGCCACATTAATATATGGTCAGTATATTTCTCATTCTGTGGGTGGAAGACTACTTCCTTCTCCCACCAGCCCAGATATAAATTAGCATAGGTGGGAGCACAGGCCGTCCCCATCGCAGTTCCCCTTATCTGCAGGAAGAATTTTTCTTCAAACACAAAATAGTTTCTGGTCAAGACGAACTGAAGCAGAATGACAAGAAAATCTGAGAATTCAGTGTTTTTTTCCATGCTTAGAAAATATTTAACTGCATGAATTCCATTAGCATGTATTATGTTGGTATAAAGAGACTCAATATCATAGGACGCAAGTTTGATTTAGTTGGGAGGACTGCATACTCATTGCCAATGCAGCCTGGATGGATCTATATACGATCTTAATAGCGCTATTATAGCCTTATATGGATCTCTCTTAATCAATGCCGCTCGATAGGAATTTACTAATACAGAGGTTCCGTTAATTACCTCCTCTTGTAATTAGTACTATAGTTAGTGAGTCTCAGATACAACATATTAGAACGCTACTATGTATAATCTCAACATTTAGAGGGTGCCTGATTCACAGCAATGGTACATTTAAGGGGAATTAGGTGATACTTATTTTGTCCTCATTAGGGGGCAATGCAGGTTCTATCAGTATGACTTAATGAGATTATATCTGATTATTTAGTCCACCCTAACATTTTAGGAAACAATTAGCCTTAATCAAGTTGGGAGGTTAGATTCCCCAAACTTACTGAACCTCATTAACTCTAATATAATATAAGCTGTCACAAAATTGTGAATTAGTTATATTCAGAAGTCATAAGCCAGGCATTGTTATCCTTTATACTAATAAGGGAAATCAAATATATGTTGTCCAATAATATGGAATAAAGAAGGTGTAATTAAAAGGTTAGTGGTATCGTGGCTGGACATCTCTTCAGTGTCCATTTTATCAGATTTATTCATATCAGTTTGAATCACCAATCATTTTTTATATTTCGCTATTAGTACATTTTAACTTAAAATTAATAAAGGAATATCTTAACAGAATTATGAATTATTAAACTAATTTATCTTTAGCCCAATGGAGTGCCCCATGTGATCATTTATTTTTTTCTGTCCTACTTTATCTTGAGTTAGATATCAGTCTGAAACAATTAGTGTATTTAATGGAGAAAAACAGTGTGTTTTAGCTGTCAGACTACTAGCAGCCGAATCCAAAAAACAAACGGATTTATTTCTTTCAAAATGTTTCTAGCGAAAGTAATTTTGTGTGGGGCAGTGACATCTGAATTCATTTTTAAAAAAAACTGGGTGTTGTGTGCGAGTCTCAATGCAGCTGCACACCCCAACAATACATTATATATTTCTTATACTTTTTTCTAGTTTGCAGTACTTGTCAATTCTGAAAGGGTCATTTAGTGACATTTATATTTAAAAAAGGGTGTTTGCATGTCAGGGTAAGCAGCAGATCCTGTCAAAAAACTGTATTCTATATTCTAATATTTTCCATTTTTTCAATACTTGTCAATTAGTAAAGGGTTATTCAGTGACATCTATATTATAAAAAGTTTATTTGCGTGTCAGGGTCATTGCAGCTGCACACCCCAAAAAAGTAAGCAGAGTGTTCTGGACTTTGGCTCAGAGCATCACAACCACCCAATAAAGTATAAAAGTTGTTTATTAACAAATAAGAACACATTTTCTAAATTAGAAGTATATTGTGTAGCAATGTCATAAGAATTTTAAGTTAACATTCCCTCCTTCCCTGCCTCATTGGACATTCCCCTGGTATGGTGGCAGGCACTTCCAAGTAGCATTACTCTTCTTGGCAACCATGGCAACTGTACAGATCAGGAACATCCCAGTACCAGTACTGACAGTAGTAGTACTGTTACAACCTCTACTATTAAAAAAAAAGTTAATGTGGGAAGAAAGTTAACTAAAAAGTGTCCTCATAATTCAAACACTAATTTTTTTTCCAAATTCAACCTCAAAGAAAAAAAAAAATCAGCTCTTGATGTATGGAGCAAGAGTCAGAGAAGTTTCTGACAAATGTGATGATTTGTTCAAAAAAAATGAAAATAGCCAACACTCCATACACAGTCCACAGTGGCAAGACAAAGCTCAGACTACCTTTTTTTGCTAGCAGGGGTCCTGGTACTACTGCTACTGGTATACGTACTAGAATAGCCATTACAAAGCAGAGTGCCCAACATGGTCGTGCATCTTCCTTAATTTCCCATGCACAACCTAGTTGCTCACCGTCTACGTCTCTCAATGTCGCCTCCAAAACAGCCAAATACGTGCCTGAAAATAACACTGAGGTTGAAGAACAACTTCGACACTCACAGAATCCTGAGTAGAGTGTAAGGAGGGTATCCATGAGTTGTATAATTGAGTCTGAGATTTAAGATTCCGACACATTATAGAACAGCCTTCTTGGAAAAGTACTCAACCATCTGAAAATGTGAGGATGGGTAGTATTCTATTGATGATGAGGATTTACACATATAAATTGAGGAGGCTACTTTGGAAGTTGCAAATGTGTAAGAGAATGAGGGGGATAATTGTGGATATGAAAATTAATGCGTTATACATGAACAACATAATGAGGAGGATGACAATGATTGTGTTGAAGGCAGCCACCAGCAGATGCCCATGATAAGCGTATTATCATACCCGGGCATAAGATGAAAAAAAGCACCTCTTGTTTGGAAATATTTTTATCCAAACCAAGTCAACATTTGTCAGGTCAAAATAAATAGAGGTAGGGACGTTGACCATCTAGGAATCTCCTTCCTGTTATGTCATTTGCAGCAAAAGACAGTTGCAATCCTCACTGCTGTCAATACCTTCATCAACCTCCTCATTAATAGTACGTCAGCCGTATCACCAGCAGCGCCTATAGCTTCACCATCATCCTTCTCAACCTTTCTGCATAATAGAGCTAGCACTCAATGCCAGGTCATTCACAGCCAACATACTCTTTGTATTGTTGGTTTTACAAAGAAACATACTGGTGTCAATCTGTTGGAAAAACTCAGGGATGTCATAGTAAAATGGTTATCCCAGCGAAGACTCTCCTCGGGATTCCTAATTGCTGATAATGGAGCCAACATTGTATGAGTATTACGACTTCTTGAATTTCAACACATACCATGCTTTGCACACATAATAAACTTAAAAAATGAGAAATCAGTGCAGGAGATGCTGTTCGTGGCCCGTTAATTTCTGGGCAATTTAGATATTCAGCGACCACATGTAGAAAATTGCAGATTGCAGCGACAGCAAAAAAAAGGTCATTTGCCATGCCACCAACTGAAGCAAGAGGTAGCAACATCATGTCTACTGATGCAACTCTAACGGGCTGATTATTGGCACCCCAGGAGTATTGTAAGGAAGGATTCTACAGGCCCAGTGGTATAGGAGAGGCAAAGGTCCCCCAGTAGTTTTGTAATGAAACAAGGAACACAGGGCTAAAATTGCATAAACTTGTGGGTTTATTATGGTGTTTGCTTGCGCCATAAGGTTTTACCAAAGCAGCAGATAAGTAGATAAGGAATACATTTTTCTTTAAGACAGCACAATGTAACCTCTCAGTTAGCAATATTACAGTCATTGTCAGAGGTATAATACAGTTTGAATATAATGTCTCACTTGTTTCACGTAAATAAGTTGAACATAGCAAAGCAAAATAAAACAAACTTATCTGTCTTCATATTAGTCCTGCTGACTATGCATGCAAAGTGGCAAGCTAGGTCATTTCCCACATTCCAAAGATGCTTTCTTTTGGAATGGCTTTTGCATCCAGCTTCTTTTACATTCTTTTGCTGTAAACATCCCTAAAGCAATAGTTGAGTAACAAGCTCTCAAAGGCTTTTTTGGGAAGATCCTTTATTATCCAAGCCAGCAATCACACAGCAGAACTCACAGCCAGCAACTATTCACTAGATTCTTGTCGTCCGTTTTGTTGCTCATACCGTTTTCCCCAAAGCCTTTCTAAAGCCTTTGCTCTAGTACATTCTGGCACCAAAATGCTCTTTTTGGGGGGGCACTTTTTGTAGCTTATTGCAATGTCTGTTTTCCACATGCTCCTAGTGCAGTCTGGGGCTCTAGTGAGCAGCCTGGGCCTGTAATTTGCAGTTTCTCCACCCAAAAATGACTGACATAATTTGCAATGCAATATACAATGCGAACTGCTCAACTGCCAACTGTCTGGTAGTTGGGTGACCGATGTGCCAAATTCTGTCTCAATTTCTCAGAATGTGGACTTTTAATTTCAACTGCATGGTCCTGTCAAGACAGTTGTTTGGCAACCAAATCTGCATCAATGTGAGTTATATACATATTTACTTGTGTGGAAAGGCCAACTATTGCCCAATAATTGGACTGTCTGGTTTACATATTTTTTTTACATTTCACTAACATAACATATGTATTATTTATACATTCCATATTTAAATACATTGCATATTGATCTACACGACAATTTATGCATGATATATTTATATACTTGCAAATATATATACGAGTGACTAGTACCCTCGTTTGATTCACAAGGGCAGCATTACGGTACATGCTACAACTATTTAATCAGATATACCTTACTCATACCATTAGAAACCACCTATAGTAAAACAAGTTGCTTGAAAGCTCCACTCTTGGCTCCCTCTGCCCACGGAGAAGTGCATTGTAAATAAATAGATGAAGGTGCAGGCCAGCTTCGTCTATTTAGTTTTATCAATGTCTAACTATTAATTCTACCCATCTCCATCCAATGAGCACTGCCTGTTTCTGTAGCATAAAGTGTCTATGATGGATGCTCTATTACGTTGGAAAACTTATTATTTGCCTAACCTTTGAAGATTTTTCTATTATGGATGCACCCTGCTTTACATAAATGACATTCTACACAACACACCACCAATGTATTTTCAAGTCACATCCAGGCCATGTCTCCTGGAGGCACAGGTACCTCTTGCTTCAACCACCACTGATCTTACGGCACCAGACCAAGGAGACCTGCCAATTCAGGGCATCCAGAAACAACCGTACTAGGTGAGATACTACACTTGAGCTTAGCCTAAAGGACAAATTGAGAAAGACATTTGAATCTGAAACTGAACATTAGATATACGTGCCAACTGCATGTAGATATACATGGTAACTTGAAAATCTATACGAGTCCTCTCGTTTGAATCACAAGGCCAGAATTAAGGCACATATTACTACTATTCAGTCAGATTACTACTACTTGTACCACAAAAAACACTTATAGTAAAACAAGTTGTGTGCAAGCTCAGCTTTTGACTCTCAAGGAATGCTCTACTCAAAGTGTCCTTGAATTTTTATATTATGGGTGCAGAACACGTTCATATATTTAATTTTATAAATGTCTAACTATGCTTTCTACCACTGTCCATCCAATGACCACTGGCTATTTCTGTAGCATCAGTCGATGATGGATGCCCCATTACATTCAAAATTTACAAATGTGTTGCCGATGACCTCAATGTGTCAAATATGCTGCCTAGCAGCTACCTACTTGGTGTATCTTATTTTCTCAAATGAAAATGTAATTAATGTAGACATCTTTTATGAGGATGATGATGAGGGTGATGATAACATTGTCATGTCACCATTGAGGAAGATGACCACCGTTAACCAAAGCCTTAGTACACCAGTGCAAAATGAGATTTCAATTTTCATAGCAAGATCATTGAAAGGAGATAAATGGGTTTGTGCACCAACTCAGGCTTCGCAGAGAGTCTTACTTTTTTATAACATAGTTGATGAGGTTGAAAAAAAAGACACCAGTCCATCAAGTTCAACCTATTTTGGATCTCCTGCGATCCTGCACTTATATCAATCCAGAGTAAGCAACCGCCAATCTGTTTCAATTGTGAAAATCCCCCACTCAATATTGCAGTCCTATTTTTACCCTATTTCCACTACTATCCTACATTTTAATTAATGGTCGTATCCCTGGATACACCTTTCCGCTAAAAATTTGTCTAACCCTTTCTTAAACATATCTATTGAATCTGCCATCCCAACCTTCCCTGGCAATGAATTCCATACCTTGACTGCCCTTACTGTAAAGAACCCCTTCCTTTGCTGGTTGTGAAATTTCCTCTCCTCTAACCTTAGAATGTGACCACGTGTCCTTTGTATAGTCCTTGGGGTAAAAAGTTCCCATGAAAGTTCTCTGTATTGACCCCTAATGTATTTGTACATAATAATCATATCTCCCCTTAGACGCCTCTTTTCTAAAGTAAACATGCCTAAACTGGCTAACCTTTCCTCATAACTTAATGACTCCATACCTTTTATCAATTTTGTTGCCCTTCTCTGAACCCTTTCTAGTTCCAAATTATCTTTTTTATAGAGTGGTGCCCAGAACTGTACTGCATATTCAAGACGAGGTCTTACCAACGATTTATACAGTGGCAAAATTACACTGTCTTCCCTTGCATCTATGCCCCTTTTTATGCATGCCAATACTTTGTTTGCCCTTGCAGCTGCTGCTTGACATTGCGCACTATTGCTAAGTCTACTGTCTACGAGCACTCCCAAATCCTTTTCCATTATAGATTCTCCTAAATTATTTCCATTTAATTTATAGATTGCGTTCGTGTTTTTGATCCCTGAATGCATAACCTTACATTTATCTGTGTTAAACCTCATATTCCATTTGGCCGCCCAATCCTCCAGTTTATTTAAGTCCCTCTGTAGAGAAGCTACATCTTGCTCTGATTTTATTACCTTACAGAGTTTAGTGTCATCTGCAAAAATAGAAACTTTACTCTCTAAACCATCACCAAGGTCATTAATGAATATATTAAAAAGGAGTGGCCCCAGCACGGAACCTTGAGGTACTCCACTTAAGACTTTTGACCAATTAGAAAATGTTCCATTTATCACAACTCTCTGTTCCCTATTCTCTAACCGGTTTTCGATCCAAGTACAAATGTTGATTCCTAGACCCAGTTCCCGAATTTTGTAAACCAACCTCTTGTGTGGCACTGTATCAAAGGCCTTTGCAAAATCTAAGTAGACCACATCTACTGTGCTACCCTGGTCTAAGTTCCCACTAACTTCCTCGTAGAAACTAATTAGATTAGTTTGACATGACCTATCCCTCACAAATCCATGTTGATTCCCACTGATAATTTTATGGCGTACAAAGTAATCCTGAATACTATCCCTTAAAATACCTTCCAGTAGTTTCCCCACTATTGATGTCAGGCTTACAGGTCTATAATTCCCTGGTTGTGATCTCGTCACCTTTTTAAACAACGGCACCATATCGGCTATTCGCCAATCCCTTGGTACTGAGCCTGATGAGATTGAATTTCTGAAAATTAAGAATAGCGGTCTAGCTATTTCTGAATTTAACTCCATAAGGACCCTTGGGTGTATGCCATCTGGACCTGGAGCTTTATTTATCTTAATATTCTTCAGTCGCCTTTGGACTTCTTCCTCTGACAACCAAGTATTAATTAATGGCATGGTTTCATTTCCATTTTTATGTATTACTTCTACCATTTGTTCCTCTCTAGTAAATACTGAAGAAAAGAAAGTGTCTAATACCTCTGCTTTTTCCTTAGTATCATTTATCAATTCACCCATCTCATATGTTTATAAGACTCATTTTGTATCTTTCAACTGCAATTCAACTGAGATATTAGGTGGAAAGTGATTTCTGTTCCATGTATTTGTGCCACTGCTCGGTCACTAATCCTAGCCAGCCAGATCGCTGCAAACTTTGGTCAAAATTGGTGAAAATTTGGACAGTTGTTAAAGAATCATTAGAAAACAGATTGGAAATGAATGCTAATGCTATAAATAGTAATAGAGGAGCAAAACAGTCCAAAATGACATTAGTTTACCTATTTTTTACAATTTTTAATTAACTCCAGAGACAAAACCTCTTGTGATTTTTTGGGAAAAAACAGTTACAAAACCAAAACATGAACACATTTTATAACCAAAACCACATCTAAAACCAAAACACAGGGGTCAGCGCACATCTCTATCAGAAATGGTAATTTATTAAAAAAAAACAAAAAAACACAAAATTATATATTTTCTTACAAACCAATTATATGCCACTAAAAAACGTGAACCATTTTGTTTAATGAATCTTTGCAGAACTGGATTATTTTAGGTACCTCAACTGACATTTACAAGTGCTTTTTATATTGTTCATCTTTACATGTGATATAGCTAGCATCTGATTTGAACTATATAATTGTTGACCCAATAAAATCTAAAAATCCATGATGCAGATTGTTTTTATGATCTTGTAACAGTATTAGTATTGGCATTATATACTATAGCCAACCATTTCTGTGTGTTTGAAATTAGTATTTAAGACTTATAAGACTCGTCATTAAATTAATCGTTCACATTTTTTGTGTAGTACAAAATATTAACTAAATACAATTTAATTTTCAAAATTAAATTACTATTACTGAATATTTAAATGCAGCACTTTTTTTTTACATTTTCTACAAGTTAGAGGACAGCATTGTTCCTCGTTAACAGCAACTCCAATCAAATTTATTTAGTGCGGCTTTAGCTTGTTTTTTCTTGCAACTGGCCTTACAGATCATTTTCAGAGCTCCCCTCTGGGAGCTTTAAAAGGCAACTCTGTGAAGTTGTGGGTGGGTGGGTGGGACCTAATGAGATTTACGGATGTGTCGCCATGCTGGGTTCCACCCACCACTTTTAATTTTGGCCCGCGTGTCAGGGAATTTCTTGGACTCTCTTGGAAATCACCTGGAAAATCCAGAAAAATCAGCAACAATACTTATGAGTTTGGGTTTGTATTAAGTGGTATTTGAATCTTTTTGTGTTTTTTTGCATTGTTAGTTTTAAAGTGAATGAAGCTATTAAAAGTGGATGAGAGGGGAGACTACCTAATGAGTAAATCACTTAATTTCACCTACTTTACCAAGTGAAGTTAGAGAGTGATCCAAGGTTTGTCCCTCTTCTACACAGACATAGACATAGTTTAATGCAATAAAGTAGGATAGCAAGGTAAACCTTTAAATGCTTTTTGGCAGGGGCTGGATGGCAAATTTTAAGCTGGGGGGGGACTCGGCACAGAAGTAGTCTATTAGAAAAATCTGAAAGAGAATAAAAATGCATGTGGTCAACTGACCTGGCCAAAGTCATATGTTTCTATAAAACAATTTTTTTGTATTCTATTTTAATATTAAGTAATACAGCATTACCACTATAACACTACTAATTATGTAATAGTGTATTTATAATATACTTAAATTTATCTTAAGTTAATAGTTGCCTACATTTCTAACAAAACCCATTCTAAAATGATATTTCCGCTTTATTTCTTTTTTTTTTTTTTTTACTTAAAATTAGTTAATATGACATAACATACACTACATACATTAAATATAACCAGTGGTGCAGCACCACCACCAAGCCCCCCCCCCCCCCACTCCTTTCAACCCTTAACACCCATCACACAAACATTTTACCAGCACCGCAACCAACCTTTTCATGGGTTCCCAAGATTAGAAAGTTTAACATACATGCCATGCTGATGCTTATACCGTCTCAAGGAAAGGGAGATAAATAAGCGATTCTAAGCCTATGCAAAATATAAGTCACAGCTGTGGCCCCCTCCTCCACCCCAGGGCATCTGGCCCCAGCAGCACTTGCTACCTTTGCTATTGCTAAGCCACTGAATTAATAATGCTCAGTTATTTTCCATTACTGTCTCCCACTCCTACAGGACAATTTAGTTCTAGTTAATTAATATTTGCTACTTTTATTTTAGAATAAGTATCCTCAGCTTGCAGGCATTACGTGTTGCATGATTACATATTATGCTATGTATGCACTTCTGGAACAGCTGTTTGAGAGTGAATATAGCTGTGCAAGAGGAGAGCAAGTTGCTCATCTGGAAACCCTGATTCTGAATCTAACTGAACAACTGGCAACACAAATGTCAACTGAAAACATTAAGAGGAGTTTACTGCTCCTTAAGCAGTAAATGATTGAGGTCAGTGTAGGTGAAGGCATGGGATAGCCTGAGATCAGTAGCTGCAGAGATGAGTTAAGGCTTTGGGGGGCCCAGGATGCTCATGACATGGGGGCCCTTATTGTCTAACATTAAGGGCAAAGAGAGACGAAATCAGCGTTTTGGTTACCCTCATATTGCTCTCATCGCCTGTCCGTATTTTACTCATTGTTCCCACCATACCTCTCCCATTACAGCACCCCCATATAGCCCACACTACAGTGCCCCACACCCCTACAGCTCTCATTTGAGCCCCCACGCTGACAGCTCTCACTGCAGCCCCCTGCCCACAGCTCTCATAGCAGCCCCCTCCCTATAGCTCACATAGCAGCCCTCTCCCTATAAGCTCTCATAGCAGCCCCCTCCCCTATAAGCTCTCATAGCAGCCCCCTCCCCTATAAGCTCTCATAGCAGCCCCCTCCCCTATAAGCTCTCATAGCAGCCCCTCCCTATAGCTCTCATTGCAGCGCCCTCCCTATAGCTCTCATTGCAGCCCCCTCCCTATAGCTCTCATTGCAGCCCCTTCCCTATAGCTCTCATTGCAGCTCCCTCCCTATAGCTCTCATTGCAGCCCCTCCCTATAGCTCTCATTGCAGCCCCCTCCCTATAGCTCTCATTGCAGCACCCTCCCTATAGCTCTCATTGCAGCACCCTCCCTATAGCTCTCATTGCAGCCCCCTCCCTGTAGCTCTCATTGCAGCCCCCTCCCTGTAGCTCTCATTGCAGCCCCCTCCCTGTAGCTCTCATTGCAGCTCCCTCCCTATAGCTCTCATTGCAGTCCCTCCCTATAGCTCTCATTGCAGCTCCCTCCCTATAGCTCACATAGCAGCCCCCTTCCCTATAAGCTCTCATAGCAGCTCCCTTCCCTATAAGCTCTCATTGCAGCCCCCTCCCTATAGCTCTCATTGCAGCCCCCTCCCTATAGCTCTCATTGCAGCCCCCTCCCTATAGCTCTCATTGCAGCCCCCTCCCTATAGCTCTCATTGCAGCCCCAACAACAAGTAACTTTCTGGAGCTAGGCATTGGGGGGAGTCCTGGTAGCTGTGTTAGAGGTAGAAGAAGTGGTAGAGGGAAGAGTAACAGGGAGGCTTGTCCCGATTAACACTCCTCAGAAAATATGTCAGAATGACTGACACTGGGGATGCTGAAATGTTCTCTCCAAGATAAAAAAAAGTACAATCTAATGAGCGCAAAGGCTAGACCGGTATTAAAAGTTTATTACTTAATTATTAGGTGGACAGACGGTAATATTTCTCCAAGGCTATGAATACAGAATAATTTGTCTCCTAGGTGCTCAGACTTGGCATATTGTGGATTGATTGGCAAGGTTGTAGCCAGGGCTTAGAAGAACATAGCGGGTTAGAGGTAGATGGATATTTCTCTAAGGAATTAGGCTATAAACATAAAATATGGACTTTCAAAGTATAATTTTTGAAAGTTCTCTTAATCTTTAAAAGAGACAGGAAAGATATCAGATGTATAGTAACAAAAGACAGGAGATTTACTAACAAAATAGCTGAAAAAGAATTTAGGATGCTGGAGGTGAATTACAAAATATTGGGTATAAGAGACCTAGCTTGATGAGAATCATGACTGGACAATGAATTTGTAAAGGTATAGTAGGTTTAAGAAGAATAGGAACACAGGGGCAAGACCAGTTGTGCTGAGTAAATTAGAGGACTGCATTGACAGCTTAGCTTATTGACCTTATCCAGTCCCAGCAGGTTACTGCTGTTATGTTGCAGTGATCTGTAATGGAGGTGATATTTTTTACCAGAACTGTAGTGGAATGTTAGGTAAACACTGAACATGTATTTTTACCTTCATAGTTCATTTTTCACTTTTCAATGTTGGAATATTCATTAATGTTATATGAAAGGTGAAAAAGTGCAAAATGGAACATTTTAAATGGTTAAAATTAGAAGGGACTTACAATTCACCATGAAAATACACAGAATGTAAGAAACATGTAAAAGGAAAATCAAGATAGCATAATAGAGACTGAACACAGCATTGCTAAAGACTAAAACAAACAAAACTGGATGGAATATATCCGACTACTAAAAGATAAAGTGGAACATATTTGTAGCAGATAAAAAGATATCCAGTTTCTTAACTATGTTCTGTCTGGTTCTCAATAGAGGAAAAACATGTTCATTAATATGCTGTGTAACAATAACCAAGGCACACAATTATTAAAAAAGACGTGTCTAACATAGAAAGAAGTGACTATTCATTTATACCAGATAAAATTGTTAGAGCACCTAAACAGATGATTCACTGTGTGTGCAAAAGTTGCTGATAAACAGTTCATGGTTTCTTATATGTATTGACTCCCTCCTAATAGTATTAGGGTCAGAATTTACCAACTATACCATAAGTGACTAAAAATAAACTGCTCTAATTCTTTCCCGCAAAGCACAATATATTTAATACATTGCAGTCTTGTTTGCATCAGATATGCTACAAATCATACAATTGACAAGTTAATAATTTCTCAGGAAAGAACATCACCCCCATAGTTGCAGGCCTGTACTATAATTAGGCTACTGCCTAGGGCACTGGACTTTAGGGGGCGCCACCGAGGTCTGGTGCCAGATATTTGTGTAGGCTGTGTGCCACCCCAGAAGAGGCCAGGCAGCCTATTGCTGCAGCACATGGCCCCTACCTCCCCACTAACTGGCAGCTGTAGGACCTCCCCCTAGGCTCTGGACTACATGGAGCACTATGTGCAAGAGGAAGTCTACAGAGAGGAATGGGCATGTGATCAGTTCCCCTCTAGCTGTTACAGGGATGGTCAATCAGCAATAGGTAAGTGGGGATGGAGGGAAGAATTTATATAGTTGATGGGAAGTTACTGTTGAGGGTGTCATTTATGAGGGTGAAGGTGTTAATGATGATAATGGTGGTAATGATGTTGAATGAGTTATGATGAGACTAAATGACTTCATGATTATAAGGAGGGATTAAATAATTATGAGAGGGATGATGTGGTATTTAATAATTATAATGGTGTTAATTTATAATGTTGTTAATTGAGGATAGGGAGGTTGATGTCTATGAAGAATCTATTGTAAAGATGATGATGATATTTAATAATTTTGGTTAATGATTATTATGAGGGGTTATTTATGAGTATTTGTGGGCTATTTATGATGGGCCACTGCTCTTGAACCAGTGTCTTGTGCTTGCCCCCAGGTTAAGATTTGCCAGCCAGTCCCTGCATGTAATATGTGAGGGGTGGTATTCATGTACTATGTGGGATGGGGGTAAGGGGTGGTATACGTGTAATATGTGGAAAGCAGGGTGGGAAGTGGTATTGGTGTGAACTGTGGAGAGAGGTGTGGAAAGGTGTTGGCTTATTGTCAAAAGTTGTTTTCTTCTGTTTCGTCTCAAAATCTAAAATTTGGAAATCAGACAGGGCTAAGAGGTGAGGGTTACATTTTTTAATTTTACAAAAGTGTGTGAGGTTGCGGGAAGTGGGTATCGGGGGATGGTTGTTTGAAACCTTACCTAGGGTGCCAAGAATCCTTGTCCTGCATATTTGGCACAATATATGTTTTAATGCCCGATATGTATAAATTAATCAATGTTTCATAAATGTACATATTAGTTTATTAGTAGATAACAAGTTACTTACTCATGTTTTAGATCATTTTTACAAATCAGTAGCAAATGTGTCAGTGGATAGGGAGAAACATCCTCTCATACCTCTTTGGAAACCTACCAAATTTTCTTGGTTTCTCGATACAATGTTCTGTTCTTCCTCTTCCCCATTTTTCATGTACTTGACTTCTTCCACTGGTTTGATCCTGTATTCATCTGTAAAGACAATACTTATATTACCACATGCTTGGACCTTGTGTTTTATGCTGCTCTGAAGTCCTCAGCATTTTTGATCTTTCCTTACTCTCTATACCTTATGTATATACAGGTGATAATCCAAAAATTGGTTTTATACATTAGTCATGTAAAAAAGAAAGCACACCCTCTTTCAAAACCTGGGTTTTGTCCTAATCATGTACTAAAATTTTGTTAAATCTAATTCTTGTGACACATAATAGATTAGTTTGCCCTTATTTATTCAACAAAAATGAGTCAACCTGCATGTACTTTTGCTTTCAATAAAGAAGGTCATTTGAGCCAGGTGCGGTTATGAAGTGCAATTCATTATTCTATCATCAGGAAGTGCTACTACTTCAATAGAAACGCGGGACCTTTGTCAGTTCAGACTGGAGCATCCAGCTTTAGGTTATGCTCTGCGAAAATGCAAACAACCCAGGAGTTACATGCATCTGTCAATATCGTAAATATAAAGTTAAAAAACAAAATAAAAAAAAAATGTATGATGGATTAGGTTTGTAAATTTACATCTCAACAAAAAAAAAAACAACAATATTTTATGGAGACACAAAATCACACTGGTGTTCTTTGGTCTTACTGCACAAGGTCATGTTTAGCGACAACTAAACAAAGCAAAAATACCATGTTTAACAGTTGATATAGGTGTGATGATTTGCAGCCACAGAATCTGGACACCTCCCAATCATTGAGTACACAATTTCTTTAGCACACAGTATTTTAGAGAAAATCAGACAACTAAAGCTTGGTTTTAAATTGGATCATGCAACATAATCAACAATGTTCCTAGGCACACAAGCAAAATTACAACTGAATAATTGAAAAAGAAAGTAATCATGGTTTTGTTTTGACCAAGTTAAAGTCCAGACCTCTACCCCATATAAATGCCAGATGCTGTGGCAGGACCTTAAAACTTTTTTACATAAAGGAAGGTCTTCAAACATTTATTAATTTAAGCAGTGTTGTAAGGAGGAGATTACATGATCTGAGATTAGATCAATTTTATAATTTGGCGAAATTGACATCACTGTTAATTTTGTCCTGATATGTAAAAACACAAATGTGTAAAAGGGAGCACATCCCCTGAGAAATAATTTACAGATAGTTTAAGAAAGCGGAAAGAAATATTACTATTTTATTTCCTTGTTTTGCTTCTAGGCAACAGAGAACCAGATAAATTATCAGGGCTCAGGAACAATCGCTGCCCAGCATAGAGGTAGAAGTGAGTTTGGTGACTGACCCAAGAGTGGAAATTCTGCTTGTGCCTCAACACCCGATGCTTGATGGTAGCTTTTTGCGGATTGGATCATGGACTAATGAGAAGGACTACCTAAACGGCCTTTTTAAAGTTACTTCCCCACCAGCTTCTGAGGAAGTCCAAAGGATAAAATGCATAGAGGCTCTACCTGGGGACTCGTCTTCGTTGGAAGTCTTCACAGAGTCTGTGGGCTTCACTGTGGACAGCATTGTGGCTTAGTGTTTAGAACTTCAGCCTCACAGCACTGGGTCATAGGTTTCATTCCCAACCATGGTCTTATCTGTGGGGAGTTTGTATGTTCTCCCAGTGTTTGCGTGGATTAACTCCCACACTCCAAAAACATATTAGTAGGTTAATTGGCTGCTATCAAATTGACCCACGTCTCTCTCTCTCTCTCTGTATGTATGTTAGGGAATTTAGACTGTAAGCTCCAAAGGGGCAGGGACTGAAGTGAGTTCTCTATAGAGCGCTGTGGAATTAGTGGCGCTATATAAATAGCTGATGATGAGGATAATGAGAGTGTTGCAGATAAGCCTTAAATGTTCTTGTTAAATGTAGGACCACTCTACCAAATATACATTTTTTTTGTGGAATTAAGAAACTTAGAAAAGTATAGGATACATTTTTCATATTCTAAAGTGATCACTTTGGTACGTATAAATCAGACATATATTATAATTTCAACACATATTACACTTTATTGCTTATATCTTGTGGAGTCTTTCTAGCACTTTGACCCACTGGAAAACAAACCTCTCTATGAATGTGTTCCTAAAAGGTTGAAGACAACTTAATTCTGTATTCTTCATAGCATTCAGATAAGCGATTCTGAACTCCCCTTTTCGTACACAAACATTTACTCTATCACAATTCTGATAATTTATTGTTTTTTACTTTTATATACTACACTATGTTTGGCGTTTTTGAGTTATTTATTTTAGATATTGTAATCTGAAGCCGGTACAAGAAAGAAATGAAGCAACTTTAGTGTATGAGCTTATTTATTTATTCACGGTTTATAAATTTTTGGGGTTGTCACATTAGCTTCACAAGCTTTATACCATTTTGATAATTTATATTGGAGTCTTTTACCATTAGATTTACTGTCTTCATTGATGAAGCATGTGTTAAAACAAGAGGAATACACAAACATTTCAATTTTATTGCAATGGTTAAGATCCAAAATTGGATTCTAGTCATCTTTTAGTTTGATGCTTGTTGGAAGAGACATTAAGAGGTCCATTTGGAGGAAATGTGCAGCTCGTTATATAGTTAGGTTGAAAAACAAAATAAAACAAAAAAGAGAGAGACAGACAGACAGACACAGGTCCAACAAGGCAGGCAATGCAAAACCTAAGTGACAGCTGGCAATTTAGCCTAACAGGGGGAAAAAATTCTTACCGTCACAAAACAAAAACAGCAGTCACCCCTACAATGCACTTTTTGCTGTAGATAGGGATGTTCAATAATAAATATACCCTCTGTGCCTTTATTCCATTTTCAGTTGATGTCCGCTTTTGCTCTGGATGGTACTTGCTACGAAAAATTAATTAGCCAATTGTTTAAATTTGTGTACGAAAAGGGATAAAGTGGCATCCAAATTATAGTAGTGTATCCACTAAATTTAAAATGTGTAAACATACTTTTATATGTTCATGGTTGACCTGATATCATCAGCGGACAAATACAGAGAGTATTACATGCTGTGGTTCGAATGGCTAGAATTCAAGGCAACCCCAATGTACGCCCTCTGAAATAGATGAGGTTTCCTTGATCCCTCCACAGTGCTAAACCCACTGTCCCTTGCATGACATGCTGAATTCATAATAAAACAAAAAAAATGTCTCGGCTATCCTCCAATCATCCTCCTTCCCCACTTTTCCATTCCCCCTATCTTTATCTCACTGAAAGTATCATATGGAGTCTAATCTGTACTAAAAGTGCTTGCAATAAGCCACTTTCATATATTACTCATTATTTCATTTGTTAATCTGAAGGCATACTGTATTTTCATGAACGTAAATTAGTGATATCTTGTTATGTGATCTACATTCTATGCTTCTGTTCTATTCACCATGTCATTTGCATAGATTTTACTCTTTTACTTCCAATAAAAATTGAATGTATAAAAAAAAACAAAAAACTATACCAAGTATAAATCTGAAACAAGGTCATGTGAAATGGTAACATCAGAGGTAATTTCCAACTTTCATGTGTGGGGAACATTTTTATAGTTTATTTATATAGCATCACCATATTACACAAGGCTGTACAAAGAATATATTTAATCATTCACATCATCAGTCCCTGACAAAATGAAGCTTACAGTCTAAATTTTCTACTATACAAGCACAAAAACACACAGTATGATCAATTTTTGTCAACAGCAAATTCATACACACATTGGGAAAACATACAAACTCCATAAATATGGTGCCCTGGGCAGAACAGAACCTAGAGAACCAACAAGCGAGGCAGCAATATTAATCATGGGGGGTATTCAATTGTTAGCGTTAACGGAAAAAAACGAGCGCTCAAAAAATCTTAGCGTTAATACAGTAATTACTCGCGGAATTTCAGCTCGCCGCTCCCTGAGCAAAAACAACTAGAAACCGTGGAACAAGAGCAGCAGAATGGACATAAAAATAATAAGTTCATATATCCACTTAGCCTCGGCCAGCAAGATGTTTTCAATATAGCTTCCTCCTCTCCAATATTTGCCTACATGTTGGAGGCCTATAAATTTTAAGGACCTTGGATTTTTATCATGTTTAATGAGAAAATGGTTGGGCACACTATGGGTCTTTGATACTTTTCTTATGTTGTTAATATGTGCATGTCACGACATAACTAGGAATATCACTGACTGGTATTAGAGAAACTTAACTGAGAGGCGCGGAGTCTAACGCACCACCGGTGTTCGCCAGGGACCCCCGCAAGGAAGTTTGGGATTTGCTGCGTGTGATGCATAGGTCGCGGTTCTCCCAGATAGTTACCAGCGCAGTGAATGGAGAGAAGTCAAACAGGCCGAGTCGAAACCAGAGGAGCACAGTACAACGGAGAGAAGGCAAATCGTAGTCAGGAACAGTCCAAGGGTCAAAACCAGTACGGGCAGCGAAGAACAAGAGATGATCCGGAAGAGAAGTCAAACTATAGCCAAGGAGTCAATACACAAGAGTAACACAGGAACAACAATGCTGGAGCTGGAAGAACCAATACTCTGGCACTAGACATGTGTCAGAGGCTGCTTTATATACCCTAAGGTGCCTCCTGATAGGGTTAGGGAGATTTTGGCGGTCAGACATGCTGGCTGCAGACAGGTGAGCAAAGATAGCGTTCTGCTGCTAGGCAACAGGACGTGGATTACGGAGAGAAGGTGTCCGTCTCCGGCGCCAGTGGAGAACGCGGAGACGGCACCTGACAGTGCAATACTTATTTTTAGCTTTCTTTTGATGCGCCAAATGTTGAAAACATAATATATTTCATTCTGTATTGCAATTAATTGCATTTCAAATAGAGAAGCTTCTCCCATGGAGTGAGGTGGCTAATGGGTATAGTGGAGCCAATTCTATTGTTCTTACAGCAAATTGTGCAATAATGAAAACCAGGTAGTGGTTTCTATTTTTCTCCAATACATGTGGTATGCAACTTTTTGTCGAGATAAAATATAGATTTTTTTTGTCAGTCTATAGAAAATTCTTGGTTTATCCAGTAGATTTTTTCTATTGTTTTTTTTTAGCTTCTTCTTCCATGCCAAAGAAGTGCCAGTGTCTGTATACGATTTGTTCTACTGCTTTAGTATTACTATTAAATTATGTAACAAACATGATTTCCGATGCCTACTGAATTTTCTTTCTATTGTAATTTAAGAGTTCTCACTGCTGTCTAATTTTGTGACTCTCTCTAAAGGAGCATGGACTTTTTCTGCATTATAGTCCCTTTCTATAAGCTTCTGCTTGAGGTTCTTCATTTGTAAATAAAAAAAATATCATTGGTACAGTTTCTTCTTAATCTTAGAAACTGGCCACACGGTATATTGTTAATCCACTTCTGGTGGTGGTTGCGGGTGGCTAGCAAGAAGTTGTTGCAGTCTACCTCCTTTGAATATGTATGTTATTATGGTTCATTTTCCACATATATTACCAAATCGAGAAAAGAACCTTGTTTTCTACCGTTTTCTGGAGTGAACTCCAATTGGTTCTGGTTAAAGTATTTTAGATATTACTGAAGGTCTTTTTCATTGACATCCCATATAACAAAGACATTATTAATGTATCTTTTCCAACATCTTAGATTGGCTAGATGTACATTGCTAAACCAAAAAATGTCATCCTCCTATTTGGCTACAAAGAGGTTTGCATAACTTGGTGTAAAACGCATTCCCTTAGCAGTTCCGGAAATTTGATTATAGAACTCTCCTCCATTGCAAAAGTAATGGTGTTGTAGAACGTTTAAATACCATACATTATAAAATTGATTTGGGTGTTCTCCAGGTTTGTGTTATTGCATAGATAGTGGTAAGAGTGTGCACATCCATCTACATGCATGAATGTATATATACAAAGATGTGACATCACAAGGTCACAAAATAAAGGTGTTGCTCCATGTTATTTGCTCCAAGGTTTGTGTAATATTGGTGGTGTCTTTGAGATGGATTTTTTTTTTGTGAAGTAACTAGTTCTTGCAGAAAGGAATCAATGGATCCCTAGAGATTGGATGTAATAGAAGAGATACCAGATATTATTGGGGGTCCTGGTGGATTTCATGCATCCTTGTGTAGCTTGGGGAGATGGTAGAAAACTGGATTTTTTTTCTTGTGAATGTACAGTGAATTAAACTCCTCCTTTGTGAGAATTCCTAAATGAAATCCTTCTTTCAAGAGTTTTTGTAATTCCCCTTGAAATTTATTTGTGAGGTCTCTCTTTAGTTTTTGATAGGTGGACTGGTCTGATAAGAATTGTTCTGATTCTTCCAGGTATTTGGATTTATCCATGGTGACAATACCACCCCCTTTATTAGTGGGTTTCGGAATGTTTTATTTTTTTCTAAACTTTCCGGTGGAAAAATATTGTGTTTGATCTTTAGTTTGTAAGGTAGCTTTTCTAAGTTTTGCTTAGTGAAACTTGGATATAAATTGCTTGGAGGTTGCTGACTAGTATGGGAGAAGTTAACAGTCTTGGTTTGTGTTGTAATTATGGGGTTTCTTAGAAAATACTTCTGTAAGCAGATTTTTCTGATAAATCTGTGCAGGCGCGGGCTGGGAGATGTCAGCCCGGGGGGCGCACAGGCAGCCGCATCCCATGACACGGGATGCGGCCGCGTCATTGATGACGCGGCCACATCGCTTGTCATGTGATGCGGCCGCCTATGCACTGATGCGCCCGCATCCCATGTCATCAGATGCGGTAGGCCTACCCCCTGGCCCTAATAGCGGTCTGACTGAGCGGCCCGCCCCTAAATCTGTGTAAGTCAGTGTTGACTTTGAATGTGTTAGGTTGTGATTGTAGTATAAATTTCAATCCCTTATTGAGGAGATTTATTTAAATTTTCTGTAACGTCTTGAAAACGAATATTGAAAATTCCTTCCTGAGTGATTAACGGTTTCTTGCTTTAAATTTGCTTATAATTTTTTCCTCCTTTAGTTCCCCTGCTGGTGATTTAATGTTCCTTTTTCATTTTATTTGTGGAGTTGCTGTTCTTCTTGTTGCTTCTGGTGACTTCCCTGTTCCATAATGAACCTTTAAAAAAAATCCTCTGTTCCTTGAGTGAGGATTTTTATTTTATTATTCTTATTTTCCTTCAAAATTATTGTCAACGTTGGTTATTAGGGCTTTTGATTCTGTTAGCCTCTAGTGAATGAGTTCCACTGTGCATGTCTGCGACTGGCCAAGGAAAGTGGTAAATTATCTCTTACCACTCTGGGTCAGTATCGCCAAGGCAGCAGAGTATCGCTCAGCTTCTCCGGCAATATGGTAATAACAAATTTTGCTGTAGTTGACTTTTCCCTCACTTTCGTGTTGATTGCAAAATCAGCCTTATCACCATATTTTAATAAATGGAAAAAAAAATAACAAATAAGACCATAAGTTCACTATAAACTTGATATAATTTTAAGCACATATGTATCAATGTCATATAGATTCCTTGGGTAGATGCAGTCTGCCTAAAAGGTTCCTTATGAGCAACGGCTATATATCAAAAACCCATGTCATGCGTTTGGTTCCACTGGTTACTTATTTATACATAGGTCTTCTCAATCATGGATTATGGAAAGTAGTACTTTAATGGATTGTGTGGTCTGTAACAAAACCAAATATTCTTGGAGTGACCCCAAATATGGTTCTTTTAGCCAAAGAAATGTCCCAATATTTTAGCATCTGTGGGCTGGTTGACTGGCTGTCTGACACCAGGCATCTCTGAATAAGCATCCAAAGCCATGTGACAAAAAGTCTCTGAAGAATACATCAACATATATTAACCACATTGATTTGCTGTAAATCAGGTTATCTAGCAACTTTATTTTTTAGGAGTGATCATGTCAATGACTATACTATTATATTATTTTCTGAATTCTACTGATTAGGCGATTACCATGATACTTGCCTACCTTCCATCACCCTCACTGTGCAGAGGCAGGCATAACGATGCAAGACAATTATTATGCTCTGCTTGCCCAACAACTTCACCCCTCCAATCCTCTCCAATTCAGCATGTACAATATAAACGACGGTCATAGCAATAGATACTGAATATTGTAAATTTGACAAGGTTGATAGCAAGCCATGCAATAGATCTTTATATAATTCTATTTTTTGGGATAAGAAGATACCTATTTTTTTTACTAACCTATCTAATTGGCTCATAAACTTTCTAAATAAGAATAGACTTATCAAACCCTAAATCTAATATTTCAGGCAGAATGAAAATTTTATGATCTGCAACAGAGCAGTGTTTAGAGCTATCTGTTGCTATGTTACTAGATTAGGGGTTATTTCATAGGCCATCTGAGAGGTGTGTGCACATCACATAAAATATATTTTGTATTCATAGATACTTCCAAGATGCATTGTGGGTGGTAATATTACTTTTAGTTGTAACCAGATGGTTATTTACTTGATGAACTATGGGGATATATAATCAGCTGTCTGCATGTTTAAATCGAGCTGTAGGGCAGCAGGAACAAACGGAAATAGCATAGATTGTTGCCTTGTAACTTCTTTTTAATATATGCAATACAGATTGTTAATTTATTGGGTTTCAATTGAGAGGTTGCGATGATCAGCATTTTTTTTTAGATAAACAAATCATATAGACTTGTAAATGATTTGACACCGCATGCATCCTAACCCACACCTCTCAACTGTCCAGATTTCAGCAGAAGAGTCCAGATTCACAGACCTTGTAAGAGGCATGACTGACAGTAAAGTGGGTAGGGGTTCAATAGAAAGTGGATGGCTTTGTCAGAAAGTAGGTGCAATTTTTGGGATTCGGGACTGGTTTGTGCAAAATGGAGAGAGTTTAGGCCAGACAAGAGGGAGGAATTATTTTGAACTGATTTTGCCTGGATCGATTATGGGAGGTATGTTCTAAGTCAATATTGTGATTTACAGATATAAGGAATAAGTCCTACTGTGATAATCTTTTAATATAAGATTATTCAGTAATTATAACAAATATAGTCATGGACAAAAATATTGGCATGCCTGCACTTTTTCAAATAACTCAAAAATTTCTCCAAACAGGAGGTCAAAATAACAGTATTTGCTCTACACAATTCTTTCTTTTTTATTCTGAATACTGTATATCCTTTTAAAATCAGAAAAAAAGTGGCAGCAAGATTCAATATAATCATTTATAAATTGTTTGATCTCTGTCCCCTTTAAGCATTAAACCAGAGACACCTGGTGGTAACCGCCTTAAATTAAACTGAATGTAATGGATAAATTACTAATTACTATTAACAGAATTCACTAAACTTTATTTATACACTACTTTACATGTATAAATTTTAATAGAGTATATTGAATAAATAACTATATTATCAATCACTATATTATACACTACAATATATGTAGAAGTTCTTCCATCAAAGTTACATTGCTGGGCACAGTCACTGTAAGACGCGCTGATATAAGTGGCTGCAAATAACTGTCACAATTTGCAGACCCGACACAGCAGATCACATGTTCCAGTCACCCAGCAGTTGTGCAGGGAGAGTTCACAAAGTGTCACAGTTTCCAGAGCAGGTGCACAGGTGTATTGCCAACTGTCAAATTTTCAAGAAGACAATGGAAATGTATTGTTGTAAATCGAAGCCAGACGTTTTGCAAAACAACTCCAAAACTATGCAACCAATTACAATGCCAATATTTTTCTGCAAATCTACAGACCTTTAATTATGTATATGGATGTGCCCTGCTCAGACAAGATCATATTAATAAGTCATTCATAAACGTCGTACTTATGCTATTAATATATAGAAGATTTAGTAAAATGGCAGTGGTTGTGTCCTTGGATGCGGACATGGCCTTTGATTCAGTACAGTGGTGCTTTTTTGGGGGAAATTATGACAAAATTTGTATTTCACGCTAAATACATTGGTTGGATAAAACTACTTTATTCCGCTCTGGCAGCTAGGATGTGCATCAACTGTTTAGCTTCCGATGCTTTTACTCTAAGGAGAGACACTACATGGCAACCCCCTCCCCTCTGCTTTGTTTGCCCTATCAATAGAGCCTCTGGCATTTCTTGCTACAAAACATACTTAGATAAGTAGTTTACCAGCAGGGAAATCAGATGATAAAATTACTCTGTATGCAGAAGATATGCTCTTTTTTTTTCAAAGGATTCAGATGATTTTCTAACCAATCTGTTAGAAGTTTTCAATACCTTCCCTATAAGTGGAAAAATACCCCAAGATGCTAGGGCACAAAATCTGTTGCATAGGACTTGCAGATTTTGGGGATATGTATCTTGCATACTGTGCACAACAATATGTTCCACTCAATGTAGACCCAGTCATTGACTTCATTAAAGCTAACTTCCAAACTTGCAAGAAACTTCAACTGTCAATGTCAGGGATGGTAAACTTTATAAAGATTACTGCACCAGCATACATTCCTATACAAACCTTTCTCAAGACTAATAAATATTTTTCCTCTCTGGTCCGAGGGGGATAAAACTTCAAACGCTCTATAGATATAGCGCTGCGGGAGGTCTGGCCTTCCCTAAATTTAAAGCTTACTATGTGGCTGCACAGTTCAAACATCTGAAAGAATGGGCTGGGGATAACCTGGGTGATACCCTATGCTGGATCCTGCAAGGGCAGACAAGGTCCTCACAGTCTTCTGTACAGATTATTTTTGGAACCAAGTTCTCCAGAGATATGGCCCCCCCATTTTCGTCAAGCAATACTGGTATACAATGTAGTGCTTAAGTCCTTGATTGTTATAGGGTGGGATCCTATCTGGGACAATCACAACTTGGGAGATATTGAAGCTGGGGATTAGTCATAGTATCACATCAAATGACAGCAGCTTCTGTTCAAGAGCCCTAAAAAAAACAGATTCCGTTGATTGGCAGCAATAGGGGGTACTGTGTGGAGCAGAGAGTCAACTCATTAGGGCTCTTATTTTTACTCTGTATCTCTTTAATATCCCTTAAGGAGGGATTATGCCCAATCTGTTTCCATTTGTAAGATAAGCAAATATATGTTAAGGGAAGAAAGGGAAGACTATTTTGCTGACTGTTGAAAAATATTCCATCAATTATTATTATTATTATTAACTTTTATTTGTTAGGCGCCACAAGGTTTCCGCAGCGCCGTACATGGTACAAACAGTAGACTATACAGGGTAAAACAGTACAGGACAATAAACACAAAGTACCAGTACTTCAGAAACTCCAAGCAGGCAGATACAGTAGAGACGGAGCAGAAGAACAGGTATGGAGACAGGAGGGAAGAGGGCCCTGCTCATTCGAGCTTACATCCTAAGGGAGGGTAAACAAAGTCAGGCACAAAAGGGAGCCAGTGAAGCAACGGGGAGAGAGAAAGGGGGCAGGGGAGAACCAGAAGAGGTGAGAGGTTAAAAGGATGGTTGGTAGGCCTTAAGGAACAGGTGAGTTTTAAGTGCCCGCTTGAAGGAGCACAGATTGGGTTTGCCTCCGATCAATTCATCGGAGGCAAACCATATTCTCTCCCTACATAGTCAGCTAGTCTCGGTGCCCATGGACTTCTTGAAGAATCCTTAAGTGGGCCTCCTAATCCTAGTAGTAGGTTGCAAAACACAGACACATGACCAAATCCAAAATCGCTATTGCCCCTTGGATACTCCATGTAAAAGTGACATATAATCAGTGGTCGGAGTGGGCTGGTATGTGCCGGTATAACATACCGCCACTTCTGTAATCATTAGCGTTATAATAAGGGTAGTGGGTGATATGTGGCAGGGATCCGGCTGTACAGGGAAGGTAGTTATCGGGTTCTAACAGAGACATGTAGCACTAAGTGGAGGGGATCGAGTGATGTGTGACAGGCATCGGGACAGCGCTGGGTGGGAATATCAGTTGATATGTGACAGGTGGCTGGGGGCGGGTAACATGTAACAGACAGAGATGGAGGCAGCGCTGGGCAGGGGTGTCAATGGGATAACGGATTCTATTGTGCAGGGACCCAGGAAAGAGGTGGTGGAGACTGCTTGGGGAATGAACACACTGGTAGTACAAGTGAGGTGTCAGGTGACTATGTGTACATGGCTTGTTAGATTTCCAGCTCTTGGGGCCACTGAAGCTCATGAGCATTGTATAAGGAGGCTTGATCTCTGCCCTGTTAACCCCAAAAGGGTATCTATATAGCTCACACCCAGTTGCTGGGATCATAAGGTGTGCTGTATTTATTTCACCCTCATTACATACATGTATCATAGTATCATTAAGCTTTTAAAAAGATTCAGTGATACAGTGGTGATCTTTATCTTGGCTGTTGTGGGTAAGAGGGAAAAATAGGAACATGGATAGACAGGAGCAGGGGGATAGGGAGGGAGTAAGAGGGTATGTAAGGGGGTGAGAACCAGGTAATGAGGCACAGAGGAGAGCTGGTGGAGAGAAAGAGAAGCTTACCTGGGATGAAGATTGGGGCACATGGGGGCATATTTATGTAGCATCGCATAATATGAAAGATAGCTATCAATACGATAAGGATTGAAAGCTAAGGATTGAACTAGCTTTCATACTTCTCAAAAACTTCAGCAGGGACAGCAGTATCACTTACCTTTTATCATTTTTCTTTTCTAAAAAAATCATAGTGCGCATGCGCCAACCGATAGTATCGTGCAGGCGCACAGAGAGCCATGTCCCACTGCCAGTGTATCATGTGACAGGGAGGAATGACATGATCCCTTCACACACTCTTCAGAGCAGAGCTGACAGCACTGAACGTTTTCAATCATGATAATGTATGCGAGCTTCCACTGGCGTACATTAGCATGGAAAAAGATAAAAACTTTTTTAAATTCAGCTATTGTTAAATAGCGTTACTGATCGGTCCACATACATTTCTATGGAACTTTTCAGTAAAACGAACACAGATACAAAGCAGCAGATATCTATGATAAGTGCTGCGGTGCAATGATGATAAATGACTATTTTGCTTTAAATCCCTGGGGATTTTACACAGAATTACTGTATAATAAATAGGCCCCATGAGGAGAGTAAACAGAGAAAGGAAACAGATAATGGAGAAGAGAAGGGCCACATAATATATAGAAGATGCTGGTGAAGAGGGAGAGAGGCAGATAAAGATAGGGGCACATCGGGAGATTAGACAGATAAAGGAAATAGACAAGGAAAGGAAGAATTGCTACATGGAAGATATAAGACTGAAGACATTATGGGAAGATGTTAGTACACAGAGGAGACATGAGAGAGATGTAGGAAAACAAAAGATGTTAGGAAGAGGTGAAGGGAGATAGAGGAGAGATGGGGACACGGGGCAGATAGCCTTGCCGTAGTTAATATGTTTTATATTATACTATCTAGTGTTAACTAGTAACTGAAATTTCACACTATAAAATTCCCTAAAGCTTTTGTGGGCCTAGATGGCCGCCAAGCACGTGACCAATCTCTTCAAATTTCCATACCAGCACTTCTAAATTCCCACTTCGACCACTGCATATAATACAGTACGTTAGGGAAAATTGGTTAACAGGTAACTGAGCTAAAATGATGCCACATGCATCCAGTCAGACTAAATGGTCTAATTTATTTCTTTTGGTTACACCTTTTAATGTACAATTACAGTACTTGTGCATCAGTGTTCATAGACATTTCCCAGTATTAGGTTTCATGATACTCTGGTCATCAATAGAACATTTTAGCAATCCATGACTGAGATTTAAACAATTTGGCATCTCCCAATTAACAAATGCAAATGTATAAAAATGTGATTGTCTACACAATGATTTCTTAACATAACTTTTGTTGTAAATGTAGAGGGGGAAAAGAATGTATACTTTCACTGTAGATAAAAGGATTTTGTTGCCCAACATTCAACAGCTTACCACAAAAAGCATCCCCATTTTGGTAGTTCTTGCCGTTTTGTGTATCCTCCTCATTTTGTACTGTAGATACATGCTTAGCCGAAGCACATCCCATATTTATTCAGTCAGCTCTCGACTGACTGATTGAAAAAAACATTTCTAGTTGAAACTTTTCAAGGTATGCCAAGAACACAAAGATGTATCCACCATTCCTGAACCTGTAAGGAAAAGAAAAATACATATAAATTTACACTCAAAACCCTTTATTGGGAAGGTTGCTTGCAGTACATAACTTTTTAATTAAATATGGTTACATGCATGCATAACTGACTTAATATGGTACAGTTGTACTTTCTTCACACTGTTAAGTTTTGTAAAAAAACTTTCTGTTGTGAACTTCACAACAGCCATTTATTAACTCCGAAGGGGGAAGCTATTAAAGGTCAGTTATCCACAACTTTTCTTAAAATCAATTCTTAATTATCCAAATACTATAATCTGTTAAATTACAATTTTCTTTCAACTGCACGCGATTTGTAGCGTTTTCCCATCAATTGGAGAAAAAAAAAAAAAAAAAATTCACACAGTGTTTTAAAAAACTCTGAGCTTTTGCCATTAATGTCAAATGGCCTATACATTCAATGGGCTTTCCAGTATGTGCACTACATGTAGAACCCCTACCGCTCTGAATGGAACAATCTCAGATAATAATCAGGCAACATGACCCCGTCTACAAATCAACCTTCTTTACCATACAATGTGAAAGTCCCTCATTGCTCCTTCCACTGCTGTGATGGTACTTGCTTCTTAATGATCAATTTCACAAACATCCGTAGAATACCCGGGTATGGTTAAATTTATGCGAAGGCACGGATTGTACGGAGACCCCATATAAATTTACATTTATACAGTCCCAGCCCCCAATATATGGTGTCTGCATTCAGCAAGGATAAATGGGTTATGCCTGGAGAAATCTATGATTCCTGCATTGAACCCTTTGTAAATAATGTAATGCCCATTTTATGACAATGCATGGCTCATCACACCTTTGTAAATAGAACAGCAGCAAGAAACATCTGAAAATTTGCCACGTGTCAGAGAGCATTGTTCTCATTTATCGCTCCAATTTAGTTTACTGTGTACAAGGGTAATCTCAGGATATTTCCTTAAATGCCAGGAGACATTTAGTACCAATATAGATGACCACATGTATGTATTTTTAAATTTTTGAAGTACTACCAAAATGCTGACATTTGTACTGTTTCACATCACCAGTGACATTTATTTTTAGTTACAATATGCAAATGCATTCTCTTAAAAACTCCCAGCTGTCTTTGCATTATAGCAGTGTTCTACATTTTATTTTTTTATTTTTTTATGAGCCCACACATTGACGCAACGCTTGGTAGCTAAAATCAGTTTACATTCTGCCTTAAAGTCTATTCCAATAAAGGTTGTTATGGTAACATCTAATTCATGACTAGTTATCAGCAACATCCCCAACTATATAGCAGGTCCCCAGAAGTGGAATTAAGGCTTTAACAGCATAGACTAGTGTTTCATCACATACTGTGAAAAGGAGATCTACAGATCAAATGATCACAAATAGGGTGCCTGGATGTAGGAAGGACAAGTGTGGCAGATGATGTTCAGGTCGCAGGGTGATGTTATGTGGTATTTTGGGTGTCTGAAAGAAGGGAGGGGGAGTGTGGCAATTAAAAGACAAAACAGACTAAATAATTGAAGAAAAGTCCGATTAAGTTTTTATTTTTTTTAAACATTTTATTTTTGCAGATTCAAACAATACAAAACATTAGGAATCTAGTATAGCAAAGTAACATATCAAAATCAACAATACAAGATATATCAGCATTAACATATGAGTATCGGATGGCTCCGGTTTTTATGTAAGGAGGAAGGGTAAGGGAGAGAAGGGAAAAGGGACGGTGTGGATAGAGCCGTGGAGAAAGAAAGAAGTGGGAGAGGAAGGTCCGTATCTATTAACACATCTGTGGAAGGAGAGGAGTTTCTCTTAGGTTAGATGAAGAGAGAACGAAAGCTGAAGAAAGATAATCACAGGGACCAAATTTTATCAAAGGATTTAGAGGAGTTGTTGAAAATGCTGGTTATAAAATACCATACGCTGAATGTGCCAAACCCGATTAAAGTTTGGATGGTAGGAGGGTTCCAGTCAGCGACGAGTTGGCATGTGGCTGCTGTAAGAATATGTCAAATGAGTTTGTTTTGGTGACGTGTAGCCCCAGGTATTCCTAACGGGAGTAGAAAATGTTTAGGTTTCATGGGGACAGTGATCTGTAGTATAGCAGTTATCAAGTTAGTCAGTTCGGACCAGAAGAAAGACAGTTTCGGCCAACTCCACCATATGTGAAGGAACATCCTTTCCTGGGTACAGTCTCTCCAGCATCGGACCAAAGCATCGGGTAGCATTTTTTTAAGGCAGGTAGGCACGTAGTACCATCAGTATAAAATTTTGTAAACATTTTCTTTAATTTTCGCACAAATAGAGCTATAAGCAGCACTCTCACGAATCTCACACCACTCTTCAGCATCAAGTGCCTCCCCAAAGTCCTTTTCCCAGGCCAGTTCATGAGGGTCATTCTGGTCCTGCCTAGTCAGGGTAAGTTCTGAGTAGAGGATTGATATTAAACCTGCCGTAGAGAATTGACAAAGACAGAGGAATTCAAAAGAGGTGAGTGGGCAGGCAGAGAGTCTGTATTTGGTTGTATTGTGAAAATTGCAAATTTGTAAATATTGGTAAAAGAATTTAGTAGAGACTACAATGGCATTCTGGAGATCAGAGAATTGAGGGAAGGGGTCAGTATGGGTGAGGTCATTCAAAAATCTGACACCTCGAGAATGCCATGCTGCAAACATGGCAGGCGTGAGGCCTGGGGGGGGGGATGAAGTCCGTGGGATTGAAGAGTGGAATATCCGAAGAGAGTTGAGGAGACAGGGCATATTTCTGAGAGACCTAGTCCCAAATTGTCAAAGAATGAGCATAAAAAGATAGTAGCGCTTAAAGTCAGGAATGCCTAGACCTCCACCCTGTGGGGACCGCTGTAGAACCTTCAGGCGAATTCGAGGATGTTTACCTGACCAGATAAATCGGAAGATTGTGAATTGGAGAAATTTAAACACATAGGAAGGGACAAAGACAGGGAGTGTCTGAAATAGTTAGAGAAGCCTAGGGAGAATGTTCATTTTGATTGTGTTAATGCGACCTATTCAGGAGATGAGACAGCGGGACCATATGGTTAGATCGGATTTAATGTGGGAGAGTATGGCTTGAAAAAGTTGGTGATATCATTTAGTAATGTAGATTCAAAAAGGTATTTTATTTTTTGAAGTCGCCAATTAAACGGAAAGATTTGTTCTAGGCGAGATTTATCTGGTCTGGATATGTAAATGACCAGGACCTCCGTTTTGTCCAGGTTGATCTTTTAACCCAAAAAAATTAAGTTCAGCCAGAAGGGAGGGGAGAGAAGTAGTTGGATTGGCCAAGAAGAGTAAAACATCATCGGCATAGAGTGCCAGTTTGTGCTCCATAGAAGCCACTTGAATGCCGGAAATCTGTTGGTTGGTACGAAACCTGGCAGCCAAAACCTCTATCATAAGGGCGAAAATGAGCGGTGAGACGGGGTACCCCTGTTACATGTCATTTGAAATCCCAAACCACTCTGAAGTAATGTCATTAGCGGAGACCATGGCCGATGGGGATCTATACAAGGCTAATTGTCCATTCAGAAATCTGCCAGAGAAGCCCATCAACTCGAGGACACCATCCTCAAATCACCAAGAGATGTGGTCCAATGATTTTTCAGTGTCTAATGCCATAATCAAGGAGGAGATTTCACCAGCGTGGATAGAATGCATCAAGTCGATGATCTTCCTGGTGTAAACTGGAACCTGTCTACCTGGAATGAAACCGATCTGGTCGAGATGAATAAGGGAAGGCAAGGGTGGATTCAATCTATTGACTAGCATTTTTGCGTAAAGCTGCAGATCTACATTAAGCAGCGATATTGGCATGTAGCTGGCACATAAGGTATGGTCCTTTCCAGGTTTTGAGATCACCGTGATGTTCGCTCGGGTGGTAGCAGGATCAAAGGAGGCAAGTCTTATGAATGCTTGTGAGGATACCACCCTTATCTGGGATGGCAGTTACCCTCTGTGGGATTCAACTCAATTGGGTAGACCAGAATATATCCAAAATAAGACTTTATTATGACAGCACAAAACGTTCACAAGTTACAGGGTAAATGGTAGCATGTATCCTCTAGCAGCCTCTTGCAGTCAGCACTCCAAAGTAATAATCTCTGTCTCTTTCAGAGTCTTATCATCCCGCAATATTACCACTACCGATTAGCAAAACAGTTATGGTGTCGCCCAGCCTGGGTTACTGGCTCTCACTGACCCTGTCCTGGTAGGGTTACCTCCAGCGGCACCACGATGCCTGGCCGAGTCCTTTTCACTGATGTCTTGTACACCAGGATCCTCCAAGCTAGAATAGCTCCCTTGACATTCTGCTCTCCCTATATTCTTCCCTGTATACACAGGAAGTAGGGTCAAATGTCTCAAACCTTCCCTTACAGCAGGGACACTTTAGCTGCTAGACATACTCTACCTGTTACCTTGATTATACAATAGAATGGCTTAACTCAATTAGCTATTTTGGCTGGATACACTAAACATGGGTTTACAATATTACAGCAGGGAATGACACTGCACATTACATGAAACAATAAGACTTTTGACACATTGTATCAGCAGTGTTACGCCATCTGAATCTGCGATACATTTTGCTACAATAACTTTTATACTGATACATTTCCCAATGCTATTTCACCCAATATATTACTGAGGAGGCACATTGCATATCATTTAGAAGTTCTAACCTCATTACCTCTCAGATTACCTGTTGACCTAGCTAATGAACATGGGCTGCCAGCTAGTTAACTCAGACATTGTTCTGATTATAAACCAGGGGCCTAATTTATTAAGGATCTTAACTTGAGGAACTTCTTATTTCAGTCTCCTGGATAAAACCATGTTACAATGCAAGGGGTGCAAATTAGTATTCAGTTTTGCACATAAGTCAAATACTGCCTGTTTCTTTTTCATGTAGCTCACAAATATCGACTTTAAATTTCAGTGTACAAATAAGCTATCAGGTATTTGTGTGCTACGTGAAACAGGCAGTATTTAACTTATGTGCAAAACTGAATACTAATTTGCACCCCTTGCATTGTAACATGGTTTTGTCCAGGAGACTGAAATAAGAAGTTTCTCAAGTTAAGATCCTTAATGAAATCAGGCCCCAAATCTAAGCTGCACCTCATAACAATGGACATTTGAGACAAATGGTAATTACATTAGCTAACACTAGCAAAATGACTGTTGCTGTCCTGTTATTTTCACACAGTATGGCAATATTCTTTATATTTATACCACATACAATATTGCAGGTAATAGTAGGGCAAAATGTACCTAATAACATGAAATAATAATAATACACTGATGCTCTAGTGTATATACTTACTCTGGGCCAATGATTAAAAAGTACATTAAACCGCGAGAAACGGGTGATGAATACAAAGATCTCAGTCTAGTAGCACCCCGTTTTATCACAATACCAAAGAAATATCATCAACAATCTTAAGATAACAAAAATGGCAGAAACAATTGAGGTGGCTATATGATTGTCAACCAGGGTTTATTTTATTTTAAGAAGGGAAATGAGGAAGAAATAAAAGGAGGTGTGTTTCAAAATACTATATGCATTTCACAACAGCAAAGAGAGAGGACTTAGGATTTCCAGTTCGCCACAAGCAATCAAGTGGTGTCAATAATTTGAATTGGTGCTTTATGGCATCATTGGGGGCGGGGGTTGGTCAAAGGGAGTAAATAGTACTTGAGCATGAACGACAGAGAGGATCAGGCTTCTGAGTGCAAACCAGTAGCTAAATAATTTGGCACATGGCCACCAAATATGTAAAAAGGTACAGCGTTATAGACAATTCCTCTAGCATCTATCAGAAGAATCAGGGCAAATTTGACACAATCTGGTGGGGACATTGCACAAACGATATAATAATTGATAGGCACTCAATAGTCATGCACATAAAGCTGGATGCGGTGCACTTCCAGATCTTAGACCATTTCCTCTCTGTGCCGATATTAGTTTCCCATGCTTGTTCATGAGGGTCACCTATGGGGGGGGGGAAAGTTTGCTTGATTGATCGGATGATGATTTTTAGTTAAGAAAACAGATTTTGGAGATGCCATCTAAATGAAAATTGAGATTCTAAACAGGATTTGGGTGTAGGAATGAGATAGAAGTCCAAAACTTCTCACTTTTATGTGTTAATCTTGCACCAAAAAAGGGAACCATAAGTTTCCATTTCTGTCAGAAGAATTGAGAGAGAATTTGCAGTTGGGCAACTGTGAGGAGAATATTATTGGCGTATAACGCAATCTTATTTTCAAGTTTAGCTAAGTTAATGCCAAGATTATTATTAGAGTGTATGCCTTGAGTAAGAGGCTCTAGGACTAGGCAAAGATGAGGGGGGAGAGGGGGCAGCCTTGCCTCATCATACTAGTAATTTATAATGGATCTGAGGAGACACCATTTGCCAGTCGGTTGGCTGGAAATTGTTACAGGACTAATGGAAGTAAGAGGGCGATGGAAGGAGGAGGGCGATGGAAGGAGGAGGGCGATGGAAGGAGGAGGGCGATGGTCCCAGGTTTTCAGGATTTTCCAGGTGCACAATAAAAGTTCTCTTCTCGGTCCATACTATTCAATTTTCATGAATCATTCTCATTCTCTGGCATTTATAAGTTAATATTTTTTTTTCTAAAATTAGCACTCAGGATAAAACATACAATCATATTTAGTGGAAATACAATGTTGATGGGTTGTAGTGTGATTTGTTTATATGCAAACCAAATCGATGTACCCAATAGCAAGTTTTAAAGGAGGGCCTGGCAGTGTCGTCCTCCCTCACAAGGGTTTCTCTACACAGGTGCCAGCCTGTACGCATGCAGAGTATGGCCCTGAGAGTGTAGGCGATCACTCCCACCAACCTCACACCTCCAGGTCCTGTTGGCTGCCTCCCTTACAGTAGTGACAGTTCCACCATTGCATACTGTATGTTTGCATGGTAAAAACTGCTGCCATTCTATGTGTATTTTATGGGTGTCCAGATTTGTTAAGCAGAATATTTTTACTTTCATAATAATAGCTGATTTTTGTTCAGAAGTCACCTTTAAAATAAAGTATTCAATCTGTCAATAATACTGGAGTTATATGGGCATTACATAGCCAATTTTAGACAAATCAAAATACTTTTCTGAACTGTAGTTTCTCCACTTCACTTCATGTACAGCGGTTGCACAATGAATTAGGAATTTTTAACTTTTCTGTATTTTTAAAGGTTTATAACTCAGGTAGATTGTACATTGTTAAAGGCACAATGAGAAAGGAGAAATGCATTGAGCTTGTTAACGGTCATCTTATCCCCCAGATAAGAGAGTGGTTTCCGAGAAACAATGGAATATTCATACAAAATGGGGCGCCGTGCCATACAACAAAGTTTTACAAGAAACTAAAAAATTCCTAGTTCATTGTCCAACCATTGTATATCTCCCAGTTAATACAGAAAATAGACAATGCTGTAGAGAGTTGTGGGAATATTGAGGTAATTTTCAGAGAGTGGAGCAGTAGTTCAGAGGTAGAGACACAGAATCGCCGTCCACAGTGGCAGGAAAAAGCTGTGGGGGACAGGTAACTATAATTTTAATTTCTTTGAACCCCCAGTTTGCTAAGGACAAGACCTTACCACTGAATGGGTTAACTAGTGCAAAAAATTTTCTGCGATAAGTGGCAATTAAAAAATATTTTCTCCAGATTGGGGGAAAAATTATAAATTGGCCAGACAGAAGCGTCGGCACGAGAGAGAGACAGACAGGGCAGGTGCACTTTGAGTTTTCTTATTTTGTCTCTCACACCACTGACAGGAAATAAGAAGGTGTGTTCAGTATAACAGGATAGGTACTGACAAAATAATTGCATTACTTAAATAAAATATAGTAATTAGAAGACTTGCTACCATGAAAGTACAGGGGCGCACGGAGGATTGTCGAGGGGGGGGGGGGGTTTCTCCCCGCCGACCCCAAAAAAAAAAAACGAGAGAGAGCTCCGTTTCGCCAGCGCTGTCCTATACAGCAGCCGCGGCGCTGTCTAAGAAGCGTCTGCGGCGGTGCTGTATACAATACAGTACCGTCGCGGACGCTTCTTTGACAGCGCCGCGGCTGCTGTATAGGACAGTGGCCACTTAGTTAGCGCAGGGGGGGGTTTCTAGAGACTCAGAAACCCCCCCTGCGTGCGCCACTGAGTAGGAATATTACCTATACAAAATACAATAAGGTGGGGCATTCTCCCTTTTGAGAGTATATTAACAGGTCACAGCTCTGATTAGAAATTAAAATATCTTTTGAGAATTCAATTTTTATCTATTCAAAACCCCAGCTGAGTTAAAAAGCAGTTTCGCATTTGGAAAAACTATCAGCAGTTCTGTAATCCATGTTCAGCTGTTTCCTTATGAGGCATGAGTTTGTGTGGAGAGGGAAAGGCAGGTTGTTTACAAATACGTTACATAAACCCATACTTGCCTACTCTCTTTTAATGTCCGGAAGGTTCCAAACTTTGGGGAGTCCTCCCACACCCCAAAAGAGCAGGCACTCTCATGGGCTTAATGACAAGATTTGCGTCATTAAGCCCTGTCGCACAATGCAGCGAATCGTGACAGGGGGCAGGGCTATGGTGACAATTGTGTCACTATGCCTCCCTCCCACACTTTCCAGCTAAACTCCCTCTGGGTCTCCTGGAGAGGAGAAATCAAATGTTGGAAAGTATACATAAACCACAAAAAGCAAACCTACATGTTAAAAGGTACTATTATCACCAATAAATGCAGCCATGTTACAGCCCTGAAAAATAAATAGCACTTCAAATACGTAGTTTAGGAAGAGGAATGCACCGGTTGTGGAATGGTGGCACATTGAGGCATTTAAATTTATTTAATTTTTTTTTTATTTATTTTTTTAAAAAAACACCTACTTTGTACAAGTTGTGTTCAAAACAGTACAGTGTGATATGTTCTAACATGACAATGACCCGAAACATACAGCACAAGCCACGTTGGAGTGGCTTACCACCAAAAAGATTAATATCCTGAAGTTTCCTATTCAAAGGCCAAATTCAATCCAACTGAGCATTTCTGGCACCATTTAAAAATTGCTGTCCACCAACGATCACCATCCAACCTGATGGAGCTTGAACAATTTTGCCAAGAAGAATGGACTAAAATTCCAGTGTCTAGATGTGCAAAACTGATAGATATTTACCAAAATATAACTGCTGACAAAGACGGTTCTATCATGTATTAATGCTGGGGGTCGGGGGGTTAAATACTAATTCAATCATTTTTGTTCAGTTTCTTCTTCTTAAATTTGGACAAATCGTTGGATTCAAATTTTTTTTGCCACGTTATCAAGAACTTTGTGTTGATGAGTGGGAATAAATTTCAAATAACTCCATCATGGTACCATGTTGTAACACAGCAAAATGTGAAAATGTCAAATGGAAGGTGGGGGTGAATACCTTTTACAGCCAGGTTATTTTGTAGTCAATGGATTGACTTCACCTTTAGGTGCATTAAAATCAACCTTAGGGAAAAGGTGTCTGAAAGGTTGACAAAGATTTTCTTTTATTAAATAGCCCCTGTAACTGTGGTTTGTCCTTTTCCTCTTTTGAACTTCTGTGCTGCATGGAATCTGGCGACAACATGTTTACATGGTGTATAATCATTATATAACATTTTACCATAGTCCAAGATTCCTAGAATACACACAGAGGCGGAAGACAGACTGTATGAAGAAATTGGAGCACCCAGAGGAAACCCATGCAAAACACCACATAGATAGGACACTGGTCAGACTGACCGATCACATGACCCTAGCACTGTGAGGCAACAAGGCAAACCAGGGTGTCACCATGATTTCACTTAGATAGAAAGGGAACATGATGCATATACACATGTGCTACCAAAACAATTTTAGTTACCATTTTTTATATTGTGTACATATTGTTTTCGTTGATGTATTTGCATTCTATAATCTGATCATAGTCTGATCTGTGAACAGACGGCTTTTTAATATGCCAGACATTATTCCACATGACACTGGCGTCATAGGTTTGATTGCCTTTTCATGCAAGGGTCATGCTGCATCTTAAGATTCATGTCAGTCTCTCAGCACACATAGTAAATGTTTACCGCTTTATTTTGTTTTTGGATGGCTGCCAAGGAGACGTGGGCTTTACAGAGATCTGTATTCATTTCTAAAAATAGCCTTCTCCCTAATTTACCATCCTGTTTAGTGTATGATTTGCTGAATACAGGATGAAATAAAGTTAACTACCGCGCTCAGAAGAAAATGGCTCAAGGTTACTCAATAAACTCTTAATAGACATTATTGGTAAAGTGAATTTCCGTAATGTAATAGAACATAAAATGATTCACTCCCACCCTTATTACAGTTGTTACAATCATAGAACAGGAGACTGTTCAGTATCTTTACTGTGTTCAGTTAAGCCCTGAATATTGATATAACCAGTAGGCCACTGTGTTGCGCACATACATACATATACACATAGCTAACTCTCAATCAGGTCTTACAAAAAATATTCAATTCAGGTATTTTGATCTTTAATTTTATTATTTAAAAATGGGTATACTACAGTCTAGAAATAGTACAGCACACCTCGCTGGCAGACTAATCAAACTGCTTAGACTCATTCAACGCAGCAACGAAATGTCTGTTTACCAATAATAATAAAGTTCTTGCTGAGTTCCTTAGTTCTAAAAAAAGAGAACAGCAGCAAGAGGAAACTGTCACTTTATTGGCAAGAAAAACAATATAAAAAAAAATCATTTATAATGCTTGGGTTGGCAGCCTGCATATATTACAAATAGAGCCCTAAAGATAACATTTTCCCTGATACATGAATTATCTCAAACTGAAAGCACCTAGAGGGTAAGGATCATGTGCAATAACACTAGCCAACCATGCTGCAATCCTGCTACCTGGCCCCAAAGCAGAACAGCAGGATCACTGTCTAATTCAGCAACATGAGTGGATTGCACTTGGGCTGAGTGGTCGCTTTGCTGTGTACTGGTATTGTGGTCGCAACATAACCTTGCACACAGACCAATAGAGGCAAGCCAGAATTTTTCAACATGGCGGATAATGACCCTATCTATTTCAATAGGATCATTATTAGGCATTGGTCATTTTGGAGGCACGAGTGTGGTAGTGTCGACTAACTGCAACAGAATTATACAAAGCATCATGCACTTGCTAAATTACCTCCCATCTAGGACCTCCAGGTGGGGAGATTATTAAAGTTGGCAAGTGTGTTTTAAATTATTATTAAAATCTCACTGATACAGCTGAGCTATACTCAACTGCTTTGGCGATACTGGCCTGGAGGGACAAAAATCAATGTATCGCTTTGCCAGGCCATTCTCAAGGGATATTGTGGGCAACACAGTGGCTGAGTGGCTAGCACTTCTACCTCATAGCACTGGGGTCATGAGTTTGATTCCTGACCATGGCCTTATCTGTGTGGAGTTTGTATGTTCTCCCCATGCTTGCGTGGGTTTCCTCCGGGTGCTCTGGTTTCCTCCCACATTCCAAAAACATACTAGTAGGTTAATTGGCTGCTATCAAATTGAACCTAGTCTTTCTCTGTCTGTGTGTGTATGTATGTTAGGGAATTTAGACTGTAAGCTTCAATGGGGCAGGGACTGATGTGAGCGAGTTCTCTGTACACGCTGCGGAATTAGTAGCGCTATATGAATAGTTGCTGATGAGGATTGTGTTTTATACCATTTTATAGAGTGATTGTTTAATGGTGAAGTAAACAAAACTAATAAAACTAATAATTTGGTAGCCAAATCAAGTAACTTCTTTGTCCAGTAACACATAAAGGTCAGCACTTTGTAAAAGACCAAACTAGTATTTCAAGAATTAATGATATATAACAGCACGTCATTATACAGGAAGAAAACAGATTTTGCCTACACACCGAGCGGCAAGTTAGAGCTGTATTTTAGAACACACATATTTCACAATGTTCTAGTAGAGAGAGTAATCTTAAAATTGGCCATCAACTGGGGCACTATTTTCATTTTATCTTTAACTTTAACAATCCTTAGTAAACGCAGGAAACTACATTATCCTACATAGGGAACCATAACAAACTACATTGTTGCAATTCAGAATTAGTATATTGTTTGTTCTGCAGAGGTAAAATTATGGGTCAGCTGGTGTCGTTTTAAATAATTGGGGAAAAAAGGGTAACTGTCCTGGTCCCATAAACAGAGGCAGTACAAACTTGGAAAAGCCGAGACTAGGAAAGAGACAATTCCTTTAACAATTGCATTTGTAGTAATCCTATTTTAAGACCTGGATAAAAGGAAGAAACGCCTCAGTTCAAAGCTGAGAACAAGACGATTTCTCCCTTTGAAACCACTCAGCTCATCTATATAACTGAAAGTTAAGCAAAGTAACAGCATCGACATTTGCAAAGCTACATCCTGCAGTTGTAAATGGCCAATTGCAAGTGTAAGACATCTTTAGTACATTAAAATGTTAATACACTTCGCGGACCATCAAATTTTCCATTGTTGGATGCAATTTGGACAGTTTATAACTAACTTGCTAACACCAACATCTAACATACCTGACTATAAGCTGCTTCATCATCTAATCTTAGAGTTGTTTCCATGGATTTACTTACAGTCCTGTTTTGTAGATTTCCCTTTCATACTCACTGGCAGCCCTTACAATGGGTTAACTTCATAATTCAAACAGAGTAGAGACAGGAAAAGGCAGACTCTTGGGGGTAATTTATAAGGCTGTGAGAATCCGGCGGTTTTGAAAAGTGGAGATGTTGCCTATAGCAACCAATCCGATTCTAGCTATCATTTTGTAGACTTTACTAAATAACAATATCTGATTGGTTGCTATAGGCAACATCTCCACTTTCAAACCCGCAGCTTGATAAATTTACCCCCTGCAGTGTATATAAAATGGCTACTGTGACAGGATGAACTTCCTATACTACCGTGTCTGTGCTGTTGCTGGTGATCGGATGGGCTTGCCTTGCCACAATCCCCTTTATTTATCCCAAAATGCGCCACTCCAGCCGCAGTAGGAGGGGGCCTGCTGCCACGACTAGGCTCCATCACCGGCACATAGGACCACTTCCTTATGGGTAACTCTCGCTGCTAGGGTACACTCCTGCTGGGCACCTTGGGCTGGTTCCCCTGACCTCTTGCGTTCAGATCAGGGTTGCTGTGGATAGTTCTCTCTGGCCTATCACACTGGCCAGAGATGCAGGTAGTGGGCAGAGTGCTGGTACTGGAATACTGGGTTTAGACCTCAGAACAGCCGGATAATGGATTAGGTTGGTCTAATCTGCAGGACACAGGAACTGCCGCATGTATGTAGGTGTCAAAGCAGGATTTTGAAGCAGTAATGTTTTATTAGCTCAAGTGTCCTAATAAGGACAGTTATATACACTAGTTTAAGGTACGAGTGATCTCCAGAAGTACAGATGAAATACTACTACTACATTACATGGTCAAAGAGTCCACTGCACATAAATCAGCCTGGAGGGGTTTAACACCTGTTTACATTGCTGCTAGCGGCACCACAACGTCTGAGGTTCTATATTGAATGGTTACCAGGATAGAACATTTTCTCTAATCTTGCTTTCAACGCAATTTAACTTGCAAAATTCACATTAATCTGTGATCACTTACATCCTAAGTCTTACACACATAGGAAGTATAATTACCCCTCCGATGCTTTCAGGTTTGCAGATGTGTTTGTCACTCAGTGGTGAAAAGGGCCAATTAACAGGAGAATATCTGTCTCCAGAAAGTTGCAAAAACACATCAACTCCACATGTGATTTTCTATAGAAACGTTACAAAACCCAGACAGGACATACTGTCTCAGAAATTGGTACACGGTCTCAAAAATCAGTACATTTGCAATGATATTGGCACACCGTGCTAATAATATATTTATACAATAAGTTATTTATAAGTGATCCAGCCAAAGCTATTCTCAACTTTTTTTTTTATTTATTTTTTACAGTAGATATAGCTACATTTTTTTGTTGTGAGCCTACTTATTTTCCGGCGTACCGGAGTGTCCCTGTGGCACATTAGTTCAGTGCAAGAAAAGTTTATGTTTAAACTTCCCTGGGACACTTCTTGTCTATCTCAGATAATAACATCAGGGCATTCGTTATAACAGAAGGTCGAAAGCAGCAGCACAGTTTCTCTTTCATTCCTATGTGGACTCTAGCCCTGCATAAGAATATTAGATGCATGTGTTCTACTAGGAACTGTATTTGCCAACTTCAGTAGCTGGAGAATCAAAAACGCGTGCACCCATGTCACCCGAAGCATACACAACATCATTTCTGTGTCATCCCAGTCTAGAACACAGACTTTAATGTTTGCTGCATGCAGATACTTAGGTCTGCATGGTTTATTCCATGAGAGGAACTACTGGAAACAAAAATCCTGCAGCCATGTCACCGGAGTCTACCCCCAAAAAGATGAGACACCCATCCTAGGCAAGTCCCTGCTTAGGGTTGTTTCTACATTAATAGGGATTATTTAGTTAGTTGCACGTTATTCTTCCTCAGTACCCTTCGTAGCCTGTTCAAGGGAAGAAAAGCAGCAAGTCTCAACTCTTTGGAGCATGTGATAATCCTTAACCAAATAATTATATTGCAGGTTTCTGCACAGCTTGGGCCCCTCAACCTAATATTGATGCTGTGCAACTTCCTGGGAAAAATTAACTGGATTAGGAAGTTAATGAAGAATATACTTCTCACTAGAGAAATATTGAAGTCAAATAATTGGATAAAGTCGTTTTAAATTAATATCAGTTGTCAAAGTTTCCTGTGCAATTGCGAGTAGTACGCAATGGTGTACAAAGGTTAAATATGAAATCACATAGGAAAACACAGTAAATACATCTACATTCACACCTACATTTGTGAATAGTTCAATTTTAATAAAGTATCCAAATCACATTCTATTATTAAGACTTAGGGATTTTATTACACAAAGGTAAACTTACATTAAAGATATTTATGGTACAGGTCATAACAAATGTATGGTGTTTGGTCTTATCTTAACCCACATTTCAGCAGCAGGAATCTGGTATCATCATATGATTAGTACAAGATTAATACTCAAAAAAAACTCTGTTAATGGGCTAGTTTAAACCAGATTTTTGGCGGTTCCCTGAGGCAAGGCACGTACACAGCTGTTGGAGCGAGTTCCCCCACCTCTGGAGAAGCATTGTTTGAACTGACCTGTATTGTACTAGACTATCTGAAACCCTGAACCAATGAAGAACGATATTAGTGTTATCTTTGTGTATATTGTGACATCATGACTTTTTCTTCAACCCAAACTCTATAACACTAGGTCACTGGCACAGTAACAACCTCTCTCACCACAGACTTCAGGATTGATGAGCCGTTACTGGATTTAGTGCGCACGCATATATTACGGTTATACTTTGTTATGTTTTGCTATTGAATCTTTGTGTTTTGGAACCAAGCTGATTGTATTGGATCCAATCCCTTGCCACTGGACAGAAGAAGCAACACTTCAAAGAAGCACATAGTTATTGGTCTGGGAAACAATATTGTACACTAGAGGTGCTCAAACTCAGTCCTCAAGAGCTACCAACAGTTCATGGTTTAAGGATTTCTGTAATTATTCATGGCAAAGTTAATCTATTTTTCTGGATCTGTAATTATCCTGCTTGTTTATACAGATAAAAATTTTGCCAATTCTTTTAAGCAGTAAAAATACACCCTTGTATCAAACTTTTGTACCACCTTGGAATCTTAGTATGGTCTTTGAACAACTAATATATCAGATCCCTTTACACCTTTATGAGATATATCCCTCAAATGGCTCACACTTAATGTACTGTTTCCTGTAGCAATCACATCTACTCATTGGGTTTCGGAACTACATTTATATGAACAAAGTGATATTAAGAACTAAACCTATTTTTTTTTACTTCAAGTAGTTTCTACTTTCCATATCAAGAGATCATACAACTATCATCTATCTGTCCACAACCTAGTAATGAAAAAGAGCAATTGTATACTGTAGATCTTGGTAGAGCTTTCTAGGTTCATCTTCCCAGAAAAATTAACTCAGGAAGACGTAAAAAGCTATTTGTCCCTCTACAAGGTTCCAGTAAAAGGATATGCTCCTTTTAAACTTACTCTGGCAGTATGAATTACATATGTCATTACACAGGCTTATAAAAGGGGAATGGCCAAGAAGTGTCTGAAACACTAAAGATACATTCTACAAAGACAATGGCAACTTCATGGGCATGCGATGCTCAGGATTCAGTGCATAATCTCTGTAAAGCAACTGGATAGTCATCTATTCACACCTTTTTCAGGCGTTCTCTTTTGATTTTTAATATCCTCTTCTAATGCACAGTTTGTAAGGAATAAAAGTTCAAATATGCAGTGTTGTTGTTCTTAAGCCAAACCTATTTGATTACTGCTTTGATGCATCCCATTGTAAGGGCTGCCAGGGAGTATTAAAAGGAAATAAGAGAATTAAAACCTCTTGTGTTCTGTTTAGGTTTCTTAGGACAGCTTGGGAAGTGTATCAGAGACACCAGGGGGTAAATGTATGAAGCCCCGGGTTCTTCAACACCCGCAAGATTGGTGTCTTCGGCGTTTAAATTTAAAGCGGCGCTGCCTTGTAAAGGGAAGTTTCTCTTTACAAGGCAGTGCCGCTTTAAATTTAAACGCCGAAGACGCCGAACTCGCGGGTGTTGAAGAACCCGGAGCTTCATACATTTACCCCCAGGAGGAGGAAGAAACGACCTTAGATATACCCTGCACAAGCATTCCTTTCCTTGAATAAGGAGTCTAAACCATTGTAACACTTGCCCTGCAGTATTTCAAAGAAATTAATTTAACTGCGAGTATAATCCTCTCATTTTCTTATATTATTACCACATTGGACAGCGATAGAATATTTTTGCACTGTTATGTTCCCAAGTAATACAGTTGTACATGATTTAATAAGCAGTTTATTTCAGGTGGAGAATTATGAGATAGTGTTGAGATTCTTTATGTGCATATCCCTGCTTTTATAATGTTCTTTTACTAGTTTGATTAATGCTTTATCAGTGTGTTGAATTATATTTATTTTCAACGGCAATAATTCTAAGCCATAATCCGCCTAGCAGTTGATAACTTTTACCTTTAACATTATTTCACTTACCAAAAGTTATCTTACCACTATAAAATAAAGACACGAGACACTTATTTGGTGAAGTCAAAAAATGTATTGAAGATTAAATTTAATCAAAGTGGTGAAAAATAACAGCAAGACCAATTAGCTTTCAGCCATATCCATGAACTGTAAACTTATTGACCTAAATATTGCGGTGGAGCCCACCTCTACCACTTTTTGGATCATCAGCTGAGTCCCACCCAAGCAGTGCCCCATAACTCCCCAAGGGGTAGTAACTAATTGAACTTCCCTGTTGGGGGAGAGTGTCCAACACGCTAACCGACTGTGTCATTATGGCCGCTGATTGACCTTTCAGGACAAAAAAACAAAACAAAAAAACAGGGCAACAAACACAGCAGACAAACAAAACAAAGGGCCTGGGTTGGTGGGCAACTTTTCAGAAGGCAAAAGAAATCCAACTGCCACTAACCCCCTTTATAAGTCTCCCCTAGCATAGCCCTACCCTAAGCCCTAAACCCGATTGGCTAATTATTCCTAACCATTCAATGCTAAGTTTTAACTCTTGCTAAGCTCAAAACATTTTCTTTAATATAAAACAAACTTGACATTTATTCTATTTTGAGCCACTTCGTGCCCTCTGTTATTCATCCCAACACTCCTAAAATTCTACTTTATGTGGCCTGATAATTAGAACACTGTCATCTGTGTTTTTTTTTATATAATCCTAGCCCTTAGCCCATATCTCAAATCCTAGCATAACTTAGAAGGGCAGAAAAATATCATTACCAGGTGGCCATGCACAAGAAGCCCAAATACTATAACAAAAAGTAGTATATTGTACACCACACAAAAAAGGGTTTAGATTGTAATAGTTAATATTTCAGGTAAGCAGAAGACAACATTACACAAAAACTCAAGTCAATAATAAACACGTACAGCAGGATCCCATAATCATACCTCAACATTTAGAAACCCGAAATAGGGACAAAATGAACCAGCCCTGTTTCACCCACAAAACAGGCAAATTTAGGCAAAAGTACGCCCACGTTAATGCTAAACCCCACCGCATTTGCGGCCTACAAGTCAGGACCATTGGGAGGTATACCCTAAGTGTCCTCTATCTTTGTATGGAGGATTTCAAGACCAGAAGTAATAGTGTGCCAACTACCAAAGCACATGAAGACTGTAGACCAACAGATGACCACATGGCCTTCTCAGTCTTTACATTAAAATTAAACATGAGGCCTCAGTCTGGGTGTCAGTGAACGTGCAATAGATAAGAAGCATTTCAATCAGTAAGCGGGTTAGCATCTTTACTTACATAGCACAGATTACATGTACTCACTGCTCAAAGACAATTAAGAAAGCCAAGGATAAAAGGATGAGCTGCACACATGATTTACAGGATAAATTACATCCAGTGACAGAACACAATCATCTAGCAGTACCATAATTTTAAATATTGCTACTAAAATAGCAGCTTGGTCATAAGAACACTTCAATTTCTGTAAAATTTCAAGAAACAACACAACAGAGAAGCAGACAGAACTTAATATTGTTCCGTATTGCAGACCACGAGATGTACTGAGCCATAGACAGCACAGACAATACACTAGTTACTGAATAGAGTATTTGTTATGAAAAAAAAACAAATAATTTATGGGTGTTGATCAATATAAATCAATCAACTTATTATTTACATAAATAGCAGTGTAAAATTCTTCCAATTTATAGAGAAATAAAACAGCAGCAGAAAATGACAGGTTGGGTGATGTTTAGACAAGATGGGACACTGGAAAGCAATCATCGCAAGGTCCCCTATGCAGAGAATACTTGACCAGTGGCTTTTTTCATCCATATTGCGCAGCCCAATTGCCAGTCACATTGCACCTAGTACTTTACACTTACATAACGTATCCATTGCACAGAAGCCCCATTTGTATTTCCTCCACTAATGCAGCTTTAGAAACAGACTGTTTTCTGCATTAAAATGTGATCACCACCCCTACCCAAAAGTTGATCTCCGTGCCTCACAGAACTGGCCTTCCTTTATGCTAACTGAACCAGGGCTGACTGCATATTCTATTTCAGCTAATTCCAAGCTCAACTCCTGTTCAGTAAACACCTAGTAGGACATGGTCTGGAGGCATGTACATTATAATCAGGCCTCGACAAATCTGACCAAAATTAAGTCAAATCAAAAAACGAATAGCAGCTGTTTGGTAGACATCTTCGGTGCTTAGCATGACATCCCGGGCCATGATTGGTGCCAAGCACACTAATATGAGATATATTTGCTGCCAATTAATTATGTTTCATACCATTTATTGCTCATCCTATTAAGATACACCTAAGGCTACATTTTATTTCCTCAGATGCTAAAAGTCTATAAAATGTGTTTTGCTCCTTTGCATCATCCAAACACAAAAACCAGCAAGTCTTTGTATCTTCGGCTGACGATAAACATCTTCCACTATAAAATATGCATAACTTACTACTGTATGCACACTAATGTTAAACCTACAGAAAATGTTTGCACTTTATAAATAAGAAAATATAAATAAACTATAATAATTTTCTAAATGATCAGAATGGGTAACGATTTTTAATTATCAATCCCTTGAGCAAAAACACACTTCATGTCTGCTTTAAAAAAAAAGAAGAAAAAAAAAAGAAATAGAGTAAGACCATTTATTTAGATAATAGCTGTACTGGTGCAGTGTGTGGGCAATACAATACAGCTTATAAGAATGCTAAACCCTGTAGTCAAAAAATAAACTCAAATTACTTTTCTTTGCTTACTGGGCCGATTAGGAAACATGTTTGGCCAAAAGGACTGCAATGGGTGGTAGTAATCCCACTGAGGAGCATAGTATCTTCAACTGAGCTCAACATCATAGGTCAAACTAATATCTCTACAATCACGGCTGCTTATAGTTTCGCACATGAATCAGCCTGGAGAGGTTTCACTTCTTTAAGATTGTTGCTAGCAGCAGGGCAGCTAAAGCACTTGGCTGTTCCATAGTCACCTCCCCTCCCAACACCCATTCACTGCAGAGTAGCACCCACTCACCCGTGCACAATTATGCAGAGCAGCAATGAATGGGAGATACCTCCCAACTTTCCCACCTCAGGATAGGTATCTTGTGTGTGGGACAGTGCACATAAGCCGTCAAAGTCAGGACAGTAGGGAGGTAGGCACAAACCCTTTACTTAGTCTTTGGGGCGTATTCAATTGTTCCTCCGGGCGCCGGAAAAACGAACGCGTTAAAACTATTACCGTTTATATCAGGGGTGTCCAACCTTTTAGCTTCCCTGGGCCACATTGGAAGATGACGAGTTGGTTTGGGCCGCACATAAAATACACTAACACTAACGATAGTAGATCATCCAAAAAAACATAGAAAACATAGTTAACATATTAAACTTACTTGGAAATGAAGTGAGTAAGAGTTAGGAAACCTGTTGCAGTATCATGATTAAAGCAGTAGTCCTATTACCAGCTACAATTTAACTTACCTGCATCTGCCCCTTAGTGGGGTTCGGGGAATTAAATGCCAAAAACTTTTTTTTCCTCTCTTTCTGCACCCATGAATCATTTTTTTTATTGACCAGTTTGAAATGGTCACCAATATAGGTAGCATCAGGAGGACTAATAGAAATCTACAGAGATTTAAAGATAGGGTGGCGGGAAAAATGGCTCATAGAGCAGCCTCCGATGAGGGTAACAGTGGGTGATAATTTCACCCTACTCAGCACTGCACATTTAAAATGGTTTAAAATATTAAAAATACAATCATCTCTTAATATTTATATTAGATACATACAGAGAACACAGCTAGTTCATAATTGCATGGTGCAGAAAGTCCAAATTCAGAGCAACAACAATAAGATACTGGATAATCTTTCACTGCTGCTGATAGTTCGCGCGGGTGACTCCTCTGTGCTGCGCTACGCAATGGATGTCGGGTGTGATGACGCCACCCCCGACATTCACTGCGAGCGCTGCACGGAGGAGGAGACCAGGGAGGGAGCCGGAGCGCCAGCTTACGTGACCGCAAGGTAAGTATTTTCTTTTTTTTTTTTGCAGGATAATTTTTTCATTAACAGCGCTGCCCCCTTGCCACAACCGCTGGGCCACATTTACAGGCGGGCTGGGCCGCATGCAGCCTGCGGGCCGCGGGTTGGACAACCCTGGTTTATATGGTAATATTGCGCGTAAAAAACGTTAATACGGTAGTTTACTCACTGAATTTCATCTCGCAGCTCAGGGAGTAATTACCGTATTAACGGTAATAGTTTTAGAGCGCTCGTTTTTCCGGCGGCCTGAGGAACAATTGAATACGCCCCTTTGAATCACTTGCTTCTAACAAGCCTTTGACAGGATTACCTGAAAGTACATGAATTTCTCAGACAATTTGGATTTCCCCCCACAATAATTAGATGCGTGCACAGACCCCCATGTTTTGGTGTTCGTTCTAAAACCATCTTCATGTTTTGGTTAAAAAATCCTCATGCGTTTCGATTTTGGATCTTGATTCCATTAAAAATTGTAGGAGGGGGCATGTAAAAGTATGTAATTTTGAGCTCTTTTTGTTCCATTAGTATTTACATAATTAACATTCATTTACATTCTATTTTCTAATGACCTCATCACAGTGGTCAAAATTTTCACCAACATTGGCTAAAAGTTGCAGCGAGCTGACTGGCTGAAATCAGTAAGAGCAGTAGCACAAATACATGGTAGTTTAATAAAAGATACAATCCCTATGGAACATAGTGGCACAGCAGTGGCAGACAGGATGGCAGTTTCTAAAAAGATGGATGCCTTTATAACATACATATAGAGCATAAACTGTAGGTGGGTCTAACCCAGAAGTGAAATGGTTTGAGAAAGACAATGAGTGTATTTGTTATTCTCAGCGTAAGACAGCACGTGTGACACATTAAAGAGGGACAGCAGCGGCAGTAATAAATTGCAATTTTTGAAAAGACGACACACCAAGGTCGGCAAAGACCACAAGATTGAAAGGATTCTCCAGTGTGCTGGAGCCAGGTAACAAGTCACCCCCCTCCCTATGATCCTTGATGGTTTGTTGTTGTTCCTCCAGTTGCTGAATTATATAAAAGTGTGGAATTCGCTAAAAAAAAAAATCTGCCACAACGATCTACATCAAGTTGGTGAATGCTGAGAAATTTTACAGGCCATAGACAGCAACTCCTACACAGACCACTTACTTTTTAAAAAATTGTGAACGACCAAGTTTATTGTGTGTGCAAAGCATGGAACATGTTGAAATGTACCCAGTCGTAATGCACACATTATGTTTGAATCCTGGAGAGACCCTTAGCAGGGTGAGCCATTTTTGTATGTTATTCCTGTGTTTGACTCTGAGCAAACACAGGCAATAATACCTTATTTTATGGGGAAATATAAATATATGACTAGATTATTAAACAGGGCAATAATATTTGATAAGTTCACTAATGTGGGCTATAATTATTTATTATGCACACGTGACAAATCATTCCCCATAATATAATAATACAATAACATTGCCACCTTAATGAAAAATAAAATTTGCCTTCATATGTCAATTATAAATTCATTTTGCCCCTTAATGAATAAATAATGACTGCCCCATAATTTATAAGCCAATTATGCCACCTGGTATGTTCTGAAAGGCAAAATAGCTTATAACAGCATGTTTGAGCTATATAGCCAATCAAGCAGGCATTTCCAGCCATTGAGATAAGTACTGCCAGTGTCGGACTGGGGCATGAAGGGCCCACCGGGGGAATGCAGTGATAGGGGCCCACTACATTGGGGTGTGGCAAACTGTAAGAGTGGGTGTGGTTAGCCCATGTAGGGCAATGTGTAAATTATATATATATATATATATATATATATATATATATATATATATATATATATATATATATATATATATATATACACATACATACACATACATATACACACACACACACACACTTAATTCTCATTCAAGCTTTAATATAAGTGGCTGGCTTATGTGATTACTTTACTTTACTAATGAAACATTCACGTTAATGTTCAGTGTATATTTCTTGAGATGTAGCTGATAAAAAAAATAAACATATGTATATACATATTTAGGAAGACCCTTCATAGCATGATTATTACTTGACTGCTTGATTAAATATGTCAAATGTAGCCACCTATAGCAGCAAGAAAATATATATATTCTCACTGCTATAAGTGACATATTTAATCAAGCAATAAACATGCTAAGCTGTGAAGGGCCTTCTTGATATTTATTTATATATGATTTATTTGTTTTTATCGGTATAAATCTGCACACTGAAACTGACACTCACCTGCTAACTTTCATGTTGCTTCCTGAAGCTGCTGCTGCTGCTGCTGCTAGGGCCGGATTAAGACATTGTAGGTCCCTGTGCTACGGGTACTGTGAGGCCCCCATTTGTCAAGTGACTTATTCCCAATCCGATATTATTGGGAGCCCCCCAGTAATATCAGATTGGGCATAAGCCCCTTGATAAATGTTCATTTTAATATACCTACACAGTGTTTTCAAAATGCAATAAATAACTACCATTAACTTACAACACTTAAGTGCCACTCTAAACATAATATCCTAGTCCCTGGATATAACAATGACCATCTACACAGCACCATAACCACAGACATATATGTACAATGAACACAAGTAGGGAGGATGATATAACTATGAAGGAACTATCTATTAAAAACAAGTTTGCTGGCTTCAGGGTATAGTTCTAGCAGCTTAAGCAAACAGTTTGCACAACAACTGCTGTGGAACTACAAGTAACAGCATACCCTGACAACTGACTTTTCAGTTTCCGCAGAACTACAAGTTCAAGCAACGCCTGCACGTTAAATACCCAGCTCAGTGCTGGCGTACTGGGACTTATAGCACCACAACTTCTGTAGCCTTTGAATTGCACACGTAACAGTACCCCCCACAAGCACACTAATATCATAATCAGCTCATACAACTCACGGCCATTACATCTCTTCATAACTTTAAGTAGCTGGCATTGTCCCAGAGGACGCAGGAAACCTTTAATTGCAGATATCTGCCCACCATCACTGAGGAAACAGTCACCACCGCCTGTGCAGAGTCATGTGACACTGAGCGTCTCCTGCTTATTGGATGAAGTGTGTGATGTACCCATAACCTGACACCGGCTACTGGCCAATAGCTAAAGACAAGTTTGCACGATTGCAGCGCGCCAAATTATGACTGACTCGCAGTCGCACAGAATTATTTACTCATGTGACCAGCGAGTCAACAGGAGATCGCGTAACCTGTGCCTTGCCGGAGGCGCTGGTTAACCTATAATACAGTGCGCCCCCGCTGACATCTGAACTCCGGTAAGCTCCGCCCCAACATCGGAGGAGGCAGAGCTTCAACCCCGCTGGGCCTACCGGTGGATAGCCCGGCAGGCGAGTCCGAGGCTGTGTACTGCACAGAGTCAAACAACACTGTTTCTTGTTCACTTAATAGTTCAGGATTCATGGACACTGGACCCTTTCACAAATGCCTTCAGATTGAAACACACTGATTTTAAAATCAAGAAAGAATATTTTTGACCACTCCTAATTCGTTTACTAATATACTATTACTAGCCACTGATTGTCTACTCTTCACTCTCACACTGAATTTACCAGCACCCATTTACAGCTGACTGATCTGTAAATAAACTGGTAAAATTTGTGCAGCAAAATCACAGCTATTTCAACAAAAATTGCCTCTTTCACTCTGTCCAACCGTCTACATGCCACTTTATGAGCTCACAATTGCAGCAAACGTCCTATCCACATGCTATCAATTCCAAAATGGCAGCTTAGAACAGTATGGAGGGCTATATGTAGAAGATATCAATCCAAAACTCAGGAGATCCAAAATTTTCCAGGAAATTATGTTTTTCCTCGTTTCCAGATTCGAATTTGGCGCAATAAACAATCATGATCATCATCACCATTTATTTATATAGCGCCACTGATTCCGCAGCGCTGTACAGAGAACTCATTCACATGATTTGGTGCTTTTTGCACATAAAGTGAGATTACATGTGATGCATAAGAGTGGGTTCAGATGTCTTCAAAATTACAGAATTTGCAGACTCTTCTCACTATCACAGCTGTTAATGTCCATTCCAAATTTGTATCACTGAAATAATCAATTCAGCAAAATCTCAAGATTTAACCATTTCAAATCAGAAACTCTTAATATTTCTCTACCTCGAAATGTAAACTATTGCAGTTCACCAATTTGTGTGGCAACCCTGCTGTTTATAATATCTCGACATTCTCCTGACAAACAAAATTTACATGCTGCTACTATTTATAATTACCTATGCACAGAAAAAGGGACTTCAGATATGGACTAAATATCCCATCTCCTGGCTTGGCAAATAAATGCTTTTTAAGGATTCAATCCCATAGCACGTCCTAGAGACTTTCCTGAATCATATCATTATACCTCTGTGCATTATACCTAATAAAGTTAGTTACAAACACAGCTACAACTTCTTACAATAAAATGTATTTTAATAAAATCCATACAATCTCCAGCCTCCTCATAAATTAAGGTACAGATATTAGGCTTTATAAAGACAGTGGATGACATATGAAAATGCTGCACTGCAGTGCAAATATAGCTTTGGACATGCTACGTGCCTCGATTTGCACAATCATGGATACAGTTCTGCCAGGAAGCATGGGTTTGGATATTAAAATGGCTGCATTTGTAGGAAAGCAAAGTTTGCACAGGCAGAGGGGAGGAGTTACGCAGAATGAAGAAGATCATATTGGAGCATCGAAAAGGTCTACAAGACTTATTTTACAGAGAACTGAAAAACAGAGAGGTCTCTTAGCTGCTGGTGGTGGTGGGCGACATATTTTCAAAGATGTTGCTTGACGTGCAGAGCAGTGCATTGCCATATGCACTCCACAAAGGGACTATCTTTCCACTAGCCCAGAGCTGGTAGAGATAAGGAATGGTCCTATACTTTTATGAGACAAACATACTCTGGAGTGAATTTTTTTTGTTAATTAACCAAACCCCAAGACCATGGGAGATGGGATGAGTTACATCACTTTTCAGTGTGGGGGTGGTAGCCCCTGGAAGGGGGTTACACATTGTTGTGTGGGGTCCCTCCCTTCCACCCCCCCCCCCCCCCCCCAAATAGCGGTACCACCTGTCAGCCTGAGCTTTGTTTTCACTAAAGCAGGGGGTACCCACACTAATTATCTTTTTACAGTGAAAAGAGTCTAGATTGTTCAGCTCTGGGGCTGGTTAAGGAAATGGGAGGAGACATGCTATTTTACTATATATTCATTACACAATGCAGCATCTGGATTGAGCAGATATGTATGTCTTTTTTTTCTACAAGGGTTTGAAAGTTAGCTGCACTCAGGTCACAGATACAGCCAATTCATTATTTTAAGCTAGAACACAAAGAGTAATTTGATTCAGAAATCGCCGTACGCACGCACTGCACATTTTATTTATGTGACATGCACAGTATTATTCTGCCAAAGTACAAGAGATGGCAGAAATACACACTTATATACATATACATACTTATATACATACACACACTTATATACATACACACACTTATATACATACACATACAGGAAATTTCGATATTACACTGAGAAAAGTATTTCATGTGATGGGATGTTTAAATTATGAATTCATTTCTGCCGTGCTAAATGACAGCTTGGAACAACTGCTATACGTATTTAGTGACAATTTTAATAAGCAGAACCATCAGTTTGTGTACTTAAGACACCCTCTGAAAATCATTTTCTTGCTGGATCACTACCCCCTGCTCTCCCCTACGTTTGGTAAAATCATTCCTCCTGCCATGCCCCATTCAGAGCATCTATCAGTCTACTGGTTTATAATGCGGATTCCTGCCCTCCACTTAATTCCAGCAACCAATCATATGAAAGTGTTGGACAGAAACTCAAGCGAGCCATGGAAAATGGCTGTAAAATGGGGAGGGGGGGGAAGAGAAATTGTAGTAGGAGCTGTCAATTAGGTCTGAGGCCCGTTACTCATGGTTGGGAGATGACAAATCCTTGCTATAAATAAAATTCCTTATCTGCCTTCATTTATCAACGAACATAAAATGTTTCAGAGCTGTATTAAGGGGCAATAACCAAAAACTTTTCTGGTGACTGTTTTGTGAAATGTTTAAAATACAGATCGCCCGAGTCATTAAGGAGTGCAAAGCTTAAAAAAAAGAGTAACTTTGCACCTTGCCAAAACTATTTTGTTTTGGAGGGAAATTTACATTTAATATTTACAGATTTATATTTGGGTAAGGCCATGTCCTAGATTTTTAAGTATAACAATAAAGCTATCAAGTATATGCGTGCTACATGAAAATATCCAGTATTTTCCTTGCATTCAAAATAATACACTAAGTTGCACCGCTTACATGGTAACTTGGTTTGTCCAGGAACAAATTTTTTTGCTTTCCTCTCCTTAATGACTCAGGTCCAGAGTGTCTGTAAACTGTTATTGCTCTTGACTGTCATCCTAGTTCTGATGTCTGGCCTGGTCGACAACCAATCCTAGTTCTTGACAATTGCTGGACTCACCATCTAGTTTGGATTCCTTGGCTTGGCCTGACTTTCTACTGATTCTGTACCCAATCCATCTTTTCTTCTGTATTCTTTGGTACCTCTATGATATTTCCCATCACACATTTCAACCTCCATTCCCAATCTATATTCCAATAATTTAATTCTAGTGCATGTTCAGCCTTCTCTTGGATTCCAACCACATTTATAACAGCTAGTTTACCTGCTAAGTCTTATAAGGTTCCAATTCCAGTTAAGGGTCTGTAAACGCTTCATTTACATCATTGGCTTTGAACGAAAAGCCACTAATGTAAAATACATTTGAAAGAATAAAAAAAAAAGAAAAGCAAAAGCTTCAAGAAAAACAATCCTTACACAGAATGCAAAATTAGCAAATTATATTGCATGTTGACTCTTGTAATTCTCCTTAGGGCTCAAATTCCACAGAATATCTATCAGATTCCATCTTGATAGGTCATTGGTTCCTGTGTATTGCAGGTAAATAGAGAAGGGTGTAAGTATCTAAGGGAAAGGTAAAACAATCATGTTTGAAAGATAGCACTCCCTCTGAAAACCTGTATGTTTGACAGAGACTTGAGATCTCTCTCCTATATCAATTTGTATTTCTTTAGCAAGAACCTATGTAAGTTTGTATCTGTACCTCTAAGGTTGGTGCACTAAATGTCGATTGAAACCTATCTAAAGATCACAAAACATTCAATACATATGAACTGCATTATTTGCCAGCATGTTTATTACATTTGTGCTGTTTTAAGATATCAGAAACTGGCACTTTGTGCTCTCCCATGATGTTAAGCTAGGGAATCAAAGTGAAAAAAAAGTGATGGGGAAAACGTCAGAGTTTCACACGTTTATAAACAATGTGAAATAATGTGAAAACTGTTGTAGAGATCCTTTTCAGGAACACCTGGGGAGAGTCCTAGAAAGCTATTTTCCCAGTAGTATCCACTCAGAGCCTATTATGCTTACCGACACAGAAATGTCCCCAAGTTTGATGCATAAAAGCCCCAGTGTTCACTATAGAACCAGACAGATAAAATTCGGAAGACAAGAGATACAGTAGTAAATAAAGTGAAGGTTAAAAATAGAACAGACTATTAAAAATGTATCAAATTGCTAGGTGAATATCAGAGCCATGGTCACAAGAAGAATCAATATCTACAAAGCTGAAAGCAAAACGTAAAATCAAGAAATCCAAACCGAAATATATAAATAACCAGGACACACTAAACAGAATGGGAAAGGGATGCACGCTCAGTCCTGTGCTTATATTTCAAATAAAAAGCATGCATTTAATAATGCATTTACATTCCCTGGGAAACCGAACATGGACACAAGCAGATGTTCCCTTAAATAACCAAGCAATAAATGGATAGAAAAGACAGGTATTCAGTATCTTTTTACAAATACACAGAAGAAATAAAATATTAATACACCTAGTTGATTTTCTTAAAATGTACTGCAGTTGTGCATCAGTTGCAATAAATTTACAAAAGGGTTGGGAAAAACAGACAGGCAAAACAATGATTCCTGGAATCTATGAAGTAGCTCACATATAGGTATTACAATCCTCAAGCTTTGCAGGTTGCTGTACAATATATTCGTGGACCGATAAACAAGGGTCTGATGGAGCTCAAATAGGTTCATCAGACCTTACCAATGCCTTTCTGGATGACATTTTATTTTCCCTGGGCAGATATATTACAGGAAAGGTTTATATTAATTTGTAGAACTGCAAAAATGCTGCCCCACAGTGCTGGAAAATATGCAAGGTCATACACCTACTTTTGTGTGCATTACCACCTACACATTACATTTTACTATCCTGTTGCATCCTGTAGCCAAAGCCCTTGGGATCCCTGGTTCTTCTCACAGCCTGCGACAAAAAATAGATAAAACTGGAGCTGTGCGATGACCAATCAATATATTGCAGCTTCAGACTGGTCCCCCACCCCCTAAACAGCCATTTTAAAAAGGCAAATGGAACAGATTTGCAATTTGTGTATTAGAGAAATGTCAGAGCCCATGGAGCAGTCCACAACTCTTAAGCTTGGGTAAGGAGCAAGTCAATAAAATGTATTGAGTAGTTGATACTGCAGATTTAAAAAGGAGGGTGGGGGGGGCGTTCACACATGGGAGCATTCATGGGTTAGCAGGGGGCTGCACAGCATTGTTCTTACAACAAAATGATTATCTTTACACATCTTCAGGGGTGGCAGAGACTAGACATTAGCCTGTGCATTAAACGGGATGCGCTTTACTATTACTATATTGGGCAATATCATTTTCAGTCAAGTTATTGTAGATGGCTGAAAGACAAATAAAGCCGGTAAGTAGTAGGCATAGTGCACAGTGGGTAAACACTTTAAGATATATTATCTTTATAACCTTCTGGCATGAACAAGGTACATCCTAAAACTTGCACTTTAGCGATGGTGTCCATTTTAAAAACATATCTCATCCATGCCAGAGAATGAGGCAGATAACCGTATATTTCTCACAGCATACAATACCTACATCTTATTTGTGGTTTTTGTATTAAAACTGTATTGAAAATAATAGTGCAACCCCTACATTTGATGGATTTTAGAGGTCACCTTGAAGTTCAGTGAACTGTATAAAAGCATGGTCAGAGAACTCCGGTGACCAGTCATGAGCTTATGGCTATTGCTGCCTCATCATTGGTGCACAGCTGGTACCTCGTCTCACAGCTGACATTAGTGAATTCTCCTGTCATTGAAGTCGGATGACCCAGGAATTAGACCTGAATCTTTTGGAGGGTTATTCCCGGGTCTGACCCGTGTAGCCTCCAGTGTGAAAGGCGAGACCAGAGTTTTTCAACCTGGGTCTCATTGACACCTACTGAAATTTTTTTTTAAAAAACACACCATCACAAGAGCAGCCAATAAGAGCTCCTCTTGTGATGTTGCCATGGAGCCCCGGGCAGACCCATGTTCAGTGTGAAAACGATCTACACGGTTATTTGTCAGGGTCGGAGGACAAGATGTTCAAGCATTTATGTGAGAATTTGTGCACATTCATTCTGTAGAGCATTTATGAGGTCAGGCACTGAGGTTGGACAAGAAAACCTGTCTCGCAATCTCCGTTTCAGTTCACCCCAATTCGTTGGGGTTGATGTCAGGGCTCGGTGAGAGCCAGTCAAGTTCTTCCACACCGAACTCATCAATCCATGTCCTTGCAGTCTTTGCTTTGTGCACTGGGGCAAATGTTTGCACACAGAGACTGCATGGCTAGGTGCTTGATTTTATACATCTCTGGCAATGGGTCCGATTTAAACACCTCAATTCAATAATTAACAGATATGGCCAAATACTTTTGTCCAGATAGTGTATATGTATATATAATCTGTTACAACAAATTCTGAAAGAAAACCAAGAAACTGGTTAAGTTTAAGAGCTTCTTGTGGTTTAATATTTACAACTAACTCTGCTGACACCTATTACATATAACAGGACAAATGCCTTGATAATAGGTTCCTGCCAATAAAACCAAGGACAATTGTAATACCAAAATTCTTATCTCCTGCTTCAGTGATCTATGTTAAAAAGAACATGTAATTTATTCATGGAATTGCTAGTTTAAAGTGCATTGCAATGAATATTTCCATTCTACCTGGAAATATTCTCTATGTGTATGTAGTACTTTCAGTAACAATACTCGACTCCTTGACAGGGACACTGCCCATTCTTGGTTCACCTCCTACTTCTTCGAATGCTCCTTCAGACTATCCAACTCTCATTCTTGCTCTTCTCTTCTTCCCTTTTGTTTGGAGTCCCTCAAGGCTCTGTTCTTGGCCCTCATATGCTCATTCCACTCACCAGTTCATAACGAATGATGTGGTCAGAATAATCTTTCACTCATCTGCTCACCACTCTGTAAATCCCTCCGCTGGCTTCCCAAATCCAATTCACTCTGCTCCCGCTCACTTACAAAGCCCTCAACAATGTTTCCCCAGCTTATATAGCTGACCTTACCACAAAATATATTCCTGCTTGATGCTTTGCCTCTTTCCTTTCATCATCGCCATCACCACCATTTATTTATATAGCGCCACTGATTCCACAGCGCTGTACAGAGAACTCATTCACATCAGTCCCTGCCCTATTGGAGCTTACAGTCTAAATTCCCTAACATACACACACACACAGAGAGAGAGAGAGATTAGGGTCAATTTTAATAGCAGCCAATTAACCTACTACTATGTTTTTGGAGTATGGTAGAAAACCTGAGCACCCGGAGGAAACCTATGCAAACACAGGGAGAGCATACAAACTCCACACAGATACGGCCATGGTTGGGAATTGAACTCATAACCCCAGCGCTGTGAGGCAGAAGTGCCAACCACTGAGCCACCATGATTTGCCTCCATCCTGCGCTGTGGCACTGACGTTGCCCTACCACCCTACGCCCAATCTTAAATACTCACTCAAAACCTACAAATTCAGGCTTGCCTTCTCCCTCCTAGACCCCCCTATGCTATTTTCTCCATCATCTTAATTTCCACTCCAGGTTCATGTCTGCTCCTACGGTATCTCACTTCCCCCTCCCTCTAGATTGTAAGCTTTCATGAGCAGGATCCTCTCTACCCTGTCACTTGTTTGTCGATATATCTTGGATGTATATGTTATGTTCCTGTTATGTGTTACACTGTATAGTGGTGTTGTGCCTTCTGCCTACACCACATGCTGTTATTCTGTGCTTTGTATCCTGTTGCTACTGTAAAACATACTCGCATTTGTGAACTTGTTTTCACGCTGAATTTTGCTCATGCATTATCTGGTGTTTATATATTATTTGGTATTTATTTTACTTTTCTGTATTTGATTCACTGCACTCTTGTACTTTTGGCAGTATGGCGCTGCAGAATCTTTGGTGCCACAAATAAGGTGAGACATCTAAATGTGATCGGACGAGGTGTCTGAAAAATTGCTGTAATGTCCAAGTGTGCACCAGGTCTAAGTACCCTCCTCCTGTTCCATGCCTCCTAGTAGGAGTCAGAGGAAAACACTCCCATCGCCAGGGTATCTCCCAATCCTGCGGATTTGGAGCCCAGTGAAGGGGATCCATCAACTGAAGACTCTGTACATCATTCTCCTCCTCCTCTACCCCTCGTCCACCCCTCAAAGCATCTCTTTCACCATCCTTGAGCCAAGGAAGTACAAGAATAGAAGAAAAAAATAGTAGCCAGCAGGAAAAAAAGAGGCAGTTGATACACTCATGATGAATTTTTATGATAACATTTAAATATATCAAATTTATATGTCACTTCTCAACTTGAGCATCAACAGTTGTGGACATTGTACATAAGATCCGCTCAGAGATGAGCAGGATCAGAAAGTGCGCACCCTAGTTCTCCATATGCATAAAGGTCTACTCATTAGAATCTGCAGTTTGCAGATTGAGGTGACACCCCTAAGAAATGCAAGCATTGGCTATAAACATATCACAATGTATTGTGTGTACACACAGATCAATTCAATTCCTTGCTCTGTTTGTAATTTGCTGACCAAGAAAATTCTAAATCCCTACAATTAAAACTGTTCAAATATCATGTTTATAACAACATTTGGACCCTTGTTATAACTACCACAATATTGGCTACTTTTTTCATACTGTTATTTTAATCGCAAAAACTAAATACCCCAGGGGTTTGTTCACAATTAATAATCAGCCTTTAAGTGGTATTTGCTAAATATTCCCACACCTATTATGTTGATTTGGAAAAAAAAGATTTTGCTTCAGCAAAACAAAATGCCATTTTATCTTAAGCTCTTGAATGATAGTAAAACAAATTCAGCCACATACAAATATTAACCGAGCAGTGCTTTCTGACCTACATTTCAGACATAGCATCTGCGCCCAGCAGCTAACTCCACGCACAACTCAATATCAATGAATAATTTAGTCCATTATATGGAGCCTTTCATAAACAAGAACAGTTTTCATTGCATTATTAATAGTAAAAACAAGCATTCAATGCCTAGATACAATACTATGACATTCCATTTACATTAATAACCAGAATTAAGTTGCGATACCAAAGAAAGTAAGTTTAGAACATTTCCATAAAATATATTTCTCCATTTTAGGTCTAAAAAGGTGCATGCTAGTCTAGTGACCATTTTAGAGTCTATGTAGAGAACAACATCTGGATTCCAGCACTTTGACTTGAGGTCTATACCTAAAAAGTCCTGCTGCATGCAGCTTGCATATAAAACACAAACTTTCACTAAGATAAAAGGACAGGGACTCAAACAGCTTTTACTTACTCCGTTTTAAGCCGGCAGTTGAAGGCCAAGACTGATTTAATATAGACAGCCAATACCTACCAATATATGGTTTTTTGGAACCGGGACACCTGGCGCCACCTCTGAAAGGGGTTATTGCCACCTACCCCAGTCTTAGCAATCTTCAATAGCTTACCCTATTTTTAAAAATACCCATATACTGTCGCATGCAGCAGTGGCAGATGCTTGCGACATGTGCTTCACACGGTGAGTGAGACACACTTTCCAACATTTTCAGCAGTTGAGACAAAAAAAAAGAACTGTCTCTTATGACAGTCTTCTAAAAGAAGAACTGACCCGCCTGTTCTGTGGGACAGTTGGGAAGTATGCCATTCTGTTGTGCAAGTCAGCAATAAAAAGTTGTCTTTTCATCCCTTACATAGATGTGACCAGATCACCACCTGCTCTGTACAGGGAAGAGGAAAGGAGGGATGTTCTTCCTGCATAGTCTATGGGGTTTCCTTCTCAACGTCAGAAACTGACTGTTACTGACCACTCCTACCACTAGACACTCACTGACTACAAATGCCAACTGCGCAATAGTTGCAAGAGAATTTGGCTGTCACCACTGTGATCCTTTGCGGCTCCCATAACAGTTTACTTCTGGGGTAGCTGGTATAGCTGCTGCAATGCCTCCTTGCTGTGAGCTGGCTGGTACCTCCCGACCGCTTACTATGGATCAGGAATGCTGGGTAGCAGTCAGAGCGTTGATGGAGACGCTGGGTTCAACACAGGACAGCTGGGGAATGGATTAAATGTAATTAAGTGTAAGCTCTTATCTGGTGGTCACAGGGTAGAGTAAGTAACAGTCTCAGGCAGAATCTTCAAGCAGCGATGTTTTATTGCTCGAGTCCTGGCAAGGACTTTTACACACCAGTTAGTGGTACTGGTGATCATCCAGAAGTTACAGGTGGGGTGACACTAAACATGGTCAAATAGTGCTATTTTTATACAGTTTCTGACTCATATGTTGGCAAGGAGTAAATCAGTCCCCTTTTCCTTGCGGACACCAAAACGTCAGATATTTCAACATCATGATGTGATATATTCTGTGGACTTAACGCAATTTTACTTACAAAATTCACATCAATCTGTGACTTTCTAAATTAATTGCATCCTGAGTCTTACGACCCCCCTTGTGTGGCTTCAGGCTAAAGGATGTGTTAGTCACTGAGATGAAAATGTCTAATGAACATTAGGTTACCTGCCTTCAGATAGTGCAGCAAACACATTTCCTCCTCACATATGCCTATTGCCTCAGAAACCAGTACATTTCTAATACAGAAATAAAACACAGTATCAAATATCAGTACATTTGCAATTATATAAATTGACGCCTGTGCCACTAATTGAAATAAATTTCTACAATAAATTATTTTATGTGATGCAGTTAAACCAGACATTTGGAGAATTTATGATTTAAAAGTCAAATATTGTTACCAGTATAATTAATTACAGCTAGATTTATAGTATGAAAACAAGAAAAACTACATTTTAAATTTGTATTCCACTAAATGTGGCTTCCTTTATACAAACACACTCCTAACAATGAGCTTTAATAGTTGTCTCTCTCCTCACTGGAACATGGGGGTCCATTTATCATTGGTGGTTAGTGGGCAGCAGCGAGAATCATTTTGTATCTCTGCATACCGCAGCGATACAAATGTCCTAATATTTATGAAGCCAGGGCTCATTGGTTAAAACTAACTATAAACTCGTTCATCAGCAGCCTAATGCTGCCTGGAAATAGACCCCACGTTTTGCAAAGAAATAAAACATCTTGAAAGCTGTTCAGATATTTGGATAAACCAATTTGTTTCTATTTGTTTGTAGAGTGCATCCTGGTTTGAAAGTGTTGTATGGGGATTTCAGTGGATCATAGACTTGTCAACGAGCAATTTGTTTGTGTGCGCTGCTCTTTGGGACTGAATGGTGGTAGGAGGACTTCAAAACAAAACTCTAGAATGTATGACACTGAATAACATTGGTGTCAGTAATGCTGTGCTGGACTTGCCCACATTTTAATGCTGATTTAAGGTAGCACAATGGTACAGGCACATTGGTTTTTGCCTTTATTTGAATTATACTGCGTGCACAAAAAGTGGTCCCTAATGGCGTTTCATAATTATAGGAACATTGTATTTATAATTAACCTTTCACCTAGATCTGCATTTATAGTGCATGGTGCCTTAGGCAAATAAGAATGATGGCTCCCTACTGCTCAATGTTAATTATGTTACTACACTAAAGTCCCAAATAATCATACAATTTAAACAATGTAGCAAAAGAAAGTGACCAGCCAAAATCATGGATTAAAAAATGTATCTACATTTAAATCCAATTTCCTAAATTTAAACAGTGCAAATTAAAAATTATCCTCCAAAACATTACTCTATGTTGCAGACCACGTTCAATCATTGTCAGCTTCGTGGGTCAGTCTAATAAATAGCATATAAATAATACTATTACATACGAATCCCTAATATTCTGTACCACTGAATAGCGTAAAAAGATATCAGAGTAACCCATTGCAACTGTAACACTATTGTTATACTTTTATTGCTGAATACTCAGCACACCAATTCCTACAACACTCACAATATATGCTGACTGTATAAAATATCAGCAAATTCATAAGAAACCGTTTACTGTCACACCTTCCATGTCAAAAAAAATTAGTATCTAAATAATTAATTCCAGGGCAGGGAACACACAGTGGAAGAGGAGACCCCTGTTTTGGGAAAAAGTAATCCACCTGCAAAGGAACCACCAGGGACAGTAGTAGTGATATGCACAGAAGTAGGAAAATAGCCCCTAAAATTTCCCAATTCCTGGCCATGCTACCCCACTTATTACACAATACACTGAAAATGACAACCAAGGGCTAGACACTATTGGGAGCACTATGTACTAAATGCCTTAAGGGTTTCTATTTGTATGTGTACGGCTCTCTGCAGGTGCATCTTTGCCCTGTGTACTAAACCACTGCAACTTACTTAGGTAATAATAGACTATATTTAAGCCAGTCAGAATAATGGGAGAAGGGATTTTGTTAGATTCACTTCCTCTCCAATACATTAAATACTGGGCAGCGTTGGTTAAGTCACTGTGGCAACCCCGGCTATTTCCAGGCAATACAGATCGCAAAGTCAATCCATGCATGTATAGCAACCTCTCAATTCCTCAATGTGCTTTATTTTTATGAATAAACTGTATCAGCAAGATACTTAACTATCAGATTAGCTCAGAAAGATACTCATAACATTAAAGTAAGGATAACAAAACACAGATCAGCCAACTTCAAATCTTGTACTGCGTTACCCATTGTACAAAAGGTAAAAGCTGCGGAAAAGAAAGGTTAAATTAGCCCAGCATGTTCCTTCACAACAACCCAAGCTTAAACTACAGGAAAACATTAAAAGGGAATTCTTTACTAAAATTGCTCAAAAGGCGTAAGTCTGCATTAAAACCAATGCAGCCAATTAGCAACTAGCATACCTATCTAGCACAACTTAAGCAATTAAAGAAAATAGTTTGTTGCATACATTGCAGTGCACGGTAAAGAGAAATAATTACTCGCTATGTAAAGTATAGAGATAAAAAGGTATTGTTATTGAACACATTTACAATACATGGTAATATTTATTTTATAAAGTAAATATATACTTAGTGATTGATCATCACATAGTACTCATTGTCTGACACATAGGACATCCCAATGCTCACCATATTCAGTTACATGGACAGGTTAACTCCATAATCTTGTATTACGCCTAAATTCGTCTCAACCATATTCCGATAAACATGAAGTTGGACTGAGGTGTTGGATATTTTTCCTGCACTACAGACTTCCTGTCATGAGTTCCATTTATGTACCTTGCAGGTAGTCTCTTTTTTAACATGGCTGTTAATAAGCGGACACTTCTTTGCACTCAGATACATATCAAATTTAAAGAACTATCAAATATCTTAAATTCTGTAAAGGTATAGGATAGTTTACATATATCTGTGAATATATTCGATATAAGGTTGGGTCTGGAGCTGCCTCTACCTCTCAGAGTGAATAATGTTTGTTTTTTTATGGCAGTTTAGACTTTGGACTGTGATTTTACTACAGTTAAATGTTTCAATCTTTAAGTAGTAATTTTTGTAGCAGTTATATCTTTACCACATCTAAAGAAACATTTTAGTTACATTGATCCCTGATGTAAGACTCATGTTGAATATACACTGTTCTTTTATCATAAGTTGGCAACAAATGTATTCATCCTCTATTAGTGGTTCTGGATGTACTGTCACTCGTGTTTCTCTGAAAAACAAAGCATTGGTCCCATAATACAATTAAGAGTCCCAACATGTTTGTGGAGCAGAATGAAATATCTGTACTGGTTCTTTTCTTACAGTTCAGATGTCAATGCAATCCGGGCTTCCGTCTGACCCAATCGATCTCTGAGACATCAAATAAAAACAAAGGGATCCAAGGAACAGGAAAAAGTGTGCCAAATAATTCAATACCCAGACTCCAGAATAACGATGACAGATTTATTTTGCAAAGCGCCAGCAAATTCCGTAGCGCTTTACAATTGAGAACAAACACAGTAATAAACAATACTGGGTAATACAGACAGACAGAGGTGTAAAAAGGCCCTGCTTACAATCTATGGGACAGTGGGAGTTTGATACATGAGGTTAATTCCAACATACTGCATAATGACCAGCCAGAATGCAAAGGCAAAAATTACTTAGTGGGCTATATGATTCAGTCACACAGCAATGTTGGTCAAAGAGTTGTTGCCTTTTGTAAACTGTGTAATGGGTGCTAATAAGATAACCTAGGGAAGTTAAGAGGGTGGTTGAGGAACTGCAATGTTCTCCCCAGAAAATGTTGTCAGGCGGGTGGCATTAAGAAACAGCCGGATGGGGGCAGTTGTAATACTATGCAATAATAATGAAAACTATTGGAGGATATTTCCCACACCTGCCAGGACTGGTCAAACTGGTGGTCTCACACACACTGCTGGCTGTAGTGCTCACATAGGGTCTATTCTAATAGGAGAAACAATGGTTTATTGCATTATAATAGGACTCTGTTGGACTCCAAGAGCTGGGTGGTGAGTAAAGCACCCGGGAAATAGGTGCTGGTGAGAACACTGGGAATTGTATAAGTTTGCCTAAAGAGGTGGGATTTCAGAGAAATTTTGAAGGCTAGAGGAAAATCCACAGGCATAGATTGCCAAAAAGTCCTATAACTGGGAATGGGAGCGGATTATGAGTATGGATGAACAACGTAGATCTTGTGCAGAATGGAGGCGTCTAATTGGGAGATATTTTGAGACAAGTGAGGAGATGTATGTTGGTGCAGTTTTGTTGATGGCCTTGTATGATATTAGAAGTATTTTATTTTGGATTCGGTAAAAAACAGCTTAACCTATTAGAAAAGAATCAGTACAGAGTCTTGCGTATTTCATTCTGCTACACAAACACATTGGGACTATTAAATTAATTGTATTGTTAGTACTTGGTATTTCAGAGAAACAGGAGTGACAATACAGAACCCACTCAGGGGATGAAAACATTTGCTGCCAACTTATGGTAAAGGTACAGCGTCCTTTGCCATAGGGTGTAAATGAAATGTTAATGTGGACTTTCCTGTGGTCTGAAAATCCAGTGAGGCTAATCTTAATTCATCATTCAGAGCCAGTTGCTGAAAGTGTGCTGAGTTCAAGCAGTTTGAGATATTACAAAGTTCATCAGGGGGGCACGGAGCATGCTCCTGCCAGCACATGGGAAGTTACCACCAACATTTCTAAACTTTTCAGAACTGAAAAGTTTAAATTAAACTATGTGGCTATAATATACTTTATTTATTGTCTGTTCAGACAGCAAATTAAACTTTAGTTGAGTTTGAAAGAGACGGTTACACTTTTAGATTGAGGCTACATTACAGCATCACATTTAAAAAGAAAGACTGACATTTTATCCTAACTTACAGGCACATTAGCAATAAAATAAATTATGCTCAACCTGCTCAAAACAGATTTACTTTGCAAATGAAAAAATATTGTGAAATCAAGACAGACAAATACACTAAGAAATGTGGAAAGGATATGATAGATGATGACACATACTTCGTTCTTTTCTTTGACATGTAGTCATCAGTCCTATTTCAATACACAAATAAAAATGCAACATGAAGTTTTTGTGGAAGAGGATTAAAATAACTAAAAGTAAGAAGGTGCTGTTTTATGTTTCTGATGCCATGCATATGTTAATTCTTTTAATATTTATTTATTTTTTTAAATACAAATCATATGCCTATAAATGTAGTAAATTATAAATTAAGGGTTTGTATTCGTCCTTTATGGATATCAGATCTCCATATTTCCACCCTTTAATAGACACCATTTACTAATGAATTACAAAATTCATAAGGTTATTACTATTATTAATATTGTCAACCACAGGTCTACACAAACTAATTAGGCACAGAGCTGATAAGTTTGCAATCTTTCAGTTTGATCAACAGAGCATAGTATAAAGCTAAAAGGACAGTGACAAGTAAAGAAAGCACATAGTGCAATATGGCAAAACAGTACACAGCGATAGTGCAGGTAATGAAGTAATGAATTTTTTTATTATATATATATATATATATATATATATATATATATATATTTATTTATTTAGTTCCTACATTTAATATAGTAACATCCACTGTGTATGTCCTTGTGCATTTTGAAGCAATTATATTTTTTAGACATTGCATCCTGAATGTCAATTTGCACAACATTTTTTGTGATAGTTGTGTGGGTTTCTACAAATCGTACGCATACTTTCGGGTCAGTCTCATGGACTCCCGGGAGAGCAGGCAAGTCTCCCGTATCCCACAACTGCCCGGCCAAAATGACACGATTCACAGTAAATCGTGTAATTTAGGGGGGGCAAAATGACGCGTTTGGCCGTGCCCCACCCCCTCCATCTAGTCACCCCCTCTCCCGGTAGAAGTTAATATTTTCTAGATGGATTTGACTGTGTATATTGCTTTTTGTTAATGTAGTCTGTGCATGCAGTGTTTATTGGGGTTTTTTTTTGTTCCTCTAAAGGAGTGCCATAAGACATTTCATCTATTTTGCTCTATTCTTTCACGTCTTTGAAGAAAACAAACCACTAAGAATATAAGATGCTAGACTTTCGTATGAGCAAAGATTTGTCTGTACACTTGCCTTTGCACGTGTGCAGGTACTACAATGATCATTATCAACACCAAACCTTGCACCCAGATTATCATACTAGCCTACTCTCACATCATCCCCCCCCCATGCAATGACAATCGCAAAATGATGCAATCTATATTACCAGACCCCCTGCCCGAGGATAGACTTCTAAAGTCGAGACGTATGAAAATATGTATGTGCAAAATCTATCTGCAAAATATTTCAAGATCCTTCTAGCTCAAACAAAGATACATTTCAAATGGGCATGTTTAACGTGCCCCTGCACACTTGTACATGTAACGTGCAGCACAATATAAGAGGCTGCAAGTATCATACACTTACGGGCACAAGCTGTCCGCATGTGTACGGCACGGATTTTGCACCAAGATGCATCTTTACATCGCACAAATATACCAACATGCAACTTTTAAATTGGCCCTAAATACAAAACATCATGAAATAATTAACAGCGATTTTTACCAGTAGGCAAAGATTTTATTTATAAAAACTGTTATACACAGTAATGTAAATGTTTAAGTTACAATATAAAAGGTAAAACATTTTCCCACCAGAGAGGAGCTTACTGAAAACAGTATGTGCAAACGGCTGGATGCTGCCTTTGCTAGAAAGACAATTATCTCTATTGATTAAAGTGCTAGGTCGTTGTTGCATCAGAAACAGAAATGGTCTCTAAAAATATACAATACAACAGCACAATAGGGGTATGGAAGCAGACACTGATCTGAGAAAGTACCATGACATTGAAAAATATTGACATTTCAAAAATAACAGCTAACAATTATTTCACAGTAGCTAGGATTCAAACTTGAAGGATGAAAACTGTGAAAAGCAAACAAATATATGAAAAAAGTACCATATAATACAGTGTTGGAGAACCTGATACACTTCAATGGCTGCACATTAGCCTCAACCTCACTAATATATAATGTTTTACAAAAAACACACACCTCCTCCTCCTCCCTCCCTTTCCCTTTCTTCCTACAGTTTCCTTTGCATGGCTTGTCACCCAGTGACCACCCACACCCTGCCCAAATATGTCTACTTACCTTTTCAGTCAGTCAGGAATGAGGAAGTGGCTGCTCTGATCACACTCTGCCTTATTACACGCCGAGCTTCAGCCCTGGCCCCAGCTCTTATTCCATAACTGTCAGAGTGGGGGCATAATGCTGGAGGGAGAGGGTGACTGCAGGTGAAGGCTGCCCGACAATGAGCTAATAGATCTACGATACTTTGGAATCTCTCATATAGGTTCTAATGAGTGTTCGATTGTGTCTTTTTTTGGGAGGAGGATGGAATGTGAAAAATAGAATTTATAGAAACAGTCCTGGTTTGTGCTGCTTGAAATCTTCAATCCTTGACTTGACATATTGCACGAGTATTTATTGCTAATTCTGCTGCATGCTTAGGGCTCCCATAGCTTTGAGAATAACAGAGTTATCAAAGTGACCGGAAATTGGTTCAGGCAGTTCAATTCACCACATGTTTAATGTTAGGTCCCAAATACAGTAAAATTGGGCTACAGGTAGCTACTCAAACTTGTCCTGCTAATTTGGGCTCATCAAGATCTTAAACGATGGGACAATAAGAACTGTGGGTTAAAGATTTTGAATGGCAAAAAAGGTGACACATGGGAGATGTATACATGCTGTCTAACCGAGCTACATGTATAAACATGCCAAAGGGCACAAAATAATGTTACAGATAATGGGGTTATTGTCTTTACAAATGGATTGAAACATACAACCCCATTGCAAATCACTGGTTTCTGATCTTATAATCAGGTAGTAAGTAAGGTAATTAAGTATGTTTTGAAAAAACAGAAGATTCGCAATCAGATTATGAGAGCTTAGTTTTGGATTTTGTAAGGTGATGGGGTATGCCAACTGGAGGCCAATACGAAAGAAAACTTGAAGCCTAGTGACTAGGCATTTCGGACCTTTTAAGCCAAGAGATTGCAAAATGACCAGATCTGTGCCATTTGTGCTTGCATGTGTTGACCAGCTGCCAGTGTGTGTGATTATATATATATATATATATATATATATATATATATATATGTATATATATACCCTATTTGCTGGCGTATAAGACTACTTTTTTGCCCTGAAAAACATGCCTCCAAGTGGGGGGGTCGTCTTATACACCGGGTCCAGTATCGCGCGGTATCCAGTGCGGCCGCGGCGGGTCATCAGCGTGGCTGCGGCAAGCATCAGCAGCGATACAGGGGTGCCAGCCTTTTCGGCGTGACCGGCCCGTTCTGCTGACAGGGAGGGCAGACAGGGAGCAGGGACCAATCCAATCAGGTTTTGTATACAGCCAACAGCCAACCACAGTACTGCACCATTGTACAGTACAATACAGCATAGAAAATGTCCAGCAGTCAAACCCCTATCAACCCTATCATGGCACCAGCAAAAAGAAAGATATATGATGCAAGTTTTAAACTTAAAGTTGTAAACTTTGCCATGAAACATAATAATTGTGCTGCTGCAAGACAATATGGAGTAACAGAAAAGATGGTTCGGGATTGGAAATCAAATGAAAAAGCATTAAAGATTATGCCAAGGGGTAAGTGTGCACTTGCTCTCTCCCTCTATTTGTTATCTTCCTTCTATCATTGACTAGTGAATTACGTTTAATAAACTTGCACTGTTTTATGTTTACTGTACATGTTTGATAACATACAGCCTTGTGACAGTTTTCCTGCATGTCATAGGCATTCGAATATAAATTAACATGTTGAAATCAAATCTGATGTTCTTTTACGTTTTATTTGGTGTGTGGAAGGTGTGCGGAAGAGGGGGTAGTCTTATACGGCGAGTATATAACAAACTCTATATTTTGAGTGGAAATGTTGGGGGTCGTCTTATACGCCCAGTCGTCTTATACGCCGGCAAATACGGTATATATATATATATATATTTGTAGTAAATGTTTATTATTATTTTTATAAAACAAGGAAGAGGCTTCTTGTTATCTCAGGATTTCATAAAGAAAGAAATTGATGAAAAAATAGGTGCATAAATATGTGACTAAAAAAAACAATATCAGCAGAAGAGGATGCAAGTAGATATGCCTGATCTACATAAGAAGCAATTGGAAACAAATTTTTTTAATGTGATAAACTGCGGGATAAACAAAACTTCAAACATTCTAAGGAGTGAGCTGACTAATTGCATAAAGGCCCTTACCCACAGGAGATGCATTTAATTAAAATAAAAAATATTAACTGATGTGATCAGTTTCCCTTAAATACAGGAAAGACTGGTCAGCAATAGGTAAGTGGGTATGGAGGGAATAATAAATATAATTGGAGGGAAGTTAATGTTGAGGGGGTTAGGCATGATCGGGAGTTGATTGTGAGGGGGTTGATGGTATTAATGAGGTAACTTCGATAAGGCTGAGGGAGGTCATAATTAGGGGGGGGGGTTAATAAATATAAACGGGAATTAAATAATACTGTTGAGGTAATTATGGGATGTGGGAGGCAATGATTATAAAAGGATTAATGATGTCGAAGGGGTTGTTATGATGATGGTAAAGATTTAAAGGAGGGATTCATAGAGAAGGCAGTGATGTAGAGTTAATGCTCACAAAGGGCTTCATTTGTAATGTTGGGGGTAATTGATGATGTGTATGTTGTTGTTGAGAAAGAGGTTATTATGATAAATATTATTAGGGCCTATTTATGAGGATTTAAGCGCTCCTTATAAGGGCCTGTTGCTCATGGGCTGTGTGCTTGCCTCCAAGGCTAAAATTTGCATGCATGCAATGTGTGGGGAGCGGTGGTAGTCAGCATATCGTGGCTGACTACACCAACACTTACCCCGACATCTTCAGTCCGGACGGCTGCTTCCCGACAAGGATCCATGACGATTGTACTGTGAAGCGACTTCAGCCAATCACGATGAAGGAAGCAGCCGGCAGGACTTGTTGACGTCAATGAGATAGGCGACGCTGTTAACGCTGCTCTTAAGGGGGTAATGTAAGTATACGGCTATGTACAATGTACTTTAGAAAGGGTTCTACTGTGCTAGAAGCATGCATACAAAATGCACTTTCCCACTAGAAAGAAACAAAATGCAACCCATTAAAAGCATAGGGATAAAACCCAATCTTCTGAACCTCTGAAATGGAAAAACCCCAATGCCTTTTGCAGGGTGCAAATGAATGTGTGTCCAAATGCAAAGCAGGCAATGCCCTTGTAAATTCTCCCTCGCCAATGAAATCTCATTCCAGAACTTCACTGTAAAACTGAGTGCACTAGCATTCCACATCCACACGCAAGGAACTCCTAGGATCCACCCAACTCCTTCCATTAGCCAATAAAAACTTTCACACCGACACAGATACCACCATCTTGGTCCCCAAATCCATGTTCACTCTTGTAAAATCTTATGCAATTAATGTGTTTAGGGCAGCATGGTGACTCGGTGGTTAGCACTACCTCACAGCGCTGGGGTCATGAGTTATATTCCTAAACAGGGACTTATCTGTGTGGAGTTTGTATATTCTCCCCATGCTTGCGTGGGTTTCCTCTGAGTACTTTGCTTTCCTCCCACACTCTAAAAACATACCAGTAGTTTAATTAGCTGCTGACAAAATTGACCCTAGTCTGTGTGTTTATGTCTGTGTGTTAGGGAATATAGACTGTAGGCTCCAATGGGGCAGGAACTGATGTGACTGACATATTCTCTGTACAGCGCTGCAAAATTGGTGGTGCTATATAAATTGGTGATGATGTGTAAAAGTAGGTGTGTGACACCACAGAAGGGCATTTGTGTTACACTTTTACACTGTAGTGAGATGGAAATGAACCTTGCCATCTAGTGTCACAAACCCTGATCCTTGGCTTTATCCCTATATACCTTATATATTACTATGTCTTATATGTGCATCTATGTTGATTCATGTCATTCTATCACATTGTACTTGTAGTTTTCTACAGCAAATATGTGACTAATCCAAAAAAACATTAAGTATATCTTACAAATGAGTATACATTTTAAAAATGTAAGTGGTGCATCTAAGATCAACCATGCATTTCACAGTCCTCATTGAGCATGTTTGTACTTCCATTTGACACTCACATAATTTAGTTGATTAGTGTTCACCTTCTGACCTTATTATACTGTAGCCAGTGAAAGACCAGTCATCCCAGAAAATTCCAGTGTGCTGATAAACTGGAAGACATGTCCCAGGCAAAAAGGAATGACAACATTCACTACCACTTAACATAACATTGACCGTACTTAAATCTATCTCCAATATACAGGTACATGTTTCAGATATGAAACCCAGCAGAAGCTACAGTGCAATAGCCATGCACATGAAAACAATGTATTATTATCAACAGGAAATTCCCATTATTCATAAAGATTTCATAGTTATGCTGTAAAAACAGGAAGAGGAGAGTCTACATTTTACCAAGAAAAATAAGGAAGGAGAAGTTCTAGACAATTCATGCCCACTGCCATTAAAATAGTTCAATCATTGGACTTCCAACATAAGTATGATTAACACAGCCAAAATTCCAAATTATATTTATCAGCTGAATAAAATCTGTACTTTACACTGATTTCTGTTGACAACAAAACACACATAAACACCAAGTTCAGGTATCAAAGGGAGTAGGTACCCTGATCAAAAAGTCTAAATGCAACTTTAAAAGACAGAAATTATAAAAGTAAATTCCAGACAAACCAACATGATTTTGAATCATAACACTGTAATATAAAAACAAGTCTCTTTATTTGGGCTAACTTGTGGCAAGTCAAAATAAAGAACAGGGGCTATAGCCTACTTAACATGAGAGAATAAAAACACACAGCAAATATTGAATAAAATTGCATTGTATGTCTGTACAAGAATATATATAATTTTAGTTTGTGAAATAAATATGGATGCTTATAACCAAGCTGTCGGCTATAAATAGACAGGAACAAGGATAAGCCAGAAACCCAGTCTTAACTGTCTGACATAAGACTGCAGGCCTTTTAGCTCTTCTAACCTGAATATAAATAAACAGCGCACAATTGAAATCACAACAGGAATTATTTTTGTCTCCCCATTGACAATGACTTCGGCTCAGCCTCCCCTACCTTTCAGTGATGATGCTGCTGCTGCGTTAAACGATTTAATGCTTTTTTTGACTCCAGAGTGCAAAAAAAAAATAAAGAAGCAATGACGTTTGGATGAATAGACGTTTAGGGTGAAGCACAGCTGAACAGAAGTGTAAAAGCTCCTTTTTGCAGTCGCTCAGTAGGAAAAGAGAAGAAAAAAAAGAACAGGAGAAGGGAAAAAGGGAGGGGGTGGGAGGGGTGAGAGACAGCTACTCATTTAGACGGCCGGTCTAGCAGGCCTTCCTAATGCACAGGCACAAAACGCAGCTGTGGCTTAAGGCTGAAATGCTTCTTATCATTCCATGATAGCAATACCTCTGTAGCTGAGATTTGCTTTTGTTTTAATCGGCAGCATGCATCAGCCAGACTAGTTTCACCTCTGCACTGCCACATAGAGATTTACATATCCTGTACAGTGCTTCAGTAGTCAAAAATGCGTAACGAGAAAGCGTCTGTCATTGAAAGCGTTAAAGTGAAAGAAGCTGCCGATGCTAAAGATCAGTGAGACTTGGCACGTCTTTTTTATGAGACTGATACAATGCAATTTTAGTGCTATAGGGCCTTTGAGACATTATAAATCAATAAGATAATGTTTCAAGTATTAAATATCATTGGAAAATTATTATCTGCTCTTAACACAAAATGTTCCATGAAAATCCCAGCTGACAGAAATGTACTAAAGGAAGTGACAAGTGACAATTGGTCAGACCTCTCAGGATCAAAGTGCAATAATGACAGTGACATGTCACCTTATGATCAAAGTGTGAAAATGGAAGTGACAAACGTGATGAGACAATATTTTCTATAACCAAACATACAGACTGTGACAATTTTTTTAGTTGTTGTTTTTTGTTTGTTATTTTGTAATGGAGGGCAGAATGCAATTTTGTCTATACACAAATGATCAATTTGTTGATTGAAACCAGGCGCGGGCTGGGAGAGGGATGGCCGGGGGGCCACAGGCGGCCGCATCATATGACAGGGGATGCGGCCGCCTGTGCGCTGACACGGCCGCATCGAAAACTATGTTTTTTGCATCCGGGGGTGGCCGGCCGGCCTACCCCCCGGCCCTAATAGCCATCTGACCCAGCGGCCCGGGGGGCCGTTGCCCCCCTGCCCCCCGGGCCAGCCCGCCCCTGATTGAAACATTGGCTAATTGTTAATTATATGTTACAGCTAAATATTTAACATTTTGACTCAACAGTCCAGAGCACCTGCTGCCATTTTTCTGCACCCCAGGTCCTATTTTAAAAATAAACTATTAACACTTCTATTTTTGTGAGCATTCTTACTTTGCAGCATTTTTTCCACACCTAGTTTAAAAAGTAATGCCCCTTGGCACAATTATAGGCAGAGAGTGATAAATCATAAAGTAAGATAGAATTTAATCTTGCACAAAGATATAAGTCATAAAATGCACAAAACAATAAATTTGAGGCAGCACAGTGAGATAGTGGTTAGCACCTCTGCCTCACAGCACTGGGGTCATGAGTTCGATTCCCGACCATGGCCTTATCTGTGTGGAGTTTGTATGTTCTATGTGTTTGCGTGGGTTTCCTCCGGGTGCTTCAGTTTCCTCCCACACTCCAAAAACATACTGGTAGGTTAATTAGCTGCTATCAAAATTGACTCTAGTCTCTCCCTCTCTCCCTGTGTGTGTGTGTGTGTGTCTATAGTAGGGAATTTAGACTGTAAGCTCCAATCGTCATCATCATCAGCTATTTATATAGCGCCATTACTTCGGCAGCGCTGTACAGAGAACTCATTCACATCAGTCCCTGCCCCATTGGAGCTTACAATCTAAATTCCCTAACATACACATGCACACAGACTAGGGTCAATTTTGATAGCAGCCAATTAACCTACCAGTATGTTTTTGGAGTGTGGGAGGAAACTGGAGCACCCGGAGGAAACCCACGCAAACACAGGGAGAACATACAAACTCCACACAGATAAGTCCATGGTCGGGAATCGAACTCATGATCCCAATGGGGCAGGGACTGATGTGAATGAGTTCTCTGTACAATGCTGCGGAATTAGTGGTGCTATATAAATAAATGATGATGATGATGATGATGAAGGTTGCAACCTGTGGGTAAACCCATACAAAAAGAAAAAATCAGAGGTACAGTAATGCATAAATCTAGAATAAATATTGCAGCTAAAGGTGTCCTTAGCTCAAGAAATAAAAAACAAAAAACATATTTATATATATATATATATATATATATATATATATATATATATATATTTATATATATATAAAACAAAGTCCAGATGTAATATTGAAATAATGCAAAGTGTTCCAAGCGGTAAATGATAACAAAAACAACTGATGATAAACAATGAAAAGTATATCAAGAGAATCAAGATTGATCAAGATTGACAAAGTCCGCAAGCCAGATGAAACATGTTGGAGCCCTAACTTTGAAACCTCAGAGACACCATAGCCGTGCATTCCACTGCAGCTTATCCTCATTTCCGCTTTCATACACAGTAATATTGAAGACTTCAACGAGCAGGGAGAAGTTTGTACTATTTGTCACGAGCCGACTCTCTGCCCCAGCGCCCCGGGCAACGTCATGACGAACGGGACGTCACTTCCGGTTTGTCCCGGCCATTGCCAAGGCAACGGTCGGGATGCTCTTTAGCTGCAGCGCTGCGTCCCGGCATCTAGGGCTGAATGTTTTTTCATTGGCCTACATTAGTATTTAAGACAGGAAGGAGCAAAGCCTCCCTGCCGGTTATAGTCCCTGCTACCCTGCATACTACCCTGCTGTGTCATTGCTCCCTGCTTGCCATTTAAAATCCTGATTATTGTTGCCGACCCTTTGCCTGGATACTGACTTCGTTGATTGCTTATGACCTTGACCTATTGCCTGGATGCTGACGTTCCTTATTGCCTGTGACCCTGACCCATTGCTCGGATACTGACGCTGCCGTATTGCCTGTGACCTGTTTGACCCCCGGCCTGGATCTAGGCGCTACCGTTTTGCCAGCGACCCTCATAACCTCTGCCGGTATCTTCACTCCACCTCTGCGTGTACACCAGTGCTACGTTCTGAGGTTATCAGCTCCTACTACTAGAGTACAAGACCTGGGGCCATCAGAGTACCTGTACGCGCATCTAGCTCTACGGGAAAAGCGGATCCTGTAGGTGAAGACCTCTGAAGCGGTTCTAGGAGCTGATACCTGGGGCGTGAGCCTTAACACTATTTTGGAGTAAGTTGGTGGTCTGAATGGCATGTAGTGAAAAAATAGTCAGTATTTAACTTATGTGCAAAACAGAAAAGTAGTTTGCACCCCTTGCATTGTAACATGATTTTGTCTAGGAGACTGAAATAAGATACACGTGGCATACTGCGAACGCACAGTAAAATACGCACATACACACACTCGCATTACAACATTTAGTTATTTATATAATTCATATTCATATTGGTTCCGTTATACATAGAAGTATGAGCAGATAGTATTTAGTTTATTATTAGTTTATATATTATGATTATATGTACACTTCAGTGTATTTAAGGTTCAGGTTATAGGAAATGTGTCATGTCTGATATCAATTTATCAGCAGCTGTCCGGTTTATTTGCCGAACAGATCGCATATTGCATACTCTAGTTATTGATGTTAGGGAATAAATAGTTAGAGTGATACCAAACTGTAAAATGCTAATGGACTAGTTGTAACTGGTTTCTGGGTGGGAGAATCATCTGAAATGTTGGCCCTCAGCCTTGGAGGGGGTTGTTTGAACTAGCCTATGACCTGTTTACACTGGACCCATCTGAAGTCTGGACCTATAGAAGCAAGCCACGTCATCTACATTGTTCTCTCTGTAACACTGAATGTATATAATCATAGCTGTGATCCCACTGGTTTCAGTCTACTCTGACCACAGTATTCTAGAGTGATATACTGTACACTGGTACCCGTGGGAGCACAGCGAGCGCATGCGAATGCAGCGGTATGTATATATCTTTTGGTATTGGCTGTACTGTATTATAATCATGTATTGAACTGTTAAATGTTACATCTGCTAAAACAAATTACTTTGTGCATTGGAAACACAATACAATCGCTTGGGCAATGCTTATTTTGAAAATGATAGAATTATTTTAATACAAGGCTTGGTTACGTTATTGGATTTAGAATGGTAACCTCTCATAAATAATATAATACCTTTGGCTTTGGATATAATTATTAATGTTTGACTGGTATGTATCAATACATGTTATTAATAAATGTTTGGTATAGAGTAAGCTTATTATGACTAAGTTGTGAACTTCTGAGATTAAGTCATGTGATCGACAGATTGAGGTACATATAGAACATCATTATACATCCATCATTACCTTGACAAAGACTTATTACGATTTGAAACGCGTTGGTGAATTGGATGACAGGAGAATCAAGAGTCTATTTCCGTGATATTACATCCTCAGCAGACATCTTCTTTGGATCGGGATTCCAGAGTCCATAAGATCTTTCCCTGTGAATTTTTATGCTGTTATCCGGTATGGGCAACCGTATTACCTGCTCTATTTTTTTATATGTGCATATTTTATTCAATTAAACATTTTATACATATTGCATTAGATTTCTATATTTTTCTTTAATATGAAAAATGTTTCTACACTCATCTGACCCGTGAGAGAAACTAGATGAAATTGTTTGGATGAACACCAGCTGTGTGTACTTTGAGATATTTAGACCAAGTATACGTCTATACTGACAGACTCTACACACAGATAACAGGGGGATGTGAATCTGGAAGCTTCTATACAAGTACCTGCTACGTGATCTTTGGCTGATTTAAATTGTAAGTCTATTTCCTTATGTGAGAACTGAGTGTTCTGAAGTTGTGGAGCTTCCCTCCCCTTTGGTTTTATTTTATTATGGTACATGTGAATGAGTTCTCTGTACAGCGCTGCGGAATCAGTGGCGCTATATAAATAAATGGTGATGATGATGATGATACTGTGAATCATGTGAATTTCGAACTTCTTCTCCCTGTTCTACAACATTATCATATTCAATTATCATAACAGGTTTTCTCTGTGGGAAGGGATACCAATAGCGCTGGAGGTGTCTTGTATTATTTTTATTTTCTGATTGTGGTCAACTTGTGTACAGTTGTCGAAAGGGATTTTCTAGCTGCAATTGTATATGAGGCGCCGATTTTCGATTAATATACTTCATCTATTATTTGAACAGCTTATGACTAGTAAATTAAAAAAGTTGAGAATGGTTATAACAACATCTCAAACAATATGATACTGCAACATCCAATTAAAACGAGAGAGGTTTATATGAACAACATAGCCTATATAGTTCATTGCTGTAGACAAAAAATGTCAAATACAATAAAAACTATTGATGAAAATCTATATGAGTAAGAGGGCGACAGCATCCCCATTTTTGAAAAGAAAAATCTTCTGCATTAATCATTAAATAAATGGAACAATTGTGCATATTATGTAATTCAATATCTTAATAATGGTTATCTATGAAATGGTAAATTGCAGGAACATTAATAGAGGCATTGGGCTAATTGATAATGATATGTCTTACTTTTATCTTTCTACAGGGAGCCTGGGAGCCCAGAATAATATATACTAATTTTGTCAGTTTAGTATAGGAGAATAACTGCACCGTTGTCTTGTCTATACTTTTAGGGGAAATAAATATTTGAAAAGCAATATCCAAAGTTTAACAGAAAAAAAACAAATAACAGCCCTGGAAACTAGATGCACTAAACACCCAATAATAAATCCGTGACGTAAAAACACAGTAGATAAATTTATTAAATGTATAACATCGAATGAAAATACTAAAATGAGCAATAAAATGACATAAATATTAAATATCACCGATCAAACAGCATATATAAACTGAATGCAACACACAATAAAGATGCGAGATCCGAATAAATTCACTGTTGCTGAATTAGCTTCATGTAATGTATATTTTGTGAAGCTTTTGAAATAGCAACAATGAATATGAAGATTCTAATCGTTCGCCTATGAAATGATAATAAAAAACATAGGTCCAATCACTCAGCTGAAAAAAACGTTGTAATCCTGAAATATATTGCAGTGTGGCCACACTAGGAATAACCAGTTAAAGTCAAAACCGAACAACTCCGGGATAATGAGCTCCCTTTAGCTGAAAAGCGGGTGTCTGTCCGATAGGACTTTTGTGAATGAATCCCCAGGTCTTTAGCAAAACACGAATTGCATATATTTACCTTTAGAGAACGGTCTTCTCCTGGTATAGATTGTCAACACAATGTAATGAGCACACAAATCAGGATATATTCAGTGGAATCAGTCAAAGACCGTCCTTCAGAGAGATCACAAAATGTGAAGGTAGCAGCCGTAACCGTGACCAAATTGTCGGAGTATGTTATCCAAATAGCGGTAATAGCTGAGCATTGTCTGGAGGAATGATAAAAATATGCTGCACAAGGCTCGCACTGAATCCGAGGAGTGGCTGTAAGGAACAGTGATATCTAAATCTCTACGGATTCAGTGCCAGCCCTCTCCGAATGGAGATGCCTCCATTCTGAGAGGGCCAATTTGATGACCAGGAGCTACTTATCGCCAATTCCATAGTTCCTCTCAGGAGGTAAAAGGCGACGGGAAAAGAATCCGCAAGGAGGAAGTTTGTCAGAAGAATCCCCTTGTGAAAGTAGCGCTCTTTTACCTACAGAAGACGTATCCACTTCCAGGAAAAAGGGACGTGAGCAATTGGGCTGTTGGAGGATGGGTGCCGAGGAGAAGAGAGACTTCAGTAGACCAAAGGCTGGATAGCTTCAGCTGACCATACTTTAGCATTTGCAGACTTACAGGTCAATGCAGTGATGGGAGCCACCAATGAAGAGTATCCTTTAATAAACTGGCGGTAATAATTGGAGAATCCTAAGAAGCATTGGGTAGCTTTAAGGCCAGAAGTTTGAGTCCAGTCAAGTATGGCTCTCAATTTGGTGGGGTCCATTTGTAGCCCGGTCCCAGAAATGATATACCCCAAGAAGGGAACTTGCCTCTGCTCAAAGGTACATTTCTCTAATTTACAGAACAGATGATTCCTCCTCATGCGAGACAGAACCTCCAACGCGTGTCTATGATGAGATACCAGGTCTTTGGAGAATATGAGGATGTCGTCTAAGTAGATTACTACGAATTGATACAAGAGGTCTCGGAAGAGTTCATTCATAAAGCCTTGAAAGACATCTGGGGCATTGCATAACCCAAAGGGCATGACCAAGTATTCAAAATGACCATGCCAGGTGTTACACTCCATTTTACACTCATCCCCTCCTTTATGCGTACGAGATTGTAAGCTCCTCTGAGGTCAAGTTTAGAGAAGATGGTGGCGCCCTTAGTGCAGTCAAACAATTCCAAAATCAATGGCAATGAATACCGATTCTTTATGGTTATAGCATTTTGGCGCTCTATTGTCAATGCAAGAACGAAGGCCCCCATATTTCTTTTTTACAAAGAAGAAGCCTGCACCAGCAGGAGAGGAAGATTTACGAATGAAGCCACTTCTTAATTTCTCTTGAACATATTCTTCTATGGCCTTAGATTCAGGAAGGGAGAGAGGATACACGCGGCCTCGAGGAACTGGTTTACAAGGAAGGAGGTCTATACCACAATCACAAATTCTGTGAGGAGGAAGTCTCGTGGCCTCTTGTTCACAAAAGATGTCAGTGAAGGCTTGGTAAGGCTCAGGTAGAAGTGTCAGGGGAAATATTTTGTGACGTTTGGGAAAATCTTTGGTAACCACCATCTGAAGACAGTGTGTGGGACAGTATTACCCCCAAGACAGGATATAACCGGACTGCCAGTCTAAAGTTGGAGAATGGAGACGTAGCCAAGGCAGACAGAGAATAACCGGATTGGTGGATCTCTGAATTAATAAGAAGGAAATACTCTCCAGATGAAGTGCCCCAATCAGGAGAATGAGAGGAGTGGTACGCACTAGAATAGATCCTTCAGGGATTTTTCCCCCATCGATGGCCAAGAGGGAGATAGGTTGTTCCAAGGCTTGAGTAGGAATGGAGAATTGCTTCACCAAACTGGCTGAGATAAAGTTACCCGTGGCTCCAGAATCAAGGAGTGCGGACTGAGAAAAGGTAGTCAATTCCATCTGTAAGGAAATTGGAATAGTAAGGCAATCATTACTACAGCAGGTAGAGGGAGACTGACTAAGGAGGCTCAACGATACCTCTCCCGAACTCGTTAGGCCTTGTCGTTTCCCGGACGTTTAGGACAGGAAGTCAGAAGGTGGCCGCTCTCTCCACAGTACAAACACAGCCTGTTTCGAAATCTTCTCTCTCTCTCTTCGGCTGATATGCGAGTCCTTCCTAATTGCATCAGCTCCTCGGGGGGAAGAATGAGCATTTGGAAATTGGGAACCAGGTGAACCATACTGCGACAAAGTTGTTCCCTCTCAGAGTTACGTTCCTTGAAACGTAGATCAATCTTAACACAGAGGAATATGAGATCATCCAGAGACGTGGGAAGCTCCCGTGATACCAGCTCGTCCTTTATGCGATCAAAAAAGCCCTGGCAGAAAGTAGCCACGAGAGCCTAATTGTTCCAGCGGAGTTCAGAAGCCATAGTTCTGAATTGGACTGCATACTGACCTATAGACAGGGTCCCCTGGCAGAGACGCAATAAGCCGGTGGCAGCATTAGATACCTTCCCCAGTTCATCGAAGATCCTTTTGAATGTAGACAAGAAGGTGGCAAAGTTGTGCAAAATGGGGTCGTTCATCTCCCATAACGGTGAGGCCCAAGCCATTGTTTGACCAGACAAAAGCGAGATCACATATGCCTCCTTGGCTTTCTCAGAAGGAAAATTCCCCGGCAGAAGCTCAAACTGAATGGAGCATTGGTTTAGGAATCCTCTACATAGTTAAGGATCCCCATCAAATTTAGGAGAATTAGGTATCCGCAACTGACAGGAAGTAGCTGTCGCTGCGGGCGGAGGGTCAGGAGCAGCAACCTTGGGTGCAGGAGGTCTGGTAGCCACTAAGGTATTCTGAAGCGTATCCATCCGGGCAGATAAGCTCTGGAGGAATTTTAGAAGTTGCTCTTGAATGGCCTCTTGTTTCTACCAAGTGCTCCAAGAGGTCCTTTGTCGCTATATCCATGGTCAGAGCAAACTGTAACGGATTCGTTGGATCTGATACTAATCTTGATTCTAACGAACTCCCCGATGGTCACCAAGAACCGCCGCAAGGCGAGATGGGCTTAGCTGCCGGGCGTTGCAGGTCGCGGTCCTCAGGCTCGCCTCAAGATGTAGTATAGCGGGGGGAGCAGCAAGTAGAGAGAGCGTAGTCAGACAGCCGGGACTGGTACACAAGAGAGCAATGAGGTACAGAATCAATGAGCAGGCTCAGCGTGAAGAATATCCAGGTTCGGTACATGGGCTGGCGGCAGAGGTACAGGGCAGAGGTGAAGAAACATCAAACAATCCGGGTCAGGATAGCTAGAAATCAAGAAGAGTTAGCAAGCCGGGTAGGTACACAGGGGCAGGCGATCCAGAATAGTAATACAGGCAGGTACTGGTACACAGGGATTCAACACAGCGGCTGCAAGCACAAAGATCCATGGGGAGAACAGGAGCCAGGAAGCAGTTAAGTTGCTCTGACACTCACTGAGTGTCAGAGTGAAGTTTAAATACCAGTAGAGATTCAAAACCCCCACCCCGAGTTGCGGTCATGTGACCGCCGAACCCGGAAGTGCAGCTTCCGAGATAGATGGAGCGGCGGTGAAATGGAGAAGAAGGTAAGTCCGCAACACTGCCTACAGCCCAAACTGACCAGTGGTAGTCAGTTTAACGGTACTGACTGCCACGACAAAGAAGAGGACGACAGGAGGACACCAACTTGATCCTATAGCGACCTGAAAAAAACCTACTTACCAGGATGCTGATGTCTTCTTGGTATGACTGGCTGTGTTGCCAACTGTGTTAGATGACGTCATAACAAAGCGCGATTTGTCTTAAAGCGGCGGTGGACGGACCCAGCTGTCTTTTAGGGGTTAGGGTTAGAGTTAGGGCTAGGGTTAGGGTTACCCCTAACCTTAACATTAACTATCTAACCCTAATACCTCTAATCCCTAAAATAATACTGTCGGTGTAGGATCAAATAGGTGTCCTCCTGTCATCCTCTTCTTTGTCAGGGTAGTCAGTTAATTGGTACTACACCCAAACTGGCAGTGCTCAAAACAGTTCCCATATTCTGCACTGAAGAACTGATTAAATCTTTGGGTGCTAGCGGCGCTCCACTATTGTAAGATCTACCAGCATATGCTAGGCGAAGGCCAAGGACCACTGCTCCATAAAACATTTGTAGTACTGTACATAAGAGAGATCTACAGACAGGCATATCAGGAGAGAGAGAGGTGTACATGCCCCATAAATAATTAAACCTTCCAGCCCTGTTCTCACTGCAGAGCACATGGCCTATTGTCACACCTATAGCCCGATGTAGATTGGGATTACCTACTCTCTGTGCCCAGTTATATACTGACCAGCTCTGGGTCAAACTCCCAAGCTTAAGCAGCTTCATGATTCAATATCACTAGCTGCTGACAACTTACAGGATCACAGAAAATAGTGTATGGTGGTGCACCAGCGCAAACCACAGTTATGCAGAAGCCATCTATAATCACACTCTGACCCACTGAGAGTGAAAAAGCTAGATACAACAAAACAATATTATGATACAGACAGTGTCGGACTGGGGCATGAAGGGCCCACCGGGGGACTGCAACACTAGGGGCCCACCAGAGGGGGTGTGGTCAGCCATCATAGAGGCGGGACCCGACACTAGAGGGGGAGTGGTCAGTCCATGAAGGACAGCTAGCACCTTAGTGTAGTATATAAAGCATACAGTGTGTGTATAAAGAATACACAGTCTTGACCTACCCCTTAGATTGGGCAGAACAGTCACCAAAAATCAGGATTGTCCCACTAGACCAGGCTTGGCTCACCTGTGGTACTCCAGGTGTTGTGAACCTACAAGCCCCAGCATGCTTTGCCAATATATAGCAGCTTATTGCTGTAAGGGTATGCTGGGACTTGTAGTTTCACAACACCTAGAGTACCACAGGTTAGCCAAGCCTGCACTAGACTCTGAACATTTGACAGACTGTCCTACCTGTTGTTGTCACTTTTTACCGCCTGTGGCTGCTGGTTTCTTTAGTTGCGGCTTGCCTGGATCCTGGAATGTTGAGGGCCCTATTTGGAAAAAAATAATGGGTACATTTAGAAATGCCAACCATCCCTGACATTAAATCAACAGCACATACATTTAATAATTAGGCCTCTCTCCAGCCTCAACATTAAAGTAATAGTGCTCACATTTGATAAATAGATCTATTTCCCTCCAACCAACCCCAACATTAAATTAATAGAATTCCCATTTAATAAATAAACCTATTACCCTCTCTCCAAACAGCCCCAGCAATAAATTAATAGCATTTACATTTAATACATCCATTTCCCACAACCATTCCTAGCATTAAATAATTAATATTCACATTTAATAGATAGCCCTCCTTCCCACACTCAGCCCCACATTCAACTATAGACCCAAACCACCTCAGCATTAAAGGTCCCATCAACCCCTCCCTATAGTGTTCTCTGTGCAGCCCCCTCACTATAGTTTAGCATAGGCAGCCCCCCTCACTATAGTTTAGCATAGTCAGCCCCCCTATAGTTTAGTATAATCAGCCCCCCTATGCCACATAGTAGTGCCCCCAATGTTATGCCACATAGTGCCCCCAATGTTATGCCACCCAGTAGTGCCCCAAATGTTATGCCACATAGTGCCCCAATGTTATGTCACCCAGTATTGCCCCAAATGTTATGCTACATAGTGCCCCCAATGTTATGCCACCCAGTAGTGCCCCAAATGTTATGTCACATATTGCCCCCAATGTTATGCCACCCAGTAGTGCCCCAAATGTTATGCTACATAGTGCCCCCAATGTTATGCCACCCAGTAGTGCCCCAAATGTTATGTCACATATTGCCCCCAATGTTATGCCACCCAGTAGTGCCCCAAATGTTATGCCACATAGTGCCCCCAACTCACACACACACACTAACTATATATATATATATATATATATATATATATATAGTGTGGCAAGAGCCCGCTACTGCTGAAGCACACGCGAACAACTTCTTCCTTTTTATGTAGTTTTATTGTCAGGATGGTAAATGTTTTGACACCGTACAGATTTCACAGCAATACTTGGAGACCCTAAATGCTAGCTAGACATAGCTCAGCTCTCTCAAGACCAGCCAGCTTCCCCAGCGTTGATCGCAGTGCACAAATGATACAAACAAGCTTTTATACCTGATACTCCTCCCCCAGCCTTAGCTTGATGGACAGGTGACATACCCACCTTCTCTTTAAAAGGAAACGCCCCATCACTGGCTCTGTTTTGCACTAAAGAGACACACTCTGTCTGTTTGCTGAGAGGAAGGATTTCTCTGCATGTAAGTTAACCAAACTTAAACTATTGTTTGTTACACATAGGTCTTTACATTCAATCTGGGTGCATTGCTGCACAAATGTTTTACTTTACTTCCCTGCTTTCTCTGCATATTGCCATCTAAATGCCTCCTTTTGTTACAATAGTATAAACAAATGGTTAAAGAATATACTTACCGATATGTTGATTGCTGCAGGGCACGCTCTCTGCTCCTTCTCCCTTCTTCAGCGGCCCAGGAACATCAGCTGACAGGGGGAGGGGGTGGGTCACATGATCGCAGCTGCGATCGCAATTGAGCAGCGGGAACACTGGAGAGGACCGTCGGGAGGACAACGGGCCTCCAGGTAAGCTCCGCCCACGGGTAAAAAGGGGTGTGACCGTAAGGTAGCCGGGCCTACCAGTGATTTCACCGGTAGCCCGCTGGGCCAGTCCGACGCTGGATACAGACGGCGCTATTGACTGGTATACAGTATAAACATATATGTCAGATGAAATGTTCGTAAATTAATAATGTTCTTATTTCAGAAATTATCCATAGTATGCAGATTCCTTCTTACAATGAATGTGGGATTTTTGGTGGTAGACACATGTATAGAATCTCTGTGAATTTGACATGCAACATCAGACCTTCCCCAGTGATGTCTTCACACATGTTGTCACGGGCACTAGGAGTTTTACCCAGAATTCACCAGGTGGAATTTCACTTTACCAGAGGCGCAGAGTCTAACACAGTGGCTGGTCTTCTCCATGAACTCCCGCAAGGGAGTATGGTTTTAGCGGCTGCCACTGTGCAGGTCACGGCCCTCTGGGAAGTGTGGTGAATATACGGAACTGTACAACTGAATAGGAAAGGGAATGTCAATGATATAAATGCAGAGTCTCTGAACAATGGAAACAATGGTAACACGGTAGACTGATGAGCAGTAATAAAAGGAGGAGAAAGTTCCAAAGTGCATTAGCACACAGGCAGCATACAGCAGACCAATATATGACAACTGGATAAAGTCTATGGAAGGACCAATCAATAATGCAGCAGGAGAGTCAGCGACTCGCAGCTATACTTCAGAGGCACTATAGGCTTTAGACCTAATAACAGGTACCATGCAAAATAGTAGGGTAAGCTGCTCCTGACATATGTTCCCGCTGGTAACTGTAAAGACTTGTGCAGATGTTGATATAATACTAGATAGCGTTGAGCGATCTGCGGCTAGCAAGTTGTACCACTGATATGGAGAGAAGACCTGTCCAAATGCAGGTATGTTACACGGTAGCGTGAAGTGGTCTGCGGCTAGCAAGTTGTACCACTGATATGGAGAGAAGACTTGTCCGGGTGCAGGTATGTTATAAGGTAGCGTGAAGTGGTCTGCGGCTAGCAAGTTGTACCACTGATATGGAGAGACGACTTGTCCAGGTGCAGGTATGTTATCAGGTAGTGTAGAGTGGTCTGCGACTAGCAAGTTGTACCACTGATATGGAGAGACGACTTGTCCAGGTGCAGGTATGGTATCAGGTAGCGTAGAGTGGTCTGCGACTAGCAAGTTGTACCACTGATATGGAGAGACGACTTGTCCAGGTGCAGGTATGTTATCAGGTAGCGTAGAGTGGTCTGCGACTAGCAAGTTGTACCACTGATATGGAGAGACGACTTGTCCAGGTGCAGGTATGTTATCAGGTAGCGTAGAGTGGTCTGCGACTAGCAAGTTGTACCATGATATGGAGAGAAGGCTTGTCCAGGTGCAGGTATGTAACAAGATAGCGTGGAGTGGTCTGCGGCTGGCAAGTTGTACCATGATATGGAGAGAAGGCTTGTCCAGGCGCAGGTATGTTCCACAGCAAACAGAGAGCACGAGTAGAAACCGGAAACACCTCAGAGTCACAAGGGAATGAGAACCAAAGAACAGGCAACGGTAATAGAGTAGCAGGTGCCTTAAGTAGTGAGAGGTGATTGATTGACCAATAAGACTATGAGCAAGGTTTTAACAGTTCGTGGTTTCTGCACATGCGCAATCCTTGGTCAAGATGGCGGACGGCCCTGGCGCCGAACAGGCGCTGGCAAGAGAGAGAGAGAGACCCATGTCCCAAACCAGAGGCACTTTGCAATATGAAACATTCAGTGTGTTATATTTTCTCCTTTCTGGAATATTCCACTTCATTTAACCTCAATTCTCTGAACCCATCAGACAGTATTCATATAGGTATAGGTGGAACAAAAAACCGCTGATAGTGCATTAACTCTTAATAAAACAATTTTATTCCACCCAAAAATATCATTACAAAAATATATTCATATAAAAACATGATCACACAAAATGAAAATTACCCACAATGCTTTCAATAACACATCCTAGTATGGATGGCGTCGCACCCTGAGAAATATGGTATACAGCATGTACACAATATGTATTGGATAGCCGGCACCTCCACTCGCATGCACCTCAGGGAAGGGGAGATCTTAAACAGGTGCGTACCCCCGTCAACCCGTTTCGATCCTCTGATCTTTGTCAAGGTTAACGGGGCTGTCATTACGTCCTCTTTTTTAAACCAGAATCGACCAATCATTATCTAGTTGTTAAATTGGCATCTTATATCAACAAAAGGATGCAGCGGATATTCTCCGTTTCAAACTACTAATTATTCACCCTAGGTAAAAGCCATAAAATTCAGAGAACATAAACTTCCGTTTTACAAACCCATCTGTAATCTTAATTACAGATGAAATTTAAATCTCTATGGGCCTGATTCATTAAGGATCTTAACTTAAGAAACTTATTATTTCAGTTTCCTGGACAAAACCATGTTACAATGCAAGGGATGCAAATTAGTATTCTGTTTTGCACATAAGTTAACTACTGACTGTTTTTTCATGTAGCACACAAATATCAAGTTTAAATTTCAATGTACAAATAAGCTATCAAGTATTTGTGTGCTACATGAAAAAACAGTCAGTATTTAACTTATGTGCAAAACAGAATACTAATTTGCACCCCTTGCATTGTAACATGGTTTTGTCCAAGAAACTGAAATAAGAAGTTTCTTAAGTTAAGATCCTTAATGAATCAGGCCCTATGTGCAGACCTGCGTGGATTAACCTTTTCTATGCCGTGCACAAGTAAAGTGTGGGTTTCTATGTACGGACCTCAGCGATATCGTTAAAATCTACTTTGGACAGACACTTAAGCAAACACACACACACATATATATATATATATATATATATATATATATATATATATATATTTATACATACAGTCAAGCCCATAAATATTGGGACATCGACACAATTCTCATATTTTGGGCTCTATACACCATCACAATGGATTTGAAATGAAACAAACAAGATGTGCTTAACCGCAGACTTTCAGCTTTAATTTGAGGGAATTTACATCCAAATCAGGTAAACAGTGTAGGAATTACAATGGTTTCTTTATGTGCCTCCCACTTTTTAAGGGACCAAAAGTAATGGGACAAACTAAACAATCCTACATCAAACTTTCACTTTTTAATACTTTGTTGCAAATCCTTTGCAGTCAATTACAGCCTGAAGTCTGGAAGGCATAGACATCACCAGACGCTGGGTTTCATCCCTGGTGATGCTCTGCCAGGCCTCTACTGCAAATGTCTTCAGTTCCTGCTTGTTCTTGGGGCATTTTCCCTTCAGTTTTGTCTTCATCAATTGAAATGCATGCTCAATTGGATTCAGGTCAGGTGATTGACTTGGCCATTGCGTAACATTCCACTTGTAAGCCTTAAAAAACTATTTGGTTGCTTTTGCAGTATGCTTTGGGTCATTGTCCATCTGCACTGTGAAGCGCCGTCCAATTAGTTTTGAAGCATTTGACTGAGTATGAGCAGCTAATTTTACCTGAAACACTTTAGAATTCATCTTGCTGCTTTTGTCAGCAGTCACATCATCAATAAATACAAGGAAACCAGTTCCATTGGCAGCCATACATGCCCATGCCATGGCACTACCACCAACATGCTTCACTGATGAGGTGGTATGTTTTGGATCATGAGCAGTTAGTTCCTTTCCTTCTCCATACTCTTCTCTTCTTATCACTCTGGTACAAGTTGATCTTTGTTTCATCTGTCCATAGGATGTTGTTCTTGTTCGAGAACTGTAATGGCTTTTTTAGATGTTGTTTGTCAAACTCTAATCTGGTCTGCCTGTTTTTGTGGCTCACAAATGGTTTACATCTTGTGGTGAACCCTCTATATTCACTCTTGTGAAGCCTTCTCTTGATTGTTGACTTTGACACATATACACCTACTTCCTGGAGAGTGTTCTTGATTTGGCCAACTGTTGTGAAGGGGTTTTTCTTCACCAGGGAAAAAATTCTTCTGTCATCCACCACAGTTGTTTTCCGTGGTCTTCCGGGTCTTTTGGTGTTGCTGAGCTCTCCGTTGTGTTCTTTCTTTTTTAAGAATGTTCCTAACAGTTGATTTGGCCACACCTAATGTTTTTGCTATCTCTTGATGGGTTTGTTTTGATTTTTCAGCCTAATGATGGCTTGCTTCACTGATAGTGACAGCTCTTTGGATCTCATATTGAGAGTCGACAGCAACAGATTCCAAATGCAAATGTCACACCTAGAATCAACTCCAGACCTTTTACCTGCTTAATTGATGATGAAATAACGAGGGAATAGCCCACACATGTCCATGAAATAGGTTTTGAGTCGATTGTCCCATTACTTTTGGTCCCTTAAAAAGTGTGAGGCCATAGTCCATACCTACCCATCAATTACTAAATATAATAGGTTACACAAGAACCACTTGGTCTCAAAATCATTAATCCGACCATTGGGGGACAGAGTGTCCAAAGAATAAATCAGTCTCATCTGAGCTTGTGCCAACTCAATGTTTGAACCTCTTTTTCTCCAATCCTCCTCTATCTTCTCTAAACCACAAAAAAAATCAATATATTTCATGTTACAATTATTAATTTTTTAAAATGGGCTGACAAGGAATGTAATTCATAGCCCTTATGTGATAAAATTCATAATATGGTACATTTGACACGTGGATGAAGATTGTATCCACATTCAACTTCTGATCTCTTTTGTGTTCCTACACACTATACATGAGCCATACCTAAAAAAAACCTTTAGTATTGTTATGACATTTAGGCTCCCTTAGGTGACTCCTAACCAAATGATTCCTAAGGATTGGGGCTTTTTATAAATAAACCTTGGATATTCAGAAATGGTGCCTTGTAGGAGAGGATCCTTTCTTAAAACTGACCAATGTTATCTAATGATTTTTTCCACCTCTTTTTAATGAGTATTATATCGAGTAATATATATATAAATAAATGGTGATGATGATGAGTAATAAACGGAATCCATACATTCTTCTCGAAATTATTGTAATCTTCCTCCCTATTTGTAGGGACTAAAAGTGTGCTTCTATCCATACCAGCTATTCTTTTTAACACATTATTTAGTTGTCCATCCTTATAGCCTCACTGCAAGAATTGCTTCTTTAAGTTGAACGATTGCTCTTGAAACTTTTCAGGCTCAGTGTAATTACACTTAATGCGTTGGAATTGAATAATTGGAATACTATCTAACCATTTGTGAAAGTGATTGCTATTCATATCAATAAAGTAGTTAGAATCTGTTGGCTTGCTATAATTGCTGATAAATAAATGTGTATCCTTGATATAAATACGCAAAGATAAAAAATGTACTTCTACCTTGCTAATATCAAAAGTCAAATTAATATTGAGAGTATTGCAGTTTAGCATATCACAAAATTCCCTTAAAGATACATCATCTGTTTGCCAAATACCGTATTTCCCTATGTATAAGACGCACCTTTTTTCCAAAAATTTGGGGTCTAAAAGCTGGGTGCGTCTTATACAGTGGCAGTAGGCGCTCTAGAACATATTGATGCTGCTCCTATAAAAAAGATCAAGAATACTCAAGAATCGCAAATCAATATTGGTGACTGTGAAAAAATTGAGGATAATGTTTATTGACTTTTGCAGAGTAATTGTGCAGCGGGTACTACAGAGAGGAGAGACGGAGTTCTAACCCTATTGCTAATTCTGCCTTACCCTGTCATATGTTATCTCTGTCCAGTAAAGTCTTCTTTCTTCTGTCTGTTCTGATCCCGATATTGGAAAGTCGCTCTCCGTCCTCTTCCCAATGACTGAATGTGGTGTGTGAACTACAGTTGGAACACACACTTCCCTACATCACTTCCGTAGTAATTTCAAAACCTACTCGTTTCGTCCAATCAGGACTTTGTCAAAGTCCTGATTGGACATCCGGTCATCGGAAAGAGGTCAGTAAGCGACTTTCCAATATCGGGATGAGAACGAACAGAAGAAAGAAGACTTTACTGAACAGAGGAAGCATATGACAGGGTAAGGCAAAATAAGCAATAGGGTTAGAACTCCGTCTCTCCTCTCTGTAGTACCCGCTGCACAATTACTCTGCAAAAGACTATAAACATTATCCTCAATTTTTTCACAGTCACCAAGTTTGGTCCTCCTCCAACTGAGAAAACAATCCGAGAAAACAATCCGAACCCTACTGAAAACGCCACGGCAGAAGAAGCCTGTGAGATGCAAGTCATCAAAATGGCCTGATTTAGAGAGAGAATTGAAGATATGGATTGAAGAGCAAAGGGCAATTGGAATTCCTGTGTCCACAAAGATGATTCAGCATGAGGCAAGAAGAATTGCTGATAAAGAAGAAGTTACTGATTTCAAAGGAGGACACAATTGGTGCTTCAGGTACATGAAACAGAATGGACTAAGCATGCGTACACGCACCAGACTTGCCCAAAAGATGCCTGAAAGCTATGAGCAGAAGGTCTTTGAATTTCATAGTTTTGTCACTCAATGTCGGAAGACACATCAGTTTGAGTTGGGACAGATTACAAATATGGATGAAGTCCCCTTCAATTTGATGTCCCAAGTAACAGAACTGTTGATAAGAAGACTGTAATTGTTAAGACAAGTGGACATGAAAAGAGCCATTATACAGTTGTTCTAGCCAGGGCTGCCAAGAGGAATTCAGGGCACAGGTACAACAACTTTATGGGGTCCCCCTTATAGATGAGGATCTAAAAAAAAGTTCTACTACTGGGTGCTGGTGGGTTTGTTTATACAATTGGGTTGTGTCTATGCATCATTGGGTGTGGCTACCAGGTGAGAAGTGCTAGGCCACCATCCTACAGAGGAAAAACCTGCATTCTTGTGTACACCATTGAACAGTCATCAAAAATTGGGATTGGCCCACTAGAATCACAACATTTCATACACTTTCCTGCTCTCTCCTACCTGTTCTTCTCACGTTCATCACCTGTGGTTGCAGGTTTCTTTAGTTGCAGTGTCTTTGGATCCTGGAATGTTGGGGGCCCTATTTAGGGAAAAAATGGCTACATTTAGAAAATTACAACCAGCCCCAGTGTTAAATCAATAGCAGCCATGAGTAATAATTAAGCCTTACTCAAGCCCCAACATTAAAGTAATAGTATTCCCATTTAATAAATAAACCTATTTCCCTCCTTGCAAACAGCCCCAGCAATAAATTAATATTATTTACATATCATAAATATACCTATATCCCACAACCATCACTGCCATTAAATTATTAATTTAATAAAGAGACCTCATTCTCCCCAAACTCAACCTCACATTCAATAGCCCCAAAACCACCTCATCTTAAATTAATAGTCTCCACTATTAATTTGCCCCACCATCACCCCACAAACAAAATAGCACCCATTAATTAGACACCACCTATCTCACACACACTACATTTCCACAAGCCCTCTGTGCCATCAAACACATACACACTACCAGAAGCCCCCTGTGCCACCGCACACACACACTAGCACAAGTGCCTGTGCCACCACACACACATTACTGTGCCCCTTCATCACAACCACGCTGTGCCCCCTTATAATCACACTGCACCCTCTATGCTGCTTTTCCCCCTTCACCTGGCCCCCCCTTCATCACTCTGTGCCATGCTGCCCTCCCCCCTCCCCGTCATCACACTGTGCAATGCTGCCCCCCCTCCCCTTTATCACACTGTGCCATGCTGCCCTCCCCCACTCCCAGTCATCACGCTGTGCAATGCTGCCCTTCCCCCCTCCCCGTGGTCACACTGTGCCATGCTGCCCCCCTCCTCGTCATCACACTGAACCATACTGACCCCCTCTCTCCTTCCATCACTCAGGTGCCTTTTTTCTCTCCCCCCCCCTCCATCAATCACTCAGTGCCTTTTTTCTCCCCCTCTCCTTCCATCACTCAGGTGTCTTTTTTTTTCTCTCCCCCCTCCCCTCTCCTTCAATCAATCAGTGCCTTTTTTTCTACACTCCCCTCTCCTTCCATCACTCAGATGCCTTTTTTTTCTCTCCCCCCCTCTCTCCTTCAATCACTCAGTGCCTTTTTTTCTTCTCCCCGCCCTGTCATCACACTGTGCCATGCTGCCCCCCCTCCCCGTCATCACACTGTGCCATGCTGCCCTCCCTCCCCTTGATCACACTGTGCCATGCTGCCCTCCCCACTCCCAGTCATCACACTGTGCCATGCTGCCCTCCCTCCCCTTTATCACACTGTGCCATGCTGCCCTCCCCACTCCCCCTCATCACACTGTGCCATGCTGCCCCCCTACCCGTCATCACACTGAGCCATACTGACCCCCTTTCTCCTTCCATCACTCAGGGGCTTTTTTTTTTCTCCCTCCCCCTCCTTCAATCACTCAGTGCCTTTTTTTCTGCCCCCCCCTCTCCTTCCATCACTCTGGTGCCTTTTATTTTTCTCCCCCCTCCCCTCTCCTTCCATCACTCAGGAGCTTTTTTTTCTCTTCCCCCCTACTCTTCTTCAATCACTCAGTGCCTCCTCCCCCCTCTCCTTTCATCACTATGTGCCTTGTTGTTCTCTCCCCTCCTCTTCTTCCATCACTCTGTCCTTTTCTGTTTCCTCTGCTCATTTACTTACCTTTATATCCACTTCTTTCTTCTTTCTTCTCTCTTCTTGTCTTGGTATTCTCTGCGCCGTTCCTCACTGAATGTCGGGTGTGACGTCAAACCCGCACCGAGCACAGTGGCAGGTGCAGAGTTTGCCTGGGTCGGTACACCTGTCAAACCGTAACAGGGTGTCCTAAGACAAGCTCAGGAAGGACATAAACCTCACGTGGAGCAGAAGGGCTCCACCAACAAGGGGGGCAGAGTCACCACCCCCTGCAAAAAAAATTGTAAACAAAATAAAAAAAAATTAAATTAAAAAAAGAAAATGAAAAAACAAGTCGGCAGTGTGGTCCCGGGCCGGGCCCCCTGGCAGGTCCAGGCCCGGGTAATTAGTACACGCCCCCCCTCTTGGTAGCCCTGGTTCTAGCTTGTTGTGCTGACGGAACCAAGCTGCCTCCTATGCTTATTTTCAAATGCAAAACAATGCCAAAAGAAGACATTCCTTGAGGAGTGATTGTCCACATTCATGATAAAGGTTGGATGGATTAGGATGGGATGAAGACCTGGTTTGAGAAAGTTTGGAGCAGGAGACCAGGTGGGCTCTTACGCAAACCTGCCCTATTGGTGCTTGATCAGTTCAGGGCACACATAACAACAAACACAAAGAAGATTGCTGCAGAGCAAAAAACAAAACTTGCCGTCTGTTACAACTCACCTGTCCTCGCTCCAGCGCCGCGATCCTCTCTCACTTCCGGGTCGCGGCAGTGCTGTCACGTGACAGTCGGGGCGGGGAATTCAAACTTGCTAAACTACTAAAGACCTGCTCTGACGCCTGGGCAGCGTCAGAGCAACTTCCTATGTTCCGTGACTTGGTGATTCCTCGTGATTCTCCGTGTACCTGTTGTCCTTGCTGACTGCTCAGATTATCTCCACTCCAAGTGTACCAGACCCAGGCTTGCTGACTACGTATATATCTCCGCTCCAAGTGTACCAGACCCAGACTTGCTGACTACGTATATATCACCGCTCCAAGTGTACCAGACCCCGGCTTGCTGACTACGTATATATCTCCACTCCAGTGTACCAGACCCAGGCTTGTTGTACCACGCATTATCTTTATCCAGTGTACCAGATCTCGGCTATTTTGATACTACCATCCAGTTCCAGTGTATCGTGGGCTACCTCCTATCCTTACCTCTAGAGGCAGACCAGTGGACCGCGACCTGCGATCCTCCACAGCAAAGCCCATCCTGCCTTGCGGCGGTTCTTGGTGAATACCAGGGGGTTCGTTAGACTCCGCACCACCGGCCGGCCAGCCCTGATCTAGAGTAAGGCAAGTACTCCATATTTATACCTACATTCTGCATTGTTGTACACATCATAACTGGAGGCTTGACATCTCAACTCCAACCACTTGATGTCAGCATTAACAAACCCTTCAAAACCCTTCAAAATTACCATGAGAGAGCTTGAAAAAGTCTGCTTGGACAGACGAAACGCGTCGCTGTTTGCTAATCATCTCATGGAGTATCATTGATTATTGACTCCGTCTAGCCACACTGACTGTGAAGATTTCACTACACTATTCCTAGAGGCATTATGTCCTTGTGTCCTCAAGAGGACTCCTACTGAGCTTCCTGTGTTTCAGTCCGGGCGGATATTGGTGGTGCACACCACAACAGGACTCACTCCGGAACCTCAAGGTGTTTTGTGCAGTACTACGGGGATTCACTCCGGAACTTCAAGCCATTTGTGCAGTACTACGGGAATTTGGATATTATTTCCCTTATGGGTAAGCCCTGTACAGTCCATCTATTTACCAACTTGACGAATTATATCGGCTGAATTGATATTAAATACTGTGGATCATTCTTTGTGTATTTACGCTCCATTATTCAATTACCATTATACTATCGGTTTTATGGAGATATACACTTGATATCAGAGACATCTCTTCGGTTATGGAAATTGGTCATCTGACCTAGTAACTGGAATCTGGAAGAACAGAGTCTGCTCTTATTTATCACTCCATACAGAGCTACCACTCTCTTGATTCAAGTTTTAGAGAGATATTTGGTTTATTACCTTTATAGGTTTCTATGAGCCTGTGGATTAACATATGCGATTATTGATTTTATCCAATTATGCTATTTACATGTATTATATTTAAGTAAACAGAGGTACTAATTCATTGTGAGTTACTTGCATTTGTATCTTTTTTTATTTTTTACACCATTTACCTATTACAACATCTCATGCGCAATCTGCTTTTTTTTTGCTGATCTAGAGTAAGGCAAGTACTCAATATTTATACCTACATTCTGCATTGTTGTACATGTCATACCTGGAGGCTTGACATCTCAACTCCAACCACTTGATGTCAGCATTAACAAACCCTTCAAAACTACCATGAGAGACGAAAGGAACCAATGGATGAAGTCTTCTGGGGCAATTTGACACCAGCAGGAAGAGTGAAGAAACCAACTATAGGAGAAGTTTGTACTGGGTGAAAAGATCCTGGGGTAATATCAAGATTGAGATCATTGTCAAGTCATTTTAGAAGTGTGGCGTTTCAAATGCCATAGATGGAACTGAGGATGAGGCAATAGTGATTCGTCATTAAACACAGATGAGGACAACCTAATGGATGACAGTGATGAGTAGTTTTATGATGAATAAAACTTGAGTTCAATAACTTCATGTAATACATTTTTTTTCAAATTTCGGGCCCCAAAATTAAGGTGCGTCTTATACATGGGAGCATCTTATACATGGGGAAATACGGTAAATAGAACATCGTCAATATATCTAAACCAGAAGATCAGATTCGCCCCTGCTTCATTGTGATTCCGTCTGTATCATAACATTTTTTTGTTGTATCTAACTTACAGGATCAGCTCCTCATGGCTTCTCACACTGGATCAGGTGAGGACACAATACAATTCTATATTGGGTAAAAAACCCCAAGTGCTTCTCATTGATTAATCTTGCTACTTACTCAAGATTAACTGAATTGATGAGTCCCTTCAGGATCTCTTCACTTCTTGGTGCCCCTTTCAGCAGGAACCTATCTATCCATCTGTCACGTTAAATACAGGAATACAGCTAGGATCCACGAATATGGTGAAAAACACTCTATGTTTATTTGTAGAAGTATACAAATAGCAGGTAATCACGAGTTTGTAGTAAATACCAGGTGCAAAGCTGAAGCAGGAAGCAGGAGGTAATATGAACTTGCAGGAAACACCAGGTACACAGCTGATACAGGGAAGCAGGAGATATGGAGAGATCCCAAACAGCAAGTAACCAGATGCATACTAGAAGGCAGGAACAACAGGATGTGACAACAATAACCTGCAATGTATGCTGGAAGTGACAGGTATAAGTAGGAGAACTCATAGGTGTAAGGAATAATTAGTTCAACAAGGTTAACTCCTAAAGCACAAGAAACAGGCACAATAGCAGCACCTCTGGTCATCAGAGGTACTTCTGCTAACACATAAAATGAAACACAAATAAAGTCCAAAGGTCCAGGAGGCAGAAGCTGTCAATACAAAGCAGCAAGCTTGTAGGTCGTTACACCATCTTAGCAGCAGTATCCCTGTTGGTTCTTCCCACAGATCTTACAACTTCACTCATATGGCAGACACAGCAGCCTACACCATTGCCTTCAAGAAAATCACACAGCTTCCCTTTAGCTTGGGTGCTGGTCACCCTAACAGGCTTCAGTCAACAGCTGTGAATTACTCTCAACCAATGGGAACTTTGTCTCTAAGGGATAGAAGTCTTGAGGGAACTAAAGTGAAAGTATGCAAAGAACTACATCTACATTCTACAACCATTTCTAGTCTTCAGGTCAAGTCTTGAAGATAATAAATATAACATCTAAATAATTTTCCCATGAAGGGTCAGGCTATCAACATACTGGCTACTTTCTACGCAAAATTTCCATACATAGACTAATCTCACTCTCAGCAACTTACCATTTCCAAAAGACAAAAGAAAAATCAATCTGATGCGACAAGATTTATTTTTTTAAAGAAAAAGGGTGACCATCCCGATTGACCCGAGAATCCTTAGAACCAGGCTTGGCCAGGGAAGATCCACAATAAACCACTATTCAAACAGAAGTCTGAGCCATTATAGAGACATTTAAAACTAATAAGACAGCCCTCTGTCAAAAAAGTCAGATAGTTGTTAATGGCAATATGGCATGTGATCCTGAACTACCAGAACCGCTTCACTAGGTGTTCACCTATAGCAGCCACCTTTCCAAGGAATTTGATGTGTTCCAGAGCACTCGGATGCTGTCAGGTCTTATGCTCATAGTAGTATTAGCTGTTGATCACAATAATGCCAAATGTGTGGAAAGAACACGGAGGGAGATAATGTGCAAATGTGATGGTATCAGAATACTCCAAAACAAACTGAGATCAAGACAGGCAAGGGTTAATGCAATTCCGTTAAACAGGCCAAGGTCAGGGCAGGCAGATATAAGTATAAATCTGTTTAATAAGTCAAGGTCAGGAGCAGGAGAAGACAGCAAATTCCAATGAGAAAGCTGGTAAAAACAGTGAGACAGAATGAGATCAGGATACAGTGGCAGACTAGGTCAAGCAGGAACTGTGACCAGCATGGGTGTAAAACAGGAAGGGGTTTAAAAAGCCAGAGGAACCAATGAGAGATAAACAGGCAGTTAGCTGCACATGTACAGCAACACTATTTGTAAGCAACTAGGCAACGGATGCAGGTAACTTATCTGAACAAAGATTAACAGCAAGGGCCATGAATACATGCTTGTAATGCTTGTGATCAATCCAGATCATAGTTTATTATCAAACAAATGTTTGCCAAGGGGGGAGTCACAATCTTTTTTCTTTAGCTTTTTTTATACATGTTTCAGGATTTAGAACAGTGATGGGCAACAGACGGCCCTTGGGCTGCATGCGATCCTCTAAGCCCCCAGCTTCTATGCTTTAATGTAAGATAAACAAGATATAACAAAAAGACAGCCAGGGAAATGTTAAATTCTTCATGCGAACAGGAATTTCTGTACCAGATCTATACATTTACTTACATCAGTATGTATGATGTGATCACAAATAATTTTGTCTCTATGATAGAAAAATATAGTTAAGTATTTAGTAATGTAGGAAAATGTTGTAATAGACAGTTTCATAGTTTTTTCAGAGTTTTTGGCTTTGTACTGTACAAGATCCTTTTATATTCAATTGTTTAGCCTGTTGACATCTAAGATCATAATCTCTGGTTTTGAACTGATCAATCAATCTTACTGGTACAAATGTTGTCAGTAAATGTGTTATATCTAGCCCTTACAAATTGGCTTTTGGAAGGCTTTTTAATAGTCTCGGAGAGTGGCAGTTGTCTGTTTTCAACAAATTGTTGTAGAGTTCCTGTATAGGTCTGTACTAAGATTACTTTGGTCTAGTATAATGTTTACATATGAAGCTATTGGCATTATATTTTAATGACCTGATAGAATTGCAAACAGTATTCCATTCTGACATCATATGTAATAAGTCATCTTTAGCACTACACCCAAAAAAAAATACATTATTCACAAACCTTTGATAATTAAAAGTATATTTCCAATATTTTGCACAAATCAATGAAAAATAAATGATCACTGCCCACCATAAACAAATTTCTCTGTCTTTCACCCAACCTAAAATCATTTTAGTGCAAGCTAAATTAACCAAAGTCATGAAAATGTAAGACATACAAGCTTTGTATGTTTATAACAATGGTGGGCAATAAGTGGTCCGTGGGCCACCAGTGGCCACCGAGCCTTCACATGCGGCCCCTCAGCCAGCTGCTTCTTATCTAATTATTTACCTGATAAGCAGGGAATTAGACAGAATGAGGGCAGATGACTTTGGTGTCATGTGACCTTCACTGCACAGTACAGGGAAGTCATGTAGCACATGTGCACTCCCTCCTTTCTCTGAGCAGCCCTTTTAAACATTTACTAAATCTCCTAAAAATAAAAGGGGAGGTGTTGCCTATAGCAACATATCAGATTCTAGCTATCATTTTTATATGGCAACACCTCCACTTTTGCTTTTCAGAAGGTTTGTTAAATTTACCCCCAGGAGTTTTAAAAAACTATCAATGTAAATACTGATGAATCCTTTAAAGACTCAGAAGCAGAAACTATTGGTCTTCTAGGGAGATTAAATACATATTTATGCATTTTAACAGGACATGCAAAACTGGGGCTCAAGGGATATCTGAAATTAATGTCTCGTAAAGAGTACGACTAATACTTGTACTAACTCATAAGAAGTTTCAATTTCTTTTGAACTGTAGAGGTGGGGGTCAGTGACTCACAATATATCTTTGTATCAGTTAACTGCTTATTAGCTTCTTCATCTTTGTCTGCTTTCTAATTACAATTAATAGAGCTAACCATTGAGTTTTGTTTAAATTGCTACAAAAAAGTCAGTTGGTGGGTACATATCAAAGTCCTTTATTGATAAGGGATTCTTCTTTGGATAACAAAGATCAAGGATTAGATTTACTAAACTGCGGGTTTAGAAAAATGGAGATGTTACCTATGGCAACCAATCAGATTCTAGCTTTTATTTATTTAGTGCATTCTACAAAATGACAGTTAGAATTTGATTGGTTGCTATAGGCAACATCTCCACTTTTTCAAACCCGCAGTTTAGTAAATATACCCCTAAGTATGTATACCCCATAATACAGGGAAAATATAATGTATTTCAGGTGGTATCGTTAACATTGGAAGTAACTGAACATAGAACTACTTGATTAATCATATGAAAAATAATAATCTAAATAAAACATAATCTACAAGGAAGCATCAATTGTAATGAAATACATCTCTTCGTGAGGAGTTTTACTTGTTTTCAAGACACATTCAACTCCATAAAGTGTTTCTATGTTAGGCACACATCAGGCATTCAAATGTGTATACTTACTGTGACTGGATCACTGATAAATAACTTCTGGTATAAATTTATTTAAAGGAAATAGCGCAGGGCGCTTATTTATATAATTGCACATGCACTTATTTTTGATATTGTGTATATTTTGGTAAGGGAAATCTTTAATTTCTGAGACCAGGGGAAGAAATTTTGTTATTTGTACTCACTACAATATCTATATAATATAAGGGTCATACAATAAAGTCATACATCATCCACAATATATGTTTGGAATTATTTAACACCTCAAAAAAAGTAGTGCAGAGTATTATAGAATAATATTGTTAAAAAAACATGGTAAATGATAGTAAATTTTTAATATAAAAGATGCCTGAATAGCTTCTCCCCAAAATTGTTATAGTTCTGCTTACTTACTCAACTGTACAATATATATTACATGTTATACATAATGTATATATTATGTAACCGTCTCCTGGGGTAGATGGTAATGTACAGCAGCAGAGAAGCAACACAAGTCCAAGGTTTTGTTACAACTGGCCTCAGACAGTTTTATTAAGCATAAAAAAATAGAGAAAACGTTAAAATAAACACCTTGCCTGTTTGGCACTAACTAAAAACACAGGAACACCCTCTCTCCTGTGAAGGACCTTGTGTTTCACATATAGAACTTAATAGTCATCATTTGCAGTGTCTCTCAGGAGGAATCCAACCTCCTCCCCATGTCAGAGAGAGACAGAACACCTTGAATGCGCAACTCCTGATTACCAGCACTTGCTAGCTGATTAGAAAACCCAAAATGGTTCTTATAAATAGAGCACACCATTCTCTCTTCATCTATACCTCAGGAACCCTTATACTGGCTCTTCCTATTGCTGAGAACACTCTTTGGGAAGCCTTTTCCCACACAAAATCTCCCTTGGGTTTAAAAGCATATAAGACAGCCTGGGACATGTATAACTGTCATTTGTCACTTCCCCAGTGCTTCTGTCACAATTATAAATAATAATTATGTTTCTTTCACTTCAAGAAAAATGAAATAATAATTGTGCACTTCCCCCCTCATGAACAAGTAAATACTAATTGTTCACCTTTCCCATCATGAATATCTAAATAATAATTGTTCACTTTTCTGTCACGAATCACCCAACCAGTTAAGTTATCAGAAACTGTTGTAGATGAGAGTTTCACCTTTAGCAACGGCCGTTCCCATGGAACCAGACATGTTCGCCTGTACTTGGTTGTTCCCAGGACTTAATCTCGAGTAACGATAACTTACCTCAGGTAGCTGGACACCACAAAGGACTTGGTAGTGAAATGCTGAGCAGGGATCTCCATGGCAACAGGGATACAAGATACACCTGGAAGAGAGTAAGCAAATATAAGAAGCTGCAGTAGGATGTAGAATCAACCTCCACCAGTATAACAACTTGGCAGTTTAGAGTAGAATAGATGACTCCCGGACATTCCGGGAGAGTAGGCAACTATGAATATACGTAATCGGGGTCACAAGCTATAAGGTCAATACAGGCAGCAATATACGTAATCGGGGTCATAAGCAGTAAGGTCAATCCAGACAGCAATCAGGGATGGTCAGGTTACAGGCATAGTTCAAAACAGAGTTTCAGACAAAAAGTAGAATATACACAGGAACAGGCGCATGGAAAAGCAAGCGTGTGCACTCTATAACTGGCAATGATTCAGTGAACCTGACAAGTATTTAAAGCAGTAGTAGCCATCAGGGCAGGTGTCAGATCAAGCCGAAGGTGAGTGTTCATGTTATCACACCCAAGCTGACGTCAACACTGCAGCAGCAATTACCTGCTGTTCCTAACACTTTCCCTTCATGAAGAACTATTTGTGTATTTGTGCAGAACTTCCTTAACCTGCAGCCTGGAGGGAGCAGCAAAAGCTGCACGATCACGATCTGCCAGTTCAGACAGGAACCTATAATGATTAGGAGTCCACAAGCCCATTTTTGTACAACAAAATTTCTACACAGCTTTCCAGAAGTTAAGCAAAGTAAAAACGGATAGTATTTATTTTTACTTAAATTGTAGTGTTTGCAAAAAGCAGTCCAATGCCAATGGAAATTAAACAAAGTCATTCAAATTGTAATTTGGAATGGATAATGCAGTTCTATGTTACATATTGGGCCTGAGCCATTAAGGCATGTATCTAGCTGTTTTGAGCGTATGCCCCACAAAATCGATCTGGACATGCACAGAACCGGCTGATTTTTGGTTTAAAAAAGGCTTACTACAGCCTACATTTTAGGGGAGTTGAACAGGGTGGGGAATGGGTGGAATAACAAAGGCAATGTCACAGGCAGTGCCCAAGTCAGTCATATCTCCTGCAGCAGCTAGGGATCTAGTCTCAGTGGTTACGACCTGGATGTAGTAGACAATGTAATAATAAATAATATTTTTTTTCAAAAAAGTGTGTTATCCTACCTTCAAACAATATTAACCCTTGTGCTGCCAGCCTAATGCTGGTCGGAGCAAAATCAGGGGGGGGGGAAGCGTGAAGACCCCTGATTTTACTCCAACCAGCACTATGCAAGCCAGCCGGGGCTGTTGGCACTATAGCAGAGGAACCTGCAGCATGGGGTCCCCCTGTCATAATGACAAACTAGCTCCAGGCTGGTCAGCACGGGGCTGGATTCCCTAGGCAGTCTGTACTCAGCAGTGAGCATGATGTCAAAGAAAAACACTGGGCACATAGTTACTCCAAACTGACTGATAACCACAAGTATGTCCATGCAGCATAAAAGTGACAGGCTACTCCAGAAGCAAAAATTGGTAAGTTACCTTTTATATCAACTCTTCCCCATACCTCTTAGATTGTAAGCTCATTTGGCCGGGACCATCTTTACCTTCTGAAACTTGCGCAGAGCATTGATTTTTCTCCTTAGCCTGCAGGGAGCAACAAAAAGCTGCAAGATCACAATCTGCCAATTTAGACAAGAAAATGTAATGAGTTAGAATCCGCATGCCCTTCCTTGTACAACAGATTTACTACCCAGCTATACAAAAGTTTAGCAAAATAACTATGGACCATAGCTATTTTTATTTAAGTTGCAGCTTTGGTAATATGACTATAAATCAATTAGATATGAAAAGTCATCACAAATCTAATTTAGAATGGATTATGCCATTGGATATATTAAATGCATTCAAACTGATTTAGTGTTTGAAATTCCTCTATCCTATAGGTAGCAGGTGGAAGGGGGTCATTTGTTTTTTTCTTTGTTGGTTTCAAAGTAAAATATTTGTTACATCATTCTTAGTGATCTTCATCAGGGAATAGCCCAATTCCACCTCGTTTATAGAGCAGGCGTGTAAAGAAACACATAAAACTGAAATGTGAACTATAGGGACACTATGAAACATTTGGAATTGCAATTACCGCATAGACACACAAATGCTGAGGACTATACAAACAGTCATGGACAAAAGTTTTGAGAATGACACAAATATTATTTTTCGCAAAGTCTGCTGCCTCAGTTTTTATGATGACAATTTGCGTATTCTCCAGAATGTCATGAAGAGTGATCAGATGAATTGCAATTAAATGACAATGAACTTTATCCCAAAAACAACATTTCCACTACATTTCAGCTCTGCCACAAAAGGACCATTTGACATCAAGTCAGTGATTCGCTCGTTAACACAGGTGAGAGTGTTGACGAGGACAAGGCTGGAGATCACTCTGTCATGCTGATTGAGTTAGAACAACAGACTGGAAGCTTTAAAAGGAGAGTGGTGCTTGAAATTGTTCTTCCTCTGTTAACCATGGTTATCTGCAAGGAAACGCATGCATTCATCACTGCTTTGCACATAAAGGGCTTCACAGGCAAGCTGCTAGTAAGATTGCACCTAAATCAACCATTTATCGGATCATCAAGAACCTCAAGGAGAGAGATTCAATACTTGTGAAGAAGGCTTCAGGGCGCCCAAGAAAATTCAGCAAGCGCCAGGACCTTCTCCTAAAGTTGATTCAGCAGCGGGATCGGGGCACCACCAGTGCAGAGCTTGCTCAGGAATGGCAGCAGGCAGGTGTGAATGCATCTGCACGCACAGTGAGGTAAAGACTTTTGGAGGATGGCCAGGTGTCAAAAAGGCCAGTAAAGAAGCCACTTCTCTATAGGAAAAACGTCAGAAACAGACTGATATTCTACAAAAGGTACAAGTATTGGACTGCTGAGGACTGGGGTAAAGTAATTTTATCTGATGAATCCCCTTTAAGATTGTTTGGGGTATCTGGAAAAATGCTTGTCTAGAGAAGGAAAGGTGAAGCAGCAAACTTTGTGAAAAAATAATATTTTGTCATTCTCAAAACAGTGAGACAAAGACTTTTGGAGGATGGCCTGGTGTCAAGAAGGCCAGCAAAGAAGCCACTTCTCTCCAGTAAAAACATCAGGGACAGCGTCACAAGCTGCTGTGGCTGCGGGCACCGCTGAGACTCACTCGCACCTGTCCCCTGCGTCCCGGCCATGTCCTTGACCACCGGGACGTCACATGCGGTTTCTGACCCAACCGTTGCTAGGGCAAAGGCCTGACGCCAATGTTCAGAGTACCGAGTCACGCCAATACAGGGCCGCCGGACACGTGCGCATTAATTAGTAAAGTCTGCTGCGGTTTTGCTAATACACACACTGTTATAGAATTAAGACCTGGGGGCATCCGAGAACCTGTGAGCACATCAAGCTCTATGGGAAAGGCAGCTGCTATAGGCGAAGACCTCTACCGCTGGTTCTGTAAGTTTAATACGAGACCGGTCAGCCTAACAGACAGGCTGACATTCTGCAAAGGGGACAGGTATGAGACTGCTGAGGACTGGGGGTAAAGTAATTTTATCTGATGAATACCCTTTCAGATTGTTTGGGGCATCTGGAAAAATGCTTGTCTGGAGAAGGAAAGGTGAGAACTACCATCAGTCCTGTGTCATGCCAACATTAAAGCATCCTGAGTTAATAAAATTAGTAAGAAGTGAGCGCTCGATTGCTCCTTTGAGGAAACAATGGTCAGTGGTCTGGAAAGCTGAATAATTAATTAAATGACTAAAATGAATCCTAGGTGTATAAAAATTGCGACAAGAATGGGCAACCATCAGCCAATATGTGGCTCAGAAGTTGATTGACAGCATGCCAGGGCGAATTGCAGAGGTCTTCAAAAAGAAGTGTCAACACTGCAAATATTGACGCTTTGCATAAACTTAATGTAATTGTCAATAAAAAGCCTGTGATGCTTATGAAATGTTTGTAATTTTACTTTAGTATAATATAGAGATGTGCACCGGCGACTTTTGGTGTCTCGTGTTTTGTGTTTTGGATTCGGATTTCCGCAATGTTTTGGGTTCAGATTTGTTTCGCAAAACACCTGCCGAAAGGTTTTGGTTCGGATTTAAGGTTTTGGATTCGGATTTTTTTTTTAAAAAAAGCATAAAAAGTTCAAAAATCAAGTTTTTTGGGCTTATTTTCACTCCTACGCTATTATTAACCTCAATAACATTCAATAACAAGCATTCCCACTAATTTACCGTGTATTCTGAACACCTCACAATATAGTTATTAGTCCAAAACATTGCAACGAGGTATCTTTCTGGACTGCGTAGTGGAGTGGTCCCCACAATATAATAAGAAAACCATCAACTGGTCTTAATCGCACCAAAAAATGTACCTGGACTGCGTAGAGGAGTGGGTCACCACAATATAAATTAAAAACCCTGAACTTGTATGATTCGCACCAATAATGTACCTGGACTGCATAGAGGAGAGGGTCACCACAATATATATAATAAGAAAACCATCAACTGGTATGAATCGCACCGAATAATGTACCTGGACTGCGTAGAGCAGTGGGTCACCACAATATAAATTAAAAACCCTGAACTTGTATGATTCGCACCAATAAATGTACCTTGACTGCGTAGAGGAGTGGGTCACCACAATATAATTTAAAAACCCTGAACTTGTATGATTCGCACCAATAAATGTATCTGGACTGCGTAGAGGAGTGGGTCACCACAATATAATAAGAAAACCATCAACTGGTCTTAATCGCACCAAAAAATGTACCTGGACTGCGTAGAGGAGTGGGTCACCACAATATAATTTAAAAACCCTGAACTTGTATGATTCGCACCAATAAATGTATCTGGACTGCGTCGAGGAGTGGGTCACCACAATATAATAAGAAAACCATCAACTGGTCTTAATCGCACCAAAAAATGTACCTGGACTGCGTAGAGGAGTGGGTCACCACAATATAATTTAAAAACCCTGAACTTGTATGATTCGCACCAATAAATGTATCTGGACTGCGTAGAGGAGTGGGTCACCACAATATAATAAGAAAACCATCAACTGGTCTTAATCGCACCAATAAATGTATCTGGACTGCGTAGAGGAGTGGGTCACCACAATATATTTTAAAAACCCTGAACTTGTATGATTCGCACCAAAAAATGTATCTGGACTGCGTAGAGGAGTGGGTCACCACAATATAATAAGAAAACCATCAACTGGTCTTAATCGCACCAATAAATGTATCTGGACTGCGTAGAGGAGTGGGTCACCACAATATAATTAATAAAAAACCCTCCACGGGTCTGAATTTCCCCCAAAAAAATTCTGGACTGTGTAGTGGGGTGGCCCCGGTACTAAATTTGAAACCTGGCCCACAATACCTCCTCCAAATTCCAAGTGTAGTGTTTATAACATATTAACACTACACTAATTCTAGCATGTCAAACCCTCTTGTTTTAAATAATGACAGGGCATTTAACTTTTGATTAAATTTTTGTAATTTGTTGACATTATCTTTTACTTTTTGAACATGGCAAACGACTGTTGAATGGTCACATAATGCCAAAAAAATAGTTGCAAGATGGAATTGTCCTTGGGCCCTCCCACCCACCCTTATGTTGTTGAAATAGGACATGCACACTTTAACAAACCAATCATTTCAGCGACAGGGCCTACCAAACAACTGTGGCTGAAATGATTGGTTTGTTTGGGCCCCCACACCAAAATAACAATTCATCTCTCCCTGTACAAACTAAACAGGCTCTACAGAGGAAAGATGTCGTCCTCATCCTCAACCTCTGATTCCTCTCCCCCTACAGTGTGTACTTCCTCCTCCTCACACATTATCAATTCGTCCCCGCTGGACTCCACAACCACAGGTCCCTCTGTACTATCTGGAGGGCAGTGCTGTATTTCATTGAGGAATTGATTATTAATTTTTATAAACATCATTTTTTCAACGTTGTGAGGAAGCAACCTCCTTCACCGCTCACTGACCAGGTTCCCCGCTGCACTAAAAACTCTTTCCGAGTACACACTGGAGGGGGGACAACTCAGGTAAAATAGAGCCAGTTTGTACAGGGGCTTCCAAACTGCCTTTTTTTCCTGCCAGTAACAATATGGACTGTCTGACATGTCTATTTGGATGGTGTCAGCAAAATAATCCTCCACCATTTTTTCAATTGTGACAGCATCCAATGCAGCGACAGTAGACATGTCTGCAATGGTTGGCAGGTCCTTCAGTCCGGACCAGATGTTAACAGCATCCCCGCCAGCGGCTCTTTTAGGAAAACTGTGTAAGAAAATGAGGGTGGAGCTGTTGGCATGTCACGGTCCTCTTCAGAGGACAATCTCCTGACCAGAAGGTCTTTGCACCGCTGTAGACTTGTGTCCGCCGGAAACAGAGACACAACATACGCTTTAAACCGAGGATCGAGCACGTTGGCCAGAATGTATTCCTCTGACTTTAAAAGAGTGACCACCCTCGGATCCTGGCAAAGCGTACGAAGGGCTTCATCCACAAGAGCTACATGCTTTGTTGGATCGCAATGCTTTACCAGCTCCTCCCTCACTTTCTCCAGCTGCTTCTGCAACAGCCTGATCAGGGGAATGACCTGACTCAAGCTAGCAGTGTCGGAACTGACTTCTCGTGTGGCAAGTTCAAACGGCTGGAGAACCTTGCACAACACGGAAATCAGTCTCCACTGCGCTTGACTCAGGCGCATCCCCACTCCTTTGCCTATGTCGTAGGTGGCTGTGTAGGCCTGAATGGCCTTTGCTGCTCCTCCATCCTCTGCAGCATATAGAGGGTGGAGTTCCAGCGCGTCACAACCTCTTGTTTGAGGTGATGGCATGGCAGGTTCATGCTTTTTTGATGTGCCTCTAGTCTGCGGTAGGCACTGGCTGAATGCCGAAAGTGTCCAGCAATTTTGCGCGCCACCGCAAGCATCTCCTGCACACCCCTGTCACTCTTGAGGTAATGCTGCGCCACCAAATTAATGGTGTGTGGAAAACATGGGACGTGCTGGAAATTGCCCATATTTAATGCCCGCACAATGTTACTGGCATTGTCTGACACCACAAATCCCCATGAGAGTCTAAGTGGGGTAAGCCACTGAGAGATAATTTCCCTCAGTTTCTCTAATATGTTGTCAGCGTTGTGCCTCTTATTAAAGCCTGTAATACACAATGTTGCCTGCCTTTGCACGAGCAGCCATTTTGTAGATGCTGCTACTGATGCAGCTGTTGCTGTTGCTGCGGAAGTCGATGCATCTACCCAGTGGGCTGTCACAGTCATATAGTCCTTTGTTTGCCCAAAACCACTTGTCCACATGTCCGTGGTTAAGTGGACAGTGGGTACAACCGCATTTTTCAGAGCACTGAGGACACTTGATCGTACTTCTCTGTACATTTTTGGTATCGCCTGCCTAGTGAAGTGGAATCTCGACGGGATTTGGTACCGGGGACACAATACCTCCATCAACCCTCTAAATCCCACTCCACTGATGGCGGACACCGGGTGCACGTCTAACACCAACATTGCAGTTACAGCCGCAGTTATACGCTTTGCAATAGGGTGACTACTATCGTATTTTGTGGTCATGGCAAACGACTGTTGGACGGTCAATTGTTTTGTGAAAGACTTAACGGTCTTACGACTTCCCCTCTGGGAAGATGACCGACTAACAGCAGCAACAGCAGCAGTGGCAGTAGTAGGCGTACCGCTGCAGGATTCCTCGGATGAATCCCGTATTGGAGAGGACTCAGTCTGGCTGCTGACTTGGGCTGCAGGACTCAATCTGATGGAGATCGTGGAGGAAGTTGACGAGGAGGGTGTTGCTGGTGTGTATCCAACTGGACCACGGGATTTAGGTGTCCCTGTACCGATGACGGTCCTAGCCCCAGTTCCTGAACTAACCACTGAACTATGAAGGTTATTCAGGTGACGTATAAGGGAGGATGTCCCTAGGTGGGCAAGATCCTTACCCCTGCTTATTTGAGCTTTACATAAGCTACATATGGCCATACATTGGTTGTCCGGATTTGGATAAAAATAACTCCAGACCGAAGAGGTGCATTTTTTGGTCTTCTGACCAGGCATGACGATGGGCTTTTTCATCCCATGGACATCAGCTGTTTCCCCCCCTGGTGCCTCATTTACAATAACCACATCACCATCCCCATCATCAAGTTCCTTCACAGCGCCAGCTACATCATCAATAGCCTCCTCCCGAGCCACCTCTTCCCGTACAGTGATGGGAAGGTCAGGCTTGACAACCACCAACACCCTTGGACTCACCTAGGGGATTTGTGATAATTTCTCTTTAGAAGGCAGAGTTGTTTGCTGTTTTGTTGCTGACAGCATAACTCTCTTCAATTTTTTGTAGGGGGGGAGGAGGAGGAGGGCTAAGATCCTTGGGTGTAGATGGACCACTAGTCATGAACACGGGCCAGGGCCTAAGCCGTTCCTTGCCACTACGTGTCGTAAATGGCATATTGCCAACTTTACGTTTCTCCTCAGATGATTTTAAGTTTCTCTTTTTGCTTTTTTTTGAGAACTTGGGCTTTTTGGATTTTACATGCCCTGTACTAGGAGATTGGGCATCGGGCTTGGAAGACGACGTTGATGGCATTTCATCGTCTATGTCATGACTAGTGGCAGCAGCTTCAGCATTAGGAGGAAGTGGGTCTGGATCTTTCCCTACTTTATCCTCCAAATTTTTGGTCTCCATTATATGTAGCACAAGATACTGCAGAATGTGTGAACCTGGTAATATTGCAGACAGTACCAATGGATTTATACTGCAGGATTGGTTTTGCAAATTTTGTTGTAATTAATTTTTTTTAAAAAATTTTTTTGTATTTTTTTTATAACTTTTTTTTAATTTTTTAAACACTTGGGAATAATGGGGAAATAACTATGCCCTTAGAAGCACAGGACACAGGACCACTGGACCACTGGACTGAACAGGACACAGCACAGGACCCAGCAGCACCACTGAACTGAAAATCGACAGAGCACAGCACAGAGCACCACTGAACTTTTACTGTTGAATGTGTGAACTTGGTAATATTGCAGTACCAATGGGCTTATACTGCAGGATTGGTTTTGCAAATTTTGTTGTAATTAATTTTTTTTTTATTTCTTTGTATTTTTTTTTTATAACTTTTTTTTAATTTTTTAAACACTTGGGAATAATGGGGAAATAATAACTATGCCCTTAGAAGCACAGGACCCAGCAGCACCACTGAACTCAAAATTGACAGAGCACAGCACACAGCACCACTAAACTTTTACTGTTGAATGTGTGAACTTGGTAATATTGCAGTACCAATGGGCTTATACTGCAGGATTGGTTTTGCAAATTTTGTTGTAATTAATTTTTTTTAAAATTATTTTTTTGTATTTTTTTTTTATAACTTTTTTTTAATTTTTTAAACACTTGGGAATAATGGGGAAATAACTATGCCCTTAGAAGCACAGAGCACAGGACACAGCACCACTGGACTGAACAGGACACAGCACAGGACCCAGCAGCACCACTGAACTCAAAATTGACAGAGCACAGCACACAGCACCACTGGACTGATACTGCAGAACACAGCACAGCACAGAACTAAACAGCACAGCACAAGATCTACCAGGACAGAGGACCACCTAACACACCCTCCCTCTACCCTGATCAATGCCCGAGTGAAGATGGCGGCGACTAGCGGGAAATTTATAGGATCCGAGTATCGCGAGATCCGACAGCGGGATTATGACTCACAGCCTCGGTTTCAAGTTTTCATTTGGCGCCAATACCCGGATCTGTCTCGGATCCGACTCGGATCGGAAAGCTTCGGGTGGGCTCGGATTCACAAAATCCGAGTGCGCTCATCTCTAGTATAATATAGTAACATCTGACAAAAAGGAAAACCAATACTTGTGTCATTCTCAAAACTTTTGGCCATGACTGCAGATTATGCATATATATATCAATTGGTATTTTAAATATCCAAATTTAGAGGTAAAAGAAAAAAAGAAACAGTTCCCAGAAATATTCTCCATGGATAGATGTAGCCAAACAAGCTTTTGCTTGTGTAAGTAGTCAGGTAATGACCTCCTCATCATGACCATATGATTGCAAGGAGATATGTCTCAAACCAGTTAAGCATGAGTTATTCATTATGCAGTGTATAAAAAAATATATATATATAAAAACATATACAGATAATATAATAAAATATATATTCCCTGATTATGGAAAAATTGAAAGACAGTTGTTGATAAATCCCGAGTCCTCAGCATCAATACTTTGCTAGTTTTAATTGATTAATAACCCTTATATATGCAAATACAAATGGCCACAGAAGTTCCATACATAAATTCTAAACGTTCTGTAACGCTTGCTGTTCAAAGAATCAGGACAACAAAGTCCCCTACTAGATATTGTGGTTAGAATATATTATCCAAAAACAATTCCACATAAGGCAATCCAATAATATTCCAGATGTCCTGGAATATTATCGACCTCTGATGAAACCGCCCCCCTTTCAAGGTGACACGCATCAGGTATTATTAGTGGTAAACTGACTGAAATGCCCAGCTCCTCGTATACTAACAGCAAAGTGGATTTTTTTGGCCTTTCCGATGCCTTTTTGGATTGCATAAAGTTTGGAGCACTCCATTCGAATCAAAGTATGATTGATTACATCTATTTACAGTGGAATTTTTCTTGGCTTCAAATTGTTGACTAATTCATGGGATTCCTGTATCCTAAATAATAGCTATGGACATCTTTCTAAATATTGATTGAACAGTCTTATTGACATCTGGAATATATTATGTTGTAGCAGCGGTTGGTGAAGTATTTTATCACAATTTACCTGTTAGCGCCTAATTATCTGTTTTTTTGTGTTTTCCGCATAATGCAGTGTGACTGATGCCGAACAAGTTGACCAGTGTCTAAGAAGTTGGTCTCTGTTGCAAGCAAGAAGTTGTCGTGTGTGCATCACTAGATGGATGCCCGTGTCACACGGTGGTTAAGTGATTAACACTTCTGCCTCACATCACTGGGGTCATGAGTTCAATTCCTGACCATGGCCTTATCTGTGTGGAGTTTGTATGTTCTCCCCGTGTTTGCGTGGGTTTCCTTCAGGTGCTCCGGTTTCCTCCTACACTCCAAAAAAACATACTAGTAGGCTAATCGTCTGCTATCAAATTGACCACAGTCTCTCTCTCTGTCTGTCTGTCTGTGTGCGTATGTTAGGGAATTTACACTGTAAGCTTCAATGGGGCATGGACTGATGTGAATAAGTTCTCTGTACAGCGCTGCGGTATTAGTGGTGCTATATAAATAACTTATGATATATATATATATATATATATATATATATATATATATATGCAAGGATGTAAATGTTTTTGGCCATGACTATATATAGGCCTTCTCAGTGCTTTTTTTCCCATTGAACGCTGGGAACGGCGTTCCGGCACCTTTTTTTTGAAACTTTTTTTTTACTTTTTTTTTTTCTCTGCGGTGCTGCTACAGTGCAGCACCGCATCTGTGTGTGTGTGTGTGTCCTGCTTCCGTCGGCCGGAAGCAGGGCAGCGGGAGGAGCAGTGATCGAACTAAGGAGAGTGAAAAGAAGGTAAGTAATACTGACTACAGAAAGGGGGAAGGGGCGAAAGTAGAAGAGGGCTACAGAAAAACAAAGGGGGAGCAGAAAGAAGGCTACAGAATAGAGGGGGAGCAGAAAGAGGGCTACAGAATAGAGGGGGAGCAGAAAGAAGGCTACAGAATAGAGGGGGAGCAGAAAGAAGGCTACAGAATAGAGGGGGAGCAGAAAGAAGGCTACAGAATAGAGGGGGAGCAGAAAGAAGGCTACAGAATAGAGGGGGAGCAGAAAGAAGGCTACAGAATAAGGAGGGAGCAGAAAGAAGGCTACAGAATAAAGGGGGAGCAGAAAGAGGGCTACAGAATAAAGGGGGAGCAGAAAGAGGGCTACAGAATAAAGAAGGGGAGCAGAAAGAGGGCTACAGAAAAAGGAGGGAGGTGGAAAGAGAGGGCCACAAAAAATCCAGGTTGCAGAATAGGGGTGAGAATAGCTAGCGGCCATATGTGAGAAAAGTTGGTAGGCAGCCGCAGCAGGGGACATGTCAGTGTGTAACAGGTGAGTGATGTCCAGTTGTTATGTTTGTTTTATTAAATTAACATATGGGGCCTCCCCTCTAGATATCCTGCGTTTACTTCATCAGTCATCTGGACTGCAGCCTTGCCAGCCAACCAGGAGGAGGTAGGAGTTATTATTTTTATTTTACAATTGTCAAGTGTGTGAGGGGCAAGGAAGGGAGTAAATTTATGTGTGTATATATATATATATATATATATAATTTTTTATTTTTTTTCATAAAAGATTAATAAGACGTGAGTTCCGGCACCTTTTTTTTTACAAAAAAAGCACTGGGCCTTCTGATTTAATTAAAGGGTACTTTTATGTCTGGTTTAGAACATTTTGTGGTGGTACCAGATGGACCTTTCTGAATCTAGAGCATTCTAAAGCATGAGTAAATGATGAGTAAGGTGATTTTTAGTCTAACACTTTGAAATGGGTAAAGCACGGCCAATGATAGGCCAGAGTGAGAAGCACCCAAGGGGGGTGGAGAACTCATTGTGTTGGTATTTGGGCCAGCTGAGCCACATTACAGTATTTGAGTCAGTATCTTACATTATATTTAGACAGGAGTCCTGAATAAAGGATACAATCTTAATATCTACATTTTATAAGGAGATTTGGCAGACGTTTTTGGGAAACAGGAGGTCTTTGCAAAGCTTGGGGACAAATCATATGCAGATCATTTCAGATACATGTTTTTACTGTCTATAACACAATGTTAAACTGTGAAACGAAATGAAATGAAAAATGATTGTATGTTGCTGCTGTTGACCTAGTACTTTATTGGCTTTCAATATCGTAATCACATTATGTACTTCTCTGATTGTGATTTATTTAAGGTTTATTGGGTCCCATTCAGAGAGATGGGATAAATTTAGAAAGACTTTTAATAGAGACTATTTAGAGAGATTACATCTTATTTCACCCACAGCTGTCATATACAATTGATCACATGTGGACTCATCTTTTTATTTAATTACAAAAGCCAGCATTCGCAATAATATTTCATGCATTGTAAGCATTATCTTTAGCTGGGTCAATTACTACCAAGCCTGGTGCTTGAAAACAAGTTCATAATTTCAACATTACTGTCACGAGCCGTGGCGGTACGGCATGAACTAGCAGCCGGGCGTGTGTTTTAGTTTCTGTGCTCTGTTTTTATCCATGTGGCATAGATGTAGGAGGGTGTAGGGACAGCCTCCAACACCAGGGGGAGCTCTCATATGATTTAAACTGCTTCACTTATATTTTTATACATGCTTCCTGGTTATGTTATTACCTATGCTAGTTCTAGCTAGTAATTAATTAGCTGCCTCCTGAGGATGATTGTCAGCCCTATCCTCCTCTGTCCTGATTGGCTCTTAGTACTATTTAGGGCAGTGAGATCTGAGCCTCACTGCCGGTTATAGCGTCCTGTTTCAGTACTGCTGCCTGCTCCTTTGTCCCTGTGTTTGGTGTTTAACCTAAGATTGATTCTCCGTGTATGACCCTTGCCTGTTCCTGGATTCTTAACCTGTGCCTCTGACCCTGATCTACTGCCTGAACCCGGATTCTGATTCTCTGCTAGTGACCCTGATCTTTCGCCTGTCCCTGGATTCCAAACCTGTGCCTGTGACCTCTGACTTTGGTTTGTTCTGTGGATACGCTGTCTGCTGCCGGCACCGACTCTGCCTGGACCCCACGCTGCTGTCCGCCATAACACTCTATTCCTGGGTTCTCCTTAGCCAGTACACAACTCTCGACCCTCTGTTAGTCTGCGGCCAAGTCTGTCCCCACCACTAGGGGCTCCAGTGAACACCAGGCTTTCGGAGCAGACTCCAGGTTTTGCTGTACCGGCTGGAGGGGTTCCTAACATTATAACCGGCCATGAAGATTGGTGTTATATTGCCATGGATAACAGCGACTCAAATCTTTCTCCAGCCCAGGTCCTGGCTAACCAAATCCAGGCGATTTCGCAAGTAGTACAGGGCCTATCCCAGCACTTGGCAGCTCAAGAAAAGGCTTCCAGAAACCTGCAGCCTCAGCAAGCCTCCACTAGCGTCATATAAGAGCCAAAAATGAACTTGCCTGACCGGTTCTCGGGAAGCAGGTCTGCTTTCCGCAACTTTAAGGAGAGTTGCAGGTTATACTTTCGCCTGAGACCACGCTTGTCCGGTTCCGAACAGCAAAGAGTAGGGATTGTTATCTCTCTACTCCAGGGCGACCTTCAGTCTTGGGCCTTCTCCCTTCCACCAACCAGTCCAGCCTTACAGACCGTGGATGCCTTCTTCCAGGCCCTGGGGTTGCTATATAATGACCCAGACAGGGTGGCCTCAGCTGAGTCTCATCTCCGGGCATTAAGGCAAGGACGACGTACCGCTGAGGAATATTGTTGTCACTCACCGGACCGTGAGTGCCTCTTCCCGGACATTTAGAAACCGTGGCCGTCCTCCATCCTGAGGGTCTGCGCATGCGCAGCCCTTTCCTACCCTTCAGTGTATGTCCCTTTAACTTAATTGGCAGATCAGGCAACACTCCCTATATTAAGCACCTGTGGTCAACACCACGTTGCCTGATCTTGGAGTCTCATTCCCCATGAGTCTCTGAAGGTGTTCCTGTGTTTCCTCGTGTATTCAGCGCTGCTGATTCCTGTGGTTTCCAAACCACTTCTACCTCTGTGGTTTCCAAACCACTTCTACTACTGTGGTTCCCATACCGCTTCTACCATCAAGTGTATCATCGTGACTGTTAGCTGATTCCTATCCGCTGCCTCCGTGCACTACAGTCTTCTAAGCCACTTCAACTCTATCTCATATCATTGTGACTGTTTGCTGATTCCTATCCGCTGCCTCCGTGCACTTCAGCCACTCTCCACATCTACTCACCTGTTCATCATCAAGACTGTCAGCTGATTCCTATCCGCTGCCTCCGTGCACTACAGTATCCAGCTTGCAACTCGTCTGTGTTTCCTCATCGTGACTGTTAGCTGATTCCTATCCGCTGCCTCTGTGCACTACAGTCTCCAGCGTACAACTCGTCTGTGTTTCAACATCGTGACTGTTAGCTGATTCCTATCCGCTGTCTCCGTGCACTACAGACTCCAGCTTGCAACTCGTCTGTGTTTAATCATCGTGACTGTTAGCTGATTCCTATCCGCTGCCTCTGTGCACTACAGTCTCCAGCGTACAACTCGTCTGTGTTTCAACATCGTGACTGTTAGCTGATTCCTATCCGCTGTCTCCGTGCACTACAGACTCCAGCTTGCAACTCGTCTGTGTTTAATCATCGTGACTGTTAGCTGATTCCTATCCGCTGCCTCTGTGCACTACAGTCTTCATCTCATCTCTCCCGTGTTTCCTCGAGACTGCTGCTATTATTGCCATCCGCTACTCTCCGTGATCAACAGCTCCTGGTCTACTCTGCTCACCCGTGTTCCATCGCTATTTGCACCTGCTGGTTGCTACTGGTTACCTCCGTGTGTCCGCAGAGCCCTGCTACTGCTGCCAGCGCTAATCGTCCATCTACTGCTGATCCGCTCTCCACGCCTTCCCTGTGTTCCGCTGGTCTCTACCCGCCTGTCAGCATTGGATTCGTGTCTCATCTGCTATCCTGCTGCTAGATCATCACCATTCTCCTGGGTCCTCCAAGAGTCCAGTTCCGCGTTCTACCGATTCCTGTGGATTCGTGTCCCTGTTGGTTTACTTACCTGTGCGCTGCACCTACTAGACCTCTGCTTCATCCATCCAGGGACTTCTCATCCTGCCGGCCTCCTGCCGCTCAGGTATCGCTGCACTCCTGTCTGACTGCCTGCTTCTGAACCACGGTATGCATACTTCTCATTGACTGTGCTGGTGTATTGCATATCTTGCTGGACTGTGTTGGTTCTCCTCTGGAGTCTGCTATCCGCTGAGTCTGTTGCCATCATTGACTGTACTATCTTGTTCCGGATTACTTCAAGAGACTTTCCATATTTGCAGTGCTGTTCAGTCATTCATATATATATCTATATTGTGCATATTACTGTGGATCGTGTTAAGGTGCCGTGTTTACCCTGTGTTGCAGTCTCTCCCCGTGCACCTCCTCACATATATATTCAGTGGTACAACTTGCTAGTAGCAGACCACTGATCCCTGTTTCCAGTATCACCTGTTCCAGTATCCTCTCACATAGCAGTGGTACAACTTGCTATCGCAGACCACTGACTCCCCGGATACCTCCACTTGGATTCCATTCCTTCACTCAGACAGCGGTACAACTTGCTATCCGCAGACCGCTGACTCTCATCACCTCCTCGTTTCTGTTGGACATTCCTCCTCACTATAGCAGTGGTACAACTTGCTATCGCAGACCACTGACTACCTTCACGTGTCCTTGTCCATACAGTTCCTCGTGTACTATTACCTCCATATTACCAGTGTTGCTAGTCATAGACTTTCCTGAGCATCTCATCATCTGCTATTTACTGTTCCGTGATCACCCTGCTACCAGAGTACCCTATTACCACCTATATTGCTCTGGTAAGCCTACCACCTGGTGATCCCTGGGTAAAGACTCCTAGTGCCCGTGACAGTAAGATCAGGCCATGACAGACCCAGATACGGAACCTACCGCCAAAGAGATGCTGCAGCATCTGGTCAGCCGTGTGGAGCAACAGGATGCCCGCCAACAGCTGTTACTTCAGTGTTATCAATCATTAACCTCCCAAGGAACATCTGGACAGACTGTGACAGCCACTACTGAGGCTCCTGTGCTTTCCTCCGTTTCCCCAGTGCCATCCCAGGTGTCTACAGCTTCTACGCTTCACCTGCCTACTCCGTCAAAGTACGATGGGGATCCCAAAACTTGTAGGGTTTTCCTTAACCAATGTTCAGTCCATTTTGAGCTCCAACCTCAAAATTTTTCTACCCATCGTTCCAGAGTGGCCTATCTTATCTCTTTGTTTTCTGGACAAGCCCTGGCTTGGGCCTCCCCTCTGTGGGAGAGAAATGACCCAATATTGCAAGATAGTGCCAAATTCATTTCTACATTCCGAAGTGTGTTCGATGAACCAGGTCGTGTGACCTCCGCTGCTTCCAGCATCCTCCGTTTGCGACAAGGATCTCATACAGTAGGCCAGTACGTCATTCAATTTAGGATCTTAGCCTCTGAACTTCAGTGGAACACTGAAGCCCTAGTTGCCGCCTTCTGGCAGGGGCTCTCCGATAAAATTAAAGATGCACTGACTACCCAGGAGCTTCCTTCGTCACTTGAAGATCTGATCTCTCTTTGCCATCGTGTTGATATGAGATTTCGTGAAAGAGAAGCTGAGAAAACAACTTCTGCTAAAGCACCTCTTCGTTCAAACCCTCAATTTCGTCCAGTTTCACCCTCTGTGATTCCCATGGAGATAGGACGTTCCAAATTATCTTCAGAGGAGAGGAAACGAAGAGTAAAGAATAGACTCTGTATCTATTGTGCTGATTCCACTCATATGCTCAGCTCTTGCCCTAAGAGATCGGGAAATGCCAGGCCCTAACTAGTTCTGGAGAGGTGAAGTTAGGGTCCCTGGAGTCCTCTCCATCTTCTATGAAATCTAAAGTCTGCGCTTTTGATGTTACGATTTCCTTTGCTACCAAAACCTTTGAGTCACAGGCATTGATTGATTCCGGAGCAGCAGGAAATTTTATTTCCAAATCATTAGTGCATCAATGGTCTCTACCAGTGATTACGTTAAAAACACCCATTACTGTGACGGCTATAGATGGATCACGTCTCATCAACGGTCTCATCACCCAGAGTACGTCTCCAGTAACACTTCAGATTGGTGCCCTGCACCATGAAGAAATATCGTTTTTAATCCTTCCAGTTACGACAAGTTCGATTGTCTTAGGCCTTCCATGGCTTCAGTGTCACTCTCCTCAGATTGACTGGCGCACTCCTCAAGTTACGTCTTGGGGGTCTGAATGTTACCATCGTTGCCTTTCCCAAGTTTTTCCTCTCAAAGTACAGCAATCCTTCATCTCATCTTCCTCACCGGGACTCCCTCCTCAGCTTCATTTACTGATGTGTTTGATAAAGCTCAGTCTGAACGTCTTCCTCCTCATCGTTCTTGGGATTGTCCGATCGACCTTCTACCTGGCAAGACTCCTCCCAGGGGCCGGGTCTATCCACTCTCGTTACCTGAAACTCAAGCCACATCTGAGTACATACAGGAGAACCTCCAGCGTGGGTTTATTCGACCTTCCACCTCTCCCGCTGGAGCTGGGTTCTTCTTCGTCAAAAAGAAGGATGGATCATTACGCCCCTGCATAGATTTTCGTGGACTCAATGCCATTACTATCAAGAATCGGTATCCCATTCCGCTGATCACTGAGCTATTCGATCGCATCAGGGGAGCCCGTATCTTTACTAAGTTGGATCTTCGTGGTGCCTACAATTTAATTAGAATCCGTTCCGGTGACGAATGGAAGACAGCGTTCAACACCAGAGACGGGCATTACGAATATCTGGTAATGCCTTTCGGGCTGTGTAATGCCCCCGCTGTTTTCCAAGGCTTCATCAATGAGATCTTTCGGGACTTATTATATGTATGTGTCGTCGTCTACCTGGACGACATATTGATCTTTTCACAGGACCTGCCTTCTCATCACCAACATGTGGCAGAAGTCCTCTCCAGGCTACGGAAAAATTCATTGTTCTGTAAATTAGAAAAATGTTCATTCGAATTGCCCCAGATTCCATTCTTGGGGTATATAGTTTCCGGAGTTGGCCTGAAGATGGATCCAGACAAGGTGAATGCTGTACTACATTGGCCCCAGCCAACTACTCTTCGTGCTATCCAGCGTTTTTTAGGTTTTGCCAATTACTATAGACGCTTCATTCAAGACTTTTCTTCCATTGCATCTCCTATTGTGGCCCTGACCCGGAAAGGGGCTAATCCTAAGCAATGGTCATCGGAGGCTCTCCAAGCCTTTCAAATTCTCAAAGAGTCCTTCTCTTCGGCTCCAATTCTTCGACAGCCTGATGTGACACTTCCCTTCTTCCTAGAAGTAGATGCCTCTAATGTGGGCTTGGGAGCCATTCTCTCCCAACGCTCGGAACAGCAAAAATTCCATCCTTGTGCCTTCTATTCTCGGGGTCTTCTGCCCGCAGAGAAGAATTATACTATCGGGGACAAGGAGTTACTGGCTATCAAAGCTGCATTAGAAGAATGGAGATACTTATTGGAAGGAGCTCGCCATCCGGTGACGATCTTCACGGATCATAAGAACTTGTCATATCTCCAGTCTGCCCAATGCTTGAACCCTCGTCAAGCAAGATGGTCTCTTTTCTTTTCCCGTTTTGAATTAATTATAACCTTCAAACCAGCTGCCAAGAACAAAAAAGCTGACGCTTTATCTAGAGCTTTTGTGACGTCCTCTGATGTAGAAGAGGTTTCCAACCATACTATTCTAGACCCCAAATGTATCTCACTGGCTGCTTCATCCACCAAAATGCTACCATTTGGGAAGACTCTCGTGCCTCCTACTCTAAGGAGGAAAATCCTTTCGTGGTTCCATGCCTCTCGTTTTTCTGGACACGCCGGTGAACACAAGACCTTTGAGATTCTCTCTCGAAATTACTGGTGGCCTTCAATGAGGAGAGACGTCAAAGAGTTCATTGCTTCCTGTGAGTTATGTTCCCAGTTCAAATCCTCCCGCAGAACTCCAGCAGGGTTGCTGCGACCACTACCCATTCCGTCCAAACCGTGGACCCATATTAGTATGGATTTCGTTACTGATTTACCACCTAGTAAGAATCATAATACTATTTGGGTGGTGGTGGACAGATTTTCGAAGATGGCTCATTTCGTCCCTCTGTCTGGTTTGCCTTCCTCGTCTATTCTGGCTGAACATTTCATTAAAGAGATCTTCCGTATCCATGGATGTCCGTCTGAGATTGTGTCAGATAGAGGAGTACAATTCGTTTCCAGATTCTGGCGAGCCCTTTGTAAAACCTTGGGCATACGATTAGCACTCTCATCTTCTTACCATCCGCAATCTAACGGACAAACTGAACGAGTCAATCAAGATCTTGAGACTTTTATAAGGATGTTCTCTTCAGCCAATCAAGACAACTGGGTAGAATTGCTTCCCTGGGCTGAATTCGCCCATAACAACATGTACCATGAGTCATCATCTAAAACTCCATTTTTTGTGGTCTACGGTCACCATCCGTCTTTTCCGGAATTTCCTGCCCTCCCGCCCACCCAAGTTCCTGCTGTGGAGACTGCTTGTCAGACCTTCAAAAATATCTGGTCTCAGGTCAAAACCTGTTTAAAGAAGACATCTAACAAATATAAGTCTTTCGCAGATAAGAAGAGGCGGGCTATTCCACCACTAAAAATTGGAGATCGTGTCTGGTTATCTACCAAAAATATTCGTTTGAAGGTTCCTTCTATGAAATTCGCCCCTCGTTTCATTGGTCCATATAGGATCATTCAAATAATCAATCCAGTATGTGTTAAACTTCTTCTTCCTAAGAATCTTCGGATTTCCAATGCCTTCCATGTGTCTTTACTCAAACCTCTTATCATCAACCGTTTCTCAACTCCTCCCTCAGCTCCGCAGCCAGTTCAAGTTCATCAGGAGGAGGATTTCGAGATTACTGAGGTATTGGATGCAAAAATTTCGCGAGGAGTCCTCCGTTTCCTCGTTCATTGGAAGGGCTTTGGTCCTGAGGAGTGCTCTTGGATCAAAGCTGAAGATCTTAATGCTCCTGCCCTTTTGAAGAAGTTTTATTCCAAAAATCCGGACAAGCCCGGTTCCAGGCGTTCTGTGCCCACCTTTAAAAGGGGGGGTACTGTCACTCACCGGACCGTGAGTGCCTCTTCCCGGACATTTAGGAACCGTGGCCGTCCTCCATCCTGAGGGTCTGCGCATGCGCAGCCCTTTCCTACCCTTCAGTGTATGTCCCTTTAACTTAATTGGCAGATCAGGCGACACTCCCTATATTAAGCACCTGTGGTCAACACCACGTTGCCTGATCTTGGAGTCTCATTCCCCATGAGTCTCTGAAGGTGTTCCTGTGTTTCCTCGTGTATTCAGCGCTGCTGATTCCTGTGGTTTCCAAACCACTTCTACCTCTGTGGTTTCCAAACCACTTCTACTACTGTGGTTCCCATACCGCTTCTACCATCAAGTGTATCATCGTGACTGTTAGCTGATTCCTATCCGCTGCCTCCGTGCACTACAGTCTTCTAAGCCACTTCAACTCTATCTCATATCATTGTGACTGTTTGCTGATTCCTATCCGCTGCCTCCGTGCACTTCAGCCACTCTCCACATCTACTCACCTGTTCATCATCAAGACTGTCAGCTGATTCCTATCCGCTGCCTCCTTGCACTACAGTCTCCAGCTTGCAACTCGTCTGTGTTTCCTCATCGTGACTGTTAGCTGATTCCTATCCGCTGCCTCTGTGCACTACAGTCTCCAGCGTACAACTCGTCTGTGTTTCAACATCGTGACTGTTAGCTGATTCCTATCCGCTGTCTCCGTGCACTACAGACTCCAGCTTGCAACTCGTCTGTGTTTCATCATCGTGACTGTTAGCTGATTCCTATCCGCTGCCTCTGTGCACTACAGTCTTCATCTCATCTCTCCCGTGTTTCCTCGAGACTGCTGCTATTATTGCCATCCGCTACTCTCCGTGATCAACAGCTCCTGGTCTACTCTGCTCACCCGTGTTCCATCGCTATTTGCACCTGCTGGTTGCTACTGGTTACCTCCGTGTGTCCGCAGAGCCCTGCTGCTGCTGCCAGTGCTAATCGTCCATCTACTGCTGATCCGCTCTCCACGCCTTCCCTGTGTTCCGCTGGTCTCTACCCGCCTGTCAGCATTGGATTCGTGTCTCATCCGCTATCCTGCTGCTAGATCATCACCATTCTCCTGGGTCCTCCAAGAGTCCAGTTCCGCGTTCTACCGATTCCTGTGGATTCGTGTCCCTGTTGGTTTACTTACCTGTGCGCTGCACCTACTAGACCTCTGCTTCATCCATCCAGGGACTTCTCATCCTGCCGGCCTCCTGCCGCTCAGGTATCGCTGCACTCCTGACTGACTGCCTGCTTCTGAACCACGGTATGCATACTTCTCATTGACTGTGCTGGTGTATTGCATATCTTGCTGGACTGTGTTGGTTCTCCTCTGGAGTCTGCTATCCGCTGAGTCTGTTGCCATCATTGACTGTACTATCTTGTTCCGGATTACTTCAAGAGACTTTCCATATTTGCAGTGCTGTTCAGTCATTCATATATATATCTATATTGTGCATATTACTGTGGATCGTGTTAAGGTGCCGTGTTTACCCTGTGTTGCAGTCTCTCCCCGTGCACCTCCTCACATATATATTCAGTGGTACAACTTGCTAGTAGCAGACCACTGATCCCTGTTTCCAGTATCACCTGTTCCAGTATCCTCTCACATAGCAGTGGTACAACTTGCTATCGCAGACCACTGACTCCCCGGATACCTCCACTTGGATTCCATTCCTTCACTCAGACAGCGGTACAACTTGCTATCCGCAGACCGCTGACTCTCATCACCTCCTCGTTTCTGTTGGACATTCCTCCTCACTATAGCAGTGGTACAACTTGCTATCGCAGACCACTGACTACCTTCACGTGTCCTTGTCCATACAGTTCCTCGTGTACTATTACCTCCATATTACCAGTGTTGCTAGTCATAGACTTTCCTGAGCATCTCATCATCTGCTATTTACTGTTCCGTGATCACCCTGCTACCAGAGTACCCTATTACCACCTATATTGCTCTGGTAAGCCTACCACCTGGTGATCCCTGGGTAAAGACTCCTAGTGCCCGTGACAATTGTGTAGAATTCCGGCAATGGTCCACCGATAGTGCCTGTAATGATCCGGCACTGCGGAGTCAATTCCGGCTGGGTCTCACCGAGCAAATTAAAGACTCCTTGGTTTAGTATCCGGTACCCGTCTCTCTGGCAATTTGATGTAGCTCGTCATTAAAATTGACCGTCGAGTTAGAGAGAGGATAGCTGAACGGGAGTCGTCCATACCTGTTGGCTCACCACCCAGTTCTAGTGCTACGTTGCCAGATTCCCCTGAACCCATGCAGCTGGGTGCTTACCGCCTGCCTCCGGAGGAACGCTCCAGAAGACGCTCACTAGGTCTTTGTTTATATTGTGGCCAACCTGGCCACCTCGTACGCTTCCATCCCAGCAAGTCGGCAAACGCCAAAGCCTAAGCGCTGGCGAAGAGGTGCGCTTAGGCCTACAAATTATCTCTTCAGAAAACTCTTTGTTGGTTCCTGGACGGCTAGCCTTTTGTGACAAATCCGCAGATGTGACAGCTTTCCTCGATAGTGGTGCAGCAGGTAATTTTCTGGATATTCACTTGGCTCGGACACTTGACATTCCGGATATCAAGTTAGGCTCAAGCATTACCACCTGTGGTTTGGATGGTAGCCCCTTGCCTGGGGGTAGAATTCTCGCGAAGACTCCAATGGTTCAGTTGTCTGTAGGAGCCCTCCATGTGGAGGAACTCTCCTTCTACCTAATTACCTGTCCCTCTGCTCCATTGATTCTGGGGTATCCTTGGCTTCGCAGCCATAATACCCTTGTTGATTGGAAAAGAGGGGAGATCATCCGTTGGAGCCCATCATGTTCTGTTGCTTGCCTGTCTCTACCTCTTAGAGTACTCCAGCCTAGTCCTGAGTTACTATCTGCACCCTATCAGGAGTTCAGTGATGTATTCTGCAAGAAGAAAGCCGATTCACTTCCGCCACATTGGGATTATGAATGTGCAATAGATCTGGTACCAGGATCCAAGTTGCCCAAGGGGCGCCTCTATTCTCTATCTATCCCTGAGACCCAGGCCATGGAGCAGTATGTGGAGGAAAACCTGCAAAAAGGATTTATTCGTCCTTCTAAGTCCCCCTTAGGAGCTGGTTGCTTCTTCGTATCTAAGAAAGATGGTAGCCTTAGGCCTTGCATTGATTTTCGTGGTCTGAATAACATCACTGTTAAGAACACGTACCCTCTGCCTTTGATCTCCGTCTTGTTCGATCAGCTTAAGGCAGCCACCATGTTCTCAAAGATTGACCTCAGAGGTGCTTACAATCTCATCCGAATCAGAAAAGGGGATGAGTGGAAAACAGCCTTCAACACCCAGTCAGGACACTACAAATATCTTGTTATGTGATTCGGTTTATGCAACGCTCCGGCAGTCTTCCAAGACTTAATCAACGATGTGTTGCGGGAATTCCTTGGAAAATCAGTGGTCGTCTATCTGGATGACATCCTAATTTACTCACAATCCTTTTCTCAGCACCGTCAGCAAGTTTGTGAGGTCCTACTGAAGTTACGTGAACATCATCTCTACGCTAAACGAGAGAAATGTGAGTTTGAGGTGTCCACTGTGGCCTTTTTGGGGTATATTATCTCTTCATCAGGATTCGCAATGGATCCCGCTAAGGTTCAGGCAATACAAGATTGGGTCCTCCCTACTAACCTGAGGGCGGTCCAAAGATTCCTTGGCTTTGCTAATTATTATCGAAGATTCATAGCTTCATTTTCCTCCTCGGTGGCTCCTATCACTGCTCTCACCCGAAAAGGAGCCAACCCAGCTGAATGGTCTCCAGAAGCGTTGGCGAGTTTTTCAGCCCTCAAGGCCGAATTTATGTCAGCACCAGTTCTTAGACACCCAGATCCGGAACTCCCATTCATTGTAGAGGTAGACGCCTCAGATGTTGGTGGAGGGGCCGTCCTCTCTCAGAGAGACCGTCAGACTAAAAAATTGCATCCCTGTGCTTACCTGTCTAGAAAGTTTTCACCCACAAAGAAAAAATACGACGTTGGAAACCGTGAATTATTGGCTATCAAGTGGGCCTTAGAAGAATGGCGGCACTGGTTAGAAGGAGCCACACATGTAATTACGATCTTCACTGATCATAAAAATCTCCAGTATATCCAGACCGCAAAAACCTCAAATCCCAGGCAGGCCCGCTGGGCTTTGTTTTTTACCCGGTTTAATTTCGTCATTACCTTTCGTCCTGGTTCAAGGAACACCAAAGCTGATTCATTATCCCGCAGTTTCATGGCATGTCATCCTCGGTCTCCTGATCCACAGTCCATTGTTCCCTCAACTTCCGTTCATATCGCCTTAACGCAGGACCTTGGAGCTACTCTTCGCCGGTTCCAAAGAATTGCTCCAGCTAATAAATTATTCGTACCTGTTCATCTCCGAAAGTCTGTTCTCATGGAAGGCCATGATAACCGCTCGGCAGGTCACTCAGGAATCCAAAGGACCATTGAAGCTTTGTCTCGCTGGGTTTGGTGGCCTACTTTATCTTCGGATGTAGAGAACTATGTCCGTGCTTGCCCAGGATGTGCTAAAAACAAATCTTCTAAGATTCTTCCTTCTGGTCTATTGATGCCTCTACCTACCCCAGGTAAACCGTGGACCCATCTTTCGATGGATTTCATAGTCAATCTCCTACGGTCTTTCGATCATAACACCATTTGGGTAGTTGTTGACCGTTTCAGCAAAATGGCCCACTTTGTTCCATTACCCAAATTGCCGGATGCTAAACTGCCACATTGTTCATTTCACATATCTTCCGTCTCCATGGCCTCCCGGATGACATTTTTTCTGATTGAGGGTCCCAGTTCATTGTGCAGTTTTGGAGGGTATTTTGCAATTCACTTGGAATCAAAGTCAGCCTGTCGTCTGCTTATCACCCTCAGTCGAATGGTCAGACAAAGAGAACTAACCAAACTCTTGAGCAATTTTTACGCATTTATGTATCAAAGTTTTATGACAACTGGTCTTCTCTTTTGCATTGGGTGGAATTGCATATAACAACTCTTGCCATTCTGCAACTGGTACATCCCCTTTCTTATGTAACTACGGGTCTCATCCAAAGGCGAAATACCTCTCCTCTGACCATGTTACCAGGACTTTTGCCTTTACATCTCGGCTAAAGTCCATCTGGAAAAAAGTACACTCTGCTCTACGTCAAGCCTCTTGCAGGTCCAAAGTCCTTGCTGATCGTCACCGTGGTCCTTGTCTATTAAAAGTGGGTGATCGAGTCTGGCTCTCCACTCAAAACATCAGGTTGAAGCAACCCTGTAAGAAACTAGGACCTCGGTTTATCGGACCGTTCTCTATCGTGGAAAAAATCAATCCGGTGGCGTTCAGACTCCAACATCCACCATCCTTAAAGATTCCTAGTACCTTTCACTGTTCCCTCCTGAAAAAGACGGTTCCTTCCAGCAAGTTCCATCCTCACTCTGCAAATAGACCTCGGCCTCTGCTTGTGAAAAGTGACCATGAGTTCATCGTGGAGAGAATTCTGGACTCAAGAAAAGTGCAGGGTCAGGTCCAGTTCTTAGTGCACTGGAAGGGTTACAGCCCAGAAGAGCGAACTTAAATACCACAAAAGCGTCTCCATGCTGATAGACTCAAGAAGGAATTCTTTAAGAAATTTCCCACAAAGCCTGGATGTCGGGATTCCTTGACCCCTCCTCAAGGGGGGGTACTGTCACGAGCCGGGGCGGTACGCCACATCCTGGCATGAACTAGCAGCCGTGCGTGTGTTTTAGTTTTTGTGCTCTGTTTTTATCCTTGTGGCATAGATGTAGGAGGGTGTAGGGACAGCCTCCAACACCAGGGGGAGCTCTCATATGGTTTAAACTGGTTCACTTATATTTTTATATATGCTTCCTGGTTATGTTATTACCTATGCTAGTTCTGGCTAGTAATTAATTAGCTGCCTCCTGAGTCTGATTGTCAGCCCTATCCTCCTCTGTCCTGATTGGCTCTTAGTACTATTTATGGCAGTGAGATCTGAGCCTCACTGCCGGTTATAGCATTCTGTTTCAGTACTGCTGCCTGCTCCTTTGTCCCTGTGTTTGGTGTTTAACCTAAGATTGATTCTCCGTGTATGACCCTTGCCTGTTCCTGGATTCTGAACCTGTGCCTCTAACCCTGATCTACTGCCTGAACCCGGATTCTGATTCTCTGCTAGTGACCCTGATCTTTCGCCTGTCCCTGGATTCCGAACCTGTGCCTGTGACCTCTGACCTTGGTTTGTTCTGTGGATACGCTGTCTGCTGCCTAGACCCCACGCTGCTGTCCACCATAACACTCTATTCCTGGGTTCTCCTTAGCCAGTACACAACTCTCGACCCTCTGTTAGTCTGCGGCCAAGTCTGTCCCCACCACTAGGGGCTCCAGTGAACACTAGGCTTTCGGAGCAGACTTCGGGTTTTGTTGTACCGGCTGGAGGGGTTCCTAACAATTACAATCAAGAGAAAATCAGTTGGTGCACAATGCAGACTATTCATGAAGTGTCAGCTTTTGATGTGCGCATTTGTGCCTATATTTCTGCAGAAGAGCATAAGCAGTTTACTGAATAGGGTGGTGACATTTGTACAGAAGAAATTTGCACAAACAGTGGTGATGAATTGGGCAGAGTGAAGGCGTTCCTACCAACATTTGGAGCAGTGCAGAAAATAAAATTTCCCTTTTGTGGATGAGATGAAGGAGGGGAGCGGGCATTATTTAAAAGTGTTCTTCACTAAGCAGAAGGGCGTATTGCCATGTCCACTCTGCCAGAGCTAGAATCTCCTAGTTTTGTTTTCTACTTTTAAAAGGATTAATTTTGTAGCTCCATGTTGTACTTCCACGAAGAAGCTCATTTCCCTTATTTTCAGACACACTCTGTATATTAGCTTCTCCATAAAAATGTTCATGCACACAAAATTGGCACATGTAATAAAGACACTCTTATAACCTTATTGTCATGTAAAATACGTTTATTATTTTAATGAAAAGGATGGTAGCTGCGTGATAGATTGGACTTTGATGTGATATTTACACTTTTGAACAATTTGCTTTTGCACACACACTGTGATGCACTTCTAGAATGCTTTGACACCCTCTAAGGGAAGAGAGTACGTGTAGGTCAATGGACCACACTGACACAATGGTACAAAACCAAGGTGTTTTGTTGTGCAGATTGGGAATGCTTCATAAATGACATTGAAATTATATCAGCTTGCTAATATGTGCTATAAACTACAGGTCAGTAGTGCTATAGGCAGTGGTGTTACTCTTTATCTACTCTTCAAAAATTTGCTTTTAATGTTTTTGGGAATATATGAATGTAATCTCACATACTGTATGAATCCATTCATTTCTGTGATTCATGAATGGGGGGATTCCAGTCTCATTGTATGGAAGGGAAAAGAGGATATCTTTTATGTGTTAGTCAGAATTGAACTTAGGACAGAGCCCAAAAAAATGTTGTTCCAAAGTTCATTAAAGGATAATGCAAGATTGTATAATTGCAGTTCTACTTATGTAAAAATATATGCATATAAATATTATTGTTGTTGATTTGTAGGGTGCCACAGTGCCATGTAGTGCCTGACAGTGGTGAAAAGAGAGCAAATATAAAACAGACATACAAAGCAGATAAAATAAATACATGAAAACAAAGCATAAGGAGGGCCCAGCACATGACAGAGCTTACAATCTAGTGGGAAAACAGCTAATACAAGAGGAGTGAGCATGGCCGAGAGTGACAATAACAAGGGTGCACCAGAGTGAGTAGTACAGGTGGGAGTAGGGTAGATTCTATTATTATTATTATTATTATCTTTTATTTATAAAGCACCAACATATTCTGCAGCACTGTACAGTCATGGCCTAAAGTGTTGAGAATGACACAAGTATTGTTTTTCACAAAGTTTGCTGCTTCAATGTTTTTAGACCTTTCTGTCAGATGTTGCTATGGTAAACTGAAATAAAATTACAAGCATTTCACAAGTGTCAAAGGCTTTTATTGACCATTAAGTTTATGCAAAGAGTCAATATTTGCAGTGCTGACCCTTCTTTTTGAAGACCTCTGCAATTCACCCTGGCATGCTGTCAAACAACTTCTGGGCCGATTAGTAGATTGTTGCAGATTGGAAGACTGGGTGGATATTAAAGAAGTGAAGTGAAGCAATGCGGAAGCTTTTATGCAGGTAGTGGGTCTGTCCAGGGCCGGATAAACCATATGTCTAACTGGGCTACAGCACAGGGGCCTATGGCATCCAGGGGGCCCTTGAAAGTGCTCAGCAGCAGTATTGATCGGTCGGGGGCGGGGGCGCCCCCGGCGCGATCAGTGCTGCTGAGCACTTTCACTGCGGTCCTTCTCCGGCACTCTGTAGTCTCCTTACTGAGGAGATCTCGTGAGTCTCACTCTCACGAGATCTCTTCAGTAAAGAGCGTACAGCGCGCCGGAGAAGGAGGTAAGTGCCGGGGGCGGGGGGGGGGGGGGGGCGCGGGCAGCCCTGGATCACGGGGGGGGGGGGGGGGGCGTGGGCAGCTCAGATCACGGGGGGCGTGGGCAGCTCGGATCACGGGGGGGGGGGGGGGCCTCACGGGGGAATGGAGGCCCCCTTAGCCCAGGGGCCTCCATTCCCTTAATCCGGCCCTGGGTCTGCCTGTTGTGCTCTGGTTGAGGTTTGGACTGCCAGAGACTGTATGTGGTAGCTGGAGCTGCACTGTCTAGGGCTGAAGAGAGTGTTGATGTAGAAAGAGGTAATCAGATCAGGATAGTGTAGTTATAGGAGAGATTAGTAGTTTCAGTTCAGTTTTCAGTGACTAAGTCAAAGAAAGTAATACAAATAATTAGGCCTGTCCATATTAGGTATAAGGAGCCCAAAAATGGAAAACAAAACAGTTAATATATGATATGATTTTGAGCTGATATTTGCATTTTATTTAACTTAATTTTTCGGGGGGACTTTTATAGGTCTGTAAAAGTGGAACTTACTGGTGTAAGACGCACCTGGACCTCACATCAGCTGCGCAGGTATGAGCAGTTTTTAAAGGCCACTACCTGCTTCTAATTCTCATTGATTTTTCTGCTGCATTTGACACTGTTGGCCAATTAGTTCTCATACAGATGTTGCGTTATCTAGGTCTTCAGGACACTTTGCTCTCCTGGTTTTCATTCTACTCAAAGTACTTGATCACTGTATTTTTCTCTATATCCACCTTGTCTTTGCTTCCTCAATCAGTTAGAGTAAAAAAAAATCTCAGTACTAGGCCGTCTGCTATATCTATACCATTTTTATTGAAAAACGAATAAGATTCTTTGGGTTTCAGGATCACATGTGTGGAGGACACACATTTATCTGTCCTCTCCTGATCCTTCACCATCTGTGTTAGCTGGTAATACTGAATGTCTTTCTGCCATTTTATCTTGGATATCCTCTTGGCACTTCAAATTCAATCTTCTAAAAGTTGAGCACCCTTGTTCAGAACTATCCTTTGTTCCGCACATTCAATCTGTCTTCAAATTCTGTTGCATGCATCTTAGAAGATCTCTAGAATATGCATGTATCTCACACAAGACACTTCAAAATCTTATTGGTCTTTCCCTAACCAGACTTTTGATTTTGAACCCAGCGACTAGACTTAATTTCTTCACGTAAAGTTCTGCTGCTTCTCTCTGCTAATCCCTACATTGATTGGCTATACTTTACAGAATCTAAAAAAAAACAAAAAAAAAAACTTGTAGTAGCATGTAAAACTGTACATCTCTGCACTTGTTTCAAATATATCTCATAACACAATTCCTACACTCAGCCCAAAATCTCATTCATTACTTGCTCCCATTTATGGCTACAATCCTTTTTTAGCTGCACTCTCTCTGTGGAATCCCCTTCCTCTCCAAATGTATCAAATGCCTGAAAGTCTTCTAAACCAACCTAAAATATTCTACTTGATTACCCCACTATATACAGTACTCAACTTATTAAAATAATCTACTGAACCTGGTTTTCATCTGCTTTGCATTCTGCTTGCTACTCAGATGTGTTATGAAGTTGAAGTGTGTCTCCTCTGGACTGCTGATTGTCAGTCTTTACTTTTTACCCTCTCACCTGTCCTGCACTCATTTCCAGTGATAATGATACACACCAACTTCCTAGTTCCTGTGTGATTCTGACCTTCATCAAGCAGTCTCTGGTTCCGCATTCAGCAGTCTCCTGGTTGGTTGATACATGGCTTTGTAACCTATTGTATTCTGTTTCCTGATGGAAGCAGGAGACAACTTGAATATCCAACATACAGTCTGCTGGTTCTTGATATCTGGCTGTGCATCTGTATGCTATTCGTATAGCTCTACACAGTATCCTCAGGCACGGAACTGCAGTAAATATCATTGTCACTCTGCTGGACATTCACAGTAAAAACTGTGTATATATTAGCCTTGCGAAAAAGACTGTTATATACCTGCATTACCAAAAAGTTGGTGTTATATTCATACATTGTCTTTGGGCTGTGACTCATCCCTGCACTACTTTCGAGTCTGTATTTTCTACTGGTTTCTCTTGATTATTACAAAATCTAGTGCTTGTATTCAGACAATCATTATATGCACTGAACTGCAATAAACTTCATTATGTTTTTACTAAAACATCACCTTGTATTCCTGTTTATTCCTAACAGACCCTTTAGAAAACAAGGCTTACCACTGGCTATCCCCATTTTTACTGACCAAGCTAGCTACTGACTACCTGTGTACCGACTGATTTACTACTCGCTATACAGTTGTGTGCCAACCCAGCTGACATCTGACTACCTGCTTGTGTGCCAGCCTAGCATACATCTGACTACCTGGCAAGGTCTCTCTGATAAAATCAAGGATGCCTTGTCTTCTTAAGAGTGGCCAGTGACCTTGGATTCTCTAATTTCATTATGTAATAGAGTGGATATTGGATTCCAGGAGAGATCTTCTGAGAAAGAGAGTCCTAAATCTTTATCTATTCGATCAACTCCTCGATTTCAATCGTCTAGTCATTTGAATGAACCTATCGAAGTGGGTCGTTCTCGTTTAATTCCTGAGGAAAGAGAGAAGAGAATCAAGAATAAACTCTGTCTTTATTGCGGGGATGCTGGACATGTTCTTAAATTTTGTTCCAAACGGTCAGGAAATGCCAGACCATAGCTTGTTGGTCAGGCTGGGGGCTCTTCATCACTCTCCGAATTTTTCTTTTGATCAGATTTGTTTGTTTCCTGTCAGTTTACATTGGTCTTCGGAGACTGCTCATACTACGGCCTTATTGGATTCAGGGGCTGCAGGAAATTTTATTTTGTTAAATCTTGTTAAACAGTTGGCTCTCCCTACTATGCTTTTGGAGAACTCTATTATGATTACTGGTATTGATGAAGCTCGCCTCACCAATGGTTCTATTCAGCTCTGCACCAAGCCAATTTGTCTACAAGTAGGAGCCCTTCATCGGGAAGAGATTTCTTTCCTTGTTCTATCTTTGACTACTAGCCCGATTGTTCTAGGTTTACCGTGGCTTCATCTCTACTCGCCACAACTAGATTGGCCTTCTTCTCAGATTACTGCATGGGGAAAAGCCTGTACAGGGAGATGTCTTACCCAAGGTAAGCCTTTGAGAACTCTTCATGCATCAGACTCTAATATGTTGTTGCCACCACAATATTCTTCATTTGCTGATGTTTTTAAAAAATCTAATGCTGAACGGTTGTCTCCTCATCGTCCATGGGATTGTCCCATTGATCTAATTCCGGATAAAATGCTACCCAGAGGAAGTGTCTATCCATTATCATTGTCTGAACCTGAAGCTACTACTAATTACATTAAGGAAATTCTACAAAGAGGTTTTATTAGACCTTCTGCCTCTCCAGCTAGTGCTGGGTTCTTTTTTGTAAAGAAGAAAGATGGAACACTGTGGCCCTGTATTGATTATAGAGGCTTGAATAACATCACAGTAAAAAATTGATATCCTATCCCGTTAATTACTGAGTTATTTGATCGTATTAAGGGTGCAATTTTTTTTTTCAAAATTAGACCTTCGAGGAGCATACAATCTCATTAGAATACGAGCTGGAGATGAATGGAAGACTGCATTTAACACACAAGATGGCCATTATGAATATCTTGTTATGCCCTTTGGTTTGGGCAGTGCGCCTGTAGTCTTCCAGAGTTATGTTAATGAAATTTTCCATGATCTGTTGTATTTGTCTGTAGTAGTGTACCTCGATGATATACAATTTTTTTTCTAAGGATCTCCAGTCTCATTGTCTCCAAGTTGCTGAAGTTCTTTCTCGATTACGGAAAAATAATTTGTATTGTAAATTGGAGAAATGCTCCTTTGAAGCCTCTGAATTACCTTTTTAAGGGTATATTGTGTCTGGGACTGGTCTGCGGATGGATACTGAAAAAGTTCGGGCTATTCTGGAGTGGCGTTGTCCGAATACACTTAAGGCTATTCAACGTTTTTTGGGCTTTGCCAATTATTACAGACGTTTTATTTCTAAATATTCTACTATTGTGGGTCCATTAGTGGCTCTTACCAAAAAAGGTGCTGATACTCAACATTGGCCTCCAGAAGCACTCAAAGCATTCTCTTTACTTTAATTCCTGTTTCTAGTGCAGACTACTAGTTATGGTCTGAACCTGTAATTATTACACCTGTGTGCTGGTCAGTTCTGTTATGGGTCAGTCTCCCTTTATGAGGTCCCTCCTTTCTTTCTTGCATTGCTGGTTCTTCAAGTCATGCCCAAGTCATGTCTGTTTTATTCTGATGCCTCTGCTGGGATGCATTCCCGTGGAAACCGTGCTTTATTGCTGCTGCATGTCTGGACTTTATTGACTTCTATATACCTGTTCCACTGCTCGTGGTAAACGCTATGACCCACACCTGTTACCTACTCAGCCTGCATTGCTGACTACTATTACCTGTTCCACAATCCGTGGTAAGTTGCTATTCATCGCTGCTGTGTGTTTATCGCTGCTGTATGTTGGACTTCCTCGATCTCTGCACACCTGTTTCACTGCTCGTGGTAAACGCTATGATCCACACCTGTTACCTACTCGGCTGGCATTGCTGACTACTGCTAACATGTTCCACAATCCGTGGTAAACTGCTATTCATCGCTGCTGGGTGTTCATCGCTTTTGTATGGCTGGACTTTATTGATCTCTGCCTACTCCACTGTCAGTGGTAAACGCTATGATTATTCCTGTACCTATTCTGCCTGCACTACTGACTATCGTTATCTGGTTCCGTAATCCGTGACCAGTTGTGTTCATCGGGACTGAGTATGTTTGGACTTTGCAGATTCCTGTGCCTCAGTCTTATTATTAGTGGAGACTTTGATTATTGCATGTGCAGCCTGTATTAATGAATGTTGCTGACAGTTACTACTCTTGCATGTCTTCGTGATCATCACTTGCAAACTATTCAAGTTTTCATTGAACTTTTGTATTAATGTTTATAATAAAATGATAATCTTTGTTACCATCATTTGATGTCCGAATTGGATCATTCTTCTGCTATGTAACTTGTTCTATAGCTGTCACATTGGGAGCTTTCCTGGAGGACTGCAACCTGCAAGTTGGAAGCCACAGAAACTCATGTTCCCTTGCGGGAATCTCTGGTGAATACCTTCCATTTTGTTAGACTCCGCGCCTCCAGGGAAGTTTAGTCAATATCCATTGTGACTGTAGGATCTCACTCAATTATTCGTGAGCTAACCTGACAAGACCTTCCTTGAGGCAGTCTTCTCATAGACCTTAGGCAAGGTAGTCATCTCATAGACTTCAGGTAATATAGTCATCTCCGAGGCCACAGGCAAGGCAATCATCTCAGAGACCACAGGCAAGGCAGTCATCTTAGAGAACTCGGGCAAGGCTGTCATCTCAGAGACCTCAGGCAAAGCAGTAGTCTTAGAGACCTCAGACAAAGCAGTTGATTTGAGCAAGGCAGTCATTTGGACACCTCAGGCAAGGCAGTCATTTGGACACCTCAGGCAAGGCAGTCATTTTGGAGACCTTAGGCAAGGCAGTCATCTAGAACAGGAGGCAGCTGTCTCTGAGACCTCAGGTAAGGCAGTCATTTCAGAACCTTGGGCAAGGCAATCATCTCAACAGGAGGCAGCGACTGGACTCTCAAGACAGGAGATATAGATTAAAGCTAATGCTGATCAAACACAGGCCATTGCAGGCACCCTCAGGAAAAAAGGCTGGCACCTTCTGTGACAGGCAAGGGTTGCTGCTCTATTGTCTACACATCCATTAATGAATATGAAAAAGTCATGAAGATACCACAGTCCAGACTGGCATGGACTGGCATAGGCATGAATCAAAACTCAGCAGGACTGGAATGAACCTTCAGAGACCTGGGCTGGTGAATGCAAAGTAAGTAGTGAGAAGGGTAGAAATATACTTTCAAACATGCAGTTAAAAGAGGGTGCAATGAAATTGTGGTGCACTAAGCTCAAAATAGCAATTATATTGATTAAAATACTCAAGCTTTATTGTATCTTCATGAAAACATTTGAATTGATTCTTAACTTGGTCTTGGACTTGATTCTAAAAAAGCTAAATATTTTTCCAAAAGTTTTTTGTAAATGATGACAATAGAGATTTAAATGTATTATCTGTATGCCACTTCAGCAATGTTAATGTATCTGGAAATAATGTTCTTATATTTATTATATTGTGGTGTTCCTTTTATAAGGCTTTCTTGATTCTTCATGCAGCTCTTTAATTTTAGTATATAATATATATATATATATATATATATATATATATATATATATATATATATATATATATATATATATATATAAATTGCTCTTCTAATATAACAGCACCATCTAGTGGTAGTTTCTTGAAATATCACTATTTATTGCTTTCTAAATACAGTAATGCAGATTTGCTGCATGCAATTTGTTACATTTAACTAGGATCTTAGATTTCTCATACAGCCTTTATTGTGTTATCTCAGCTATAATTTCTAACAGTGTTGTCTTCAAGTGTCATACAATTTGTGGCTCTCTCAATATAATGAAGCCTTAGTTTTTTTAATTAGTTATAGTTCAAATGCTTATTATGCTTTTAATATATATTTATGTGTAATGAATGCATTGGTTTTCATTTCTTCATATATATTATTTCTTCTTGTAAATGTTTATCATCCACTCCAATTAGCACTTTTTTTGTTTTACAGTTGATTGAACACCACACTGATGTGTAATAATAGTTCATTATAGGATACAAATAAGTGCATTTTGTATTGCTCACTATATAATTTATTTGTTGTCAATTAGTTTTTTTTATATTAGTATGTTATTGCTATGAGGTGTATAGCTGACAATTATTTGATTGCTTTATCCTCCTTTCTTTCTCTTCCTGTTCTCTATCTAAGTGGGCAGTTTCGGGTCCCTTGTTTGGATGGGATTTTTGAGCCACTTCTCCTCTATAGTATCATTTGTACCTGTCCCTATACATTCATATTTATATTATATATTTCCTCAATATTTGAAGTAGTATACATTCAAACCACCAGCTCGCATTTCGCTTATATGCTTTTTCCAGGAACGGACTCATTCTGTGACAGGCAAGGGAGTCTGCTCTGATGTCTAAACAAGCATCGTCTTTAGAAAGATACTGGAGCACAGACTGTCAGGTGTCATTGTGAGAAACGCACAGACTGGCATAGACTGGAGTAGACAACAGAGGGGGTGCTCTTCCAACATGTACAATTGTATTATCAAAAAGAAGAGGTAAGGTTGGAATCACAGACACTCCAGTCCGCTAATATATATATATATATATAACTTCTATTAAATTAAAACCACTTTTATTTCATGATTATTGAAACTATATCTGAACCAGGTATTTGTAGGACGAAATATCTAAAAATCAAATAATAAACTGTCAGATGTACAGGGTGCCGGGTCAGAATTGATCTATAATGTCCAGCAATATAATATTATAATATATCTGATATTGGCACATACCATCCTTGTCATCTATATTTTGTCCAGCTTCTACATAAGAGTTACTTATTTTAATAGCACTTTCTATCTTTCCTTTTATGCACCTTATTATTTGACTTTTAGATATTTCACCTTACAAATACCTGGTTCAGATATAGTTTTAATAATCTTGAAATAAAAGAGGTTTTAATTTAATTGACAGTATATATATTAGCAGACTGGAATACCTTTGCCCTTTTGGGATTCTAACCTTACCTCTTCTTTTTGGGAGTAGGCATGAATCAAAATTGATTAGTGGAATGAACCTTCAGAAACATAGACAGCACAACTGTTGCTTCGAAATTGACTATTGTGATTTAGTCACTGATTTAGCGAGCAAGAACTAGAAAGCCCCTTTTTCCTCTTATCCTTTGATGGACAGACAGGCTGATTAAGTATTGGGTCATAAACACTAGAGCAGGCCTGTCCAACCTGCGGCCCTCCAGATGTTGTGAAACTACAAGTCCCAGCATGCCCTTCCAGCTATCAACTGGTTGTCTACCAGAAAAGCATGCTGGGGCTTGTAGTTTCACAACATCTGGAGGGCCGCAGGTTGGACAGGCCTGCACAAGGTCAGAAGCACAAGGTCTAAATTTTTGGATCAGAGCTTCAGCAAAAGCTACTAAATCTTTAAGCAATGTTTAATTATATGACTATACAAATAAAGAAAAAAAATCGAGTGCTGTATATATATTTTGTCAAATCTATAAAAATAAATCTTAAAAAAATAAAAAGTATACTTAAATTAAATCAGTGTTATTTGCAGATCTCTTCTTTATACAACCAATATTTTTCAGATGTGATGTGTTGAGGCACAGAAAAAAAACATAATAGTGTAACATTTTTCATACAATTAATATCTAACATAAACCATGTGATTTTCTTTTACAAAAAGCATTCAAGTCAGATTTTTAAACAAAATGGTTCCCACAATGTGAAGAAAAGAGATTTTCTTTAAACTTTGAAATGGTGATCTTTGCAAAGACACTTTCCACACATGCCGCTCCCTAATGTTAGAAATCTTACTGGAAATTTTCTTATATATATCATATGATATTGGTGAAGAAAATAAAAAGGAAATAAAAGACATCTAACGTAGTACAGTTTAAAAACTTTCGAAAATTATTTAATCATGTAATTAATACACTAACATTTTATTAAACAATAAAAGGCATGTAAAATTAATATCTGCAGACACTCCTACCAGAAAAGATGGGAAGACAAAAGCAGTGTATAAAAGATGTTTCCAAAATAACCCTGGGGTGAGAATACACTGGGAAGTATTTCCAATCCTTGATGTTATAAATAACCTGTTCCAAATCCAAAGAGTCCAAAACATAACACTCAGTTTTCCTCCTCCAACCTATGTTTGCTGACAGCATTCTTTCTCAATGTGCTTTCTAGTAAGTTTTCTCACACTAGGGGGCAGCATGTGTGAAAAGTGTCTTCACAAAGTTGTATTAAAAGTATTACACTATTATGTTTTTTTCCTTCTCTCAATACATCACAACTGAAAATTATCAGGTGGAGAAACAGGAGATCTGAAACAACACTGTTTGAATTTAAGTATAGCTTTTATTTTTTTATAGATTTAGTTTTATAGATTTGACGAGATGTATACAGTGCTTAATTTTTTCTTTATTTGTTTATTCATGTTTATGCATCAAATTTGTGTATGGTTTATTTAAGTTTAATTTGGGCTGCGGTTGACAGAGGAGTGCTGTAGGAACTTGTTTATTTGTAATGCTTAATTATATGAGCGAAACAGTAATCCACAGATTGAAAGTCATGGGGGTTAGCATAATATAGCTGCCTAAGCTGCTGAAGAAAATTTACAGGATACCTCCAGAATACAAAGGTAAAGAATAATTGTGTTGTTCAGACTCTGCGGGAAGGGTTGCCTCTTATTGCAACAAGAGGGTTAATTCTGTCATCGAGAGGCTGTGTAATAGTCCTCAAATCCTGTAAGAAAGGACTATTCTTTTCCATGAGGGGAGCAGTCCACATTAAGGTATCATCTGAACACCACAGGGATAATTCATACAGAGCCTTGTAGACCAGTTGGTTTGTGTAGCGTATCTTGCGAAACATTTTTCTGCACAAGGCCGGAAAGTGGGTGCACACATATGCACCTATGCCCATCTGGAGGGATGGGATGGGGCATGGACGGGGCATTCTAATGTTTGGCAAGTACAGTAAGTTGGCATATGTGGAATTGGGAGCACATACAGACTTAAATTCAGATAAGCCTTTTACAGCTGTGTTATTTGCACCAGCCTAGGTTTGTACCAGCAATATTGTGCTAAGACCTGGTGCTGTGTATGTGGGCAGGGCCGCCATCAGATATCATAGGTCCAGTACAAATGACGCGCCCCCCCCCCCCCCCCGATGAGCACCCCCTCCCCGATGAGCGTCCCCCCAAACAGAAAAACCTGAAAAAAAAATCTTTAAAATATACTTACAGTTTGAGATGTTGCAGCTGCTGCTCGCTGCTCCCTCTTCTTCTGCGGCGGTGGGAACAGTGGTGTGACGTCAGGTCACACCACACAATCGGTGAGAAGGGAAGATCACATGACCGCAGGGGCGGAGCAATGATTCCCCTGCGATCATGATTGGCAGCTGCCTGGCTGTCACAGGCAGATCACATGATCACAGGGGAATGATTCCTCCATCCCTGCAATCACATTCTGCTGCCTGGCTACCACGCTGACAGCCAGGCTGAAGACAGCAACAAACAGCAGCGCAGACCAGCGGAGACGCAGTGGAGACCAACGGAGACTGGAAGACAGCGGGCCCCCTGGTAAGTATGTGTTGCGCCACCGCCGGGCCCACTGGTGAGTCCATGCCCGGTACAACGGTACCCCCCTGATGGCGGCCCTGTATGTGGGTGTAAGTATGCCTACAATAAAACTGGCACATATGTACAGAAGCAGAGCAGGACACATCTTTCGATGCACATGGGCTGAAATATGCTTTTGTTGTCTCCACATTTTTAGGCTATAAATTATGTCTATGGGGCAGGGACTGATGTGGGTGAGTTCTCTGTACAGCACTGCGGATTTAGTGGCACTATATAAATAGCTGATGATGACGCATTAAAATAAAATAAAAAAATAGTAGAATGAGATTTGATTGAGAAAGTTTTGATTATTATAGCATGCCTGGCAAAAATTATAAAATAATTTTAAAAGGTCACTTGAATTTGGATTTCATTCCAGATGGACTTTTGTGAATGTTTCCTGAACTTAGTTTTATGTAATTTTTTAGCATCTTAAAAACTTCAGTTCATTAAATATTAATTTATAAAGTGTAGAGAACATTAGCTGCTTAAGAATTTCTTGGATCCTAGTTAGTATCGAAGATATACACCCTCAGCCTTACCCTGCAACCTATCCTGTATAATCACTATTCAATAGCACAATGCCACAATTTGTGCTTTATCATTTGCATTTTCCTCCCAGCTGTCAGCTCTAGATCTTCATTTAATATTAAATAGCCAAAATGAATTTAAAACACTGCAAACCACATGTTAAATACTCGAAATTAAGGTATCTATTTATTGCACGGTACTTAAAGAAGCATTTGCTATGCTGGGGCTTCTCCGGTATCCCCCTACTAAACAGTTTTCCCCTCTTCACCAGCAGCCTAACACTGTCAGTGACTGGAGAAAGTGCTATACACATGTGCATATTGCTTTACCCATGAGGGATCTAGTAAAGCCAGAGAGGCTTCAGCTGGATCCCATTGAAGTCTTGGCTGTAAAAAGCATAACTTAACTAGAGATCTATGGGAACAGTGGTAAGGCCCGAAAATTAGGTTAATGCCAGAGAAATATATGATTTTTCCACCATTAACCCTTTGATAACAAAAAAAGCGATTAAAGAGCTGTTTGTAGGTGTATATATTGGCATTCTGGCTCTTCACCGCATATTATATAGACCCCTAAGTTCAAAACGTAGTCCCTAAGTAATAGAATGTATAGTGTAGGAGAACAAGTAAAATGTTTTCTTTTGACTTTCAAGATGTTTATATATTAGATTCTGTAGCAGTTTATATAAAGTAGGATCATAGTTAGCAACAAATAGTAAAAGTTGATATCTGCTTTCAAAAGCTTACACACAAATAGCTACTGGCAACTCAGTCACTTGAAGTGAATAAGTGGTGTCATGAAAGATGCTTTCAGAAATAATGGAAAGGTCCCTGCTCATAAGTCAGTTTACCTAATCAATGTAGCATACAGGGGTGTGCTAATAATGAGGCAAGCTGCAAAATCAATGGATTTATTTTTAAAAAAAGATACAAACGTCTTGATAGAATTTGGATAAACTAGTGGTATTTACCTTGTTGGTGGCTGTTAAATGATGTGCTAATAACACTAAGGGCTAGATTTACTAAGCTGCGGGTTTGAAAAATTGGGGATGTTGCCTATAGCAACCAATCGGATTCTAGCTGTCATTTTGTAGAAGGTACTAAACAAATGAAAGATAGAATCTAATTGGTTGCTATAGGCAACAAACCCACTTTTTCAAACCCGCAGCTTAGTAAATCTAGCCCTAAGGATTAGATTTACTAAGCTGCGGGTTTGAGAAAGTGGGGATGTTGCCTATAGCAACCAATCAGATTCTAGCTGTCATTTTGTAGAGAGTACTAAATAAATGAAATCTAGAATCTGATTGGTTGCTATAGGCAACATCTCCACTTTTTCAAACCCGCAGCTTAGTAAATCTAGCCCTAAGGGTTAATAGCGAGACAAAAATGTAAAACAGGAAAATGGATTTTGCCCAGCGCTTCACTATCATTTGCTGCTAGGAGATTCCTAAATCAACTACACACTAGCTGATGTAATCAGATGAAATATAACAGGTGTTTATGGACCAATCCAGCGCTATTTATTTCTCAAACACAAATAGAATAATAAGAAACAGGAGAGATACTTATATTCACTGGTGGGTGAAATAGAAGTTCTTCATAACTCCTCAATGTTGAAAACAGACATAAAAAAAAGAAAACAAAAATGAATAATAGTGCAATACTGTATAAATGTGAGTGAATTCAATTATTAACAATTAATATAAATCAATTTCTTCTTTCCTGTGATCCACGTGTCGATCATAAATGTGATTCCCATTATGTGAATAAACTTACACAAAACCCACTTATGTTAATAGATTAAGCATGTGTTTTCATCAGCAACCATCCAAAGTGTGTCTCTCCTATAGGTAACCCACTTACAAGATGTCTTCTTGAATTTGTCATATAGAATGTACTTAAAATTCCAAGCCAGAGACCCAGAAGAAAATGTCTCACCCCAATATTCCGGAGATACTATAAAGGAAATATATAAAGGAATAATGTGGTGCAATGTGTTTGTCAATCAATCAAATATTTTATTTATACACTAGATATAAAACACTAAAAATTCAATAAAATTCTTGTCACCATGGCAGCAGCCAGGACACTTCTGACATCCACCACCGCGGCCCAGGTAGTTTGACAGCTGAGTGCACATGTGCATTCAGTGCCACTGCTTATAGCCTCCTGAGGCTGATTGCCACCCCTGTGACTTCCTCTACTCATTGGCTCCCTCATGTCTTTAAGGCAGGGAGGGCTTAGCCTCCCTGCTGGTTATAGCGTGGATTCCTGTCTGTTGCTGACCTGCTCCTGTCTGTGTTGCTGTGGATACTCTGGTACACTGCTGTTTGATATATCGTTGTGACCCTTGGCCTGTTTACTGGATTCTGTTTGTTTGCCTGTTGCCCTGACCTCAGTCTGATTACTGGATTCTGCCTGTTCGCTTGTGACCCTGACCACTGCCTGACTTCTGGATACTGCTTGTTCGCCTGTGACTCTGACCTCTGCCTGGGTACCAGTTTCTGCTTGCCTATCTGTTGCCCTGATCTCTGTCTGGTCACTGGACTCCCTTTGTCTGTCTGCCTTCCAGGATTACTTGGGATTCTGTCCTGTCTTCAGGTATCCTCCTACCACCTGCACTGCGCTTTCCAAACATAAGCTCATACTACTCAGAGTTGAAGACCTGGGGGCATCTGTGAGCAAGAATCGCTCTACGGGAAAGGCAGCTGCTATAGGCAAAGAGCTCTAATACCTGTTCTAAGAGTTTATGTTTGGAGCGCTGGCCTAACAGCTCCAAAATAAACGCACAGTTTCATCACAACTTTAAACATTACGCAATATTACTCCGCAAATGTAACCATATACTCCTATAGCACCCCACCAATGCTAACTCACAACATCAGTCTCCATATGCTAACTCACAACTTATGGATGTGTAAGGGTGGGTGTGCCCCAGACACCAGTACAAGCATTAAACACAGTTTGTCCTCCATTTTGCTTCGCATTACAACAAAAACTCATGCTTCAATAAAGAACACAGTATCAGTGTCATTATGAATATTACTTCACAAATGCAACTATATTACTCAATCCTATTTACATATCTATATATGCTTTATCTAAACTACAAGTTTCCATATGCTACAAATACAAACTATATGTATATCTCACAACACAGTACTAGAATGCCCAGTTTGCACAGCACTACAAACGCAGTTGCTTCTCATATATGAAAAAAACAGTACAACTACAATATTTATAATATTATTTTAATATTACCATCACCAATCTCCATATATCCCAAATCAACAGGCCTGAATATCAGCAGCAATATCTCTATAGCAGCTTTAACCCCTTGTGCAGCATCTCATATATATCACACTCTGTCAGGATTCTTAATATAAGACCACAGAGAGAGCGTAGTGAACAAAGTGGTTTTTATTAAACACCGGTTACACAGGTTTCAGGATGCAGTACGGTAGGGTATGGCAGAAATAGCAGGAGAACTCAGTAAACAACAGATGCAGAATGCGATGATCTGCAGGACTTTACCACGACGTAGTGAAGATGACATACAAGGTGCATACGTCTGTGGAGCAAGGCACTGAAGGTAACAGACACAGCATGCAATGATCTGTAGTAATTTAGCACGAAGTTATGGAGATGACACACAAGGGGCGACAGCAAGGCACTGAAGGTAACAGACACAGCATGCAATGATCTGTAGTAATTTAGCACGAAGTTATGGAGATGACACACAAGGGGCGACAGTCTGTGGAGCAAGGCACTGAAGGTGACAGATACAGGATGTGATGGTCTGCAGGACTTTACCACGAGGTAGTAGAGACTGCTAGTAACAATCTGCAATAGGTAAGTCCTCTGTAATACTGGAGAGCTAAAAGCTGGTACAGAGTTACAGACAAGCCGAGTCAGGGGTCACAGGAAGAGAGGTATAAAAACGGAGGGATGAGCAGAGGTCAATACCAGGAGATCAATCAGGATAGGACACAGGAACAGCAAGACATGTAAAGGAAACAGATGATCTGGCAAAGGCTGCAGGGACAAGCAGGCTTTTGTAGACCAAGGACAGGTGTTAAGCATCCTGGAGTAACGAGCCTAGCTCTGGCAGGTAAGAGAGCAGTCTAAGTACCACAGTGGCCCCTTTGGTAGAACAGTGGCACTACAGGCAGGATATAAATATAAATATATATATATATATATATATATATATATATATGTATATGTAAGAAAACAGGGATACTTAGCACTCTCCAAACCCCTCTTGCACCCCAGTTTGTACATGGTGAGTGCAGAGGATCTATGTCTGTTTTTGTTTATATGTAAGTCCCATAACTCTTGCACCCCATTTTCTACATTCTTTACATTTATTAATTCCAACTTGAGTCAGGTGAGTCCCAGGTGTCCCATGGCTGCTAGTGCTTGGGAAAGCCTTACCTTTAAAAGCTGTGTGCAGGTAAGCATTAAGCCCAGATAAAATAGCATAGCATTTGATCATGTTAGGACTGGCCAGAATGGGAAGACTTTGGCGTCAGTTGGTCAGCTTAACATATATTGCAATATGTGAAACTAACATTCCCTGTTTTTAATATAGAACAGTATTACGTATAGCATTAATTATGTGTTTGGAGAGTGCAGAATATCCCTGTTTTCTTGTCTATAAAATGTGGGCAACCCCAGCTTGTACATGGTGAGTGCAGAGGATCTATGTCTGTTTTTGTTTATATATATATATTTATATATATATATATATATATACAAAGGTCCAACATAGTTCCTGGCAGACGGGAGCTACAGGATGCAGATTGTGACTGTACCTCCTCCCCTTTAAGGGCAGATTCCAGACACCCAAATTACCAAGAACTGTGAAAAAAGTCAGAATCATCATCCAGAATTAGGCATGTAGCAGAGAAATCTTCTTTTTAACTCTCTTTTTAGGAGTCATTTTAAGGACACAGGGCTGTTCAAATTGAATTGAACATGATGGCAACTCCAAGGCTTGGGTAACTGGAGACAAAGAAGATGGCTTAGGTGAAGCGCTGGAGGTAGGATTGGCAAGTGCTGGGGCAAATTTTTCAACCACAGCGTCTGTAAAAAGTTGTAAGTTTGAGAGAATGGGATCTCTGATTTCAATAAGGGGACTTTCCCATTCCAACGCCTTTCCTCTAAAACTGGATATCAAGAAGTACTTCTGTCATGGTTTCGAAGATCGGATCCTAAGGTTTTCCAAGAATAGCACTACTCAGGTAGGGCATGGAGTCTAACGAAGAGAGGGTGTTCACCAGGGACCGCCGCAAGGCGTCTGTCTCGCAGGTCGCGACCCCTTCTAGAAGTACAGGGCGAAACCATTTAGGGGGGAATCAGCAGGGATGGTCAGCAAAAAAGCGTAGCGTGAAGTGTTAGCTCTGCGGACAAACAGGTTGACACTGGGATAGCAGCATATATACTAGGAAGTTTCAGTCCCGAAGTCAGCAGGTCACCACTGGAATGGAGGAGAAGCGAGTAGAGTGTAAGCTCTGCGGACAAGCAGGTTACCACTGGGATAGCGGTGGGTACACTAGGAAGTGTAGATACTGAAGTCAGCAGGTTTACCACACTGGAACGGAGATGAGAGTAGCGTAGAGTGGACAAGCAAGTTACACTGGGCAGGAGCCATGTCTAGTACCAGGAAGGTAACTAAAAGAACAGGCACTGAGTATTCAGAGGAGGTGCCTTTTAAACTTTGGAGCCAAAATCCCTAGCCAATAGTAGAGGAGCAAAGTAAATGAATGGAACCAGTCTGCGTATGTGCAGACCCGAAGCAAAAATGGCGGTGCCCAGGACCGAGCAAGCGGTCGGCTGAGGCAGATAAGAGTACCAGGGATCGGCTGTGTAGCCTGATCACCCGGCGTGTGACAGTACCCCGCCCCCCTTTAAAGGCAGGCACTGCACGCCTACTACTGAGCTTCAAAGGAACCTTCTTATGAAATTTTTCTAACAATCGAGGTGCGTTAATGTAAGAGGCACGCATCCATGACCGCTCTTAAGGGCTGAAGCCCTTCCAATTCACTACATACTTCAGACCACCTTTATAATACTTGGAATCCAGGATTTGTCGGAGTTCAAACTCTTTCTCCTGATGAACTCTTGGAACGGTGGAAGTTGATACGATTAGAGAAACAATTAATTTTTAAAGGTTTCAACAGGCAAACATGGAAAAAATTAAAAATACGAAGGTAGGCAGGTAACTGCAACTTGAAAAAAACAGGATTAATAACCAGAGATACACTGTATGGATCAATGAATCGCGGAGTCAATTTCATACAGGGAACCTTAAGACATATGTTTTTGGTGGAGAGCGATACCCAATCTCCGACTTTAAAGATAGGCATTACTCATCATTTCCTATCCGCGGAGTGACTAGAGGATTTCTTAAGGCAGGATCTTACTCGAGTCCAGATGGAGAGAAAGTTGCAGTGCAAGGTATTGGAAGCAGGGACTTGGGTGGGTGGGAGGGATGAGAATCTTGGGAGAGGAGGATGATGTCCATAGACCACCAAAAAGGGGGAAGTAGAGGTAGCTTCATGGAAAGCGTTATTATGGGCGATTTCGGCCCATGGTAGGAGATCCACCCAGTTGTCTTGGTTGGCAGAAGAGAACATCCTGGGGTAAGTCTCTAATTCCTGGTTAACCTGTTCGGTCTGCCTGTTGGATTGCAGGTGGTAAGCGGAGGCCAGATTCAATTTAATACACAAGAATTTGCACAGAGACCTCCAGAACTTAGACACTAATTGGACGCCCCGGTCCGAGACTGTTTCGGCTGGACAGCCATGCAGACGGAATTTCTCCTTAACAAATTGAGATGCTAACACTGGAGAAGACAGGAAGCCAGGCAGAGGGATGAAATGGGCCATTTTAGAAAATCGATCTACCACGACCCATATGATGGTACAGTTCTTGCTAGGTGGGAGATCAGTAATAAAATCCATACTAATATGAGTCTGCGGTTTCCGAGGTATGGATAACGGGAGTAACTGGCCGGCAGGAGGCTGGTGCGTAGACATGTGTTGTGTGCAAATACTACAGGAGGAAACAAAGTCCCTGAAATCGGAGTGAAAGCTTGGCCACCAGTAATTTCTGGACACCAGTTCAGTGGTCTTGCGAATCCCAGAGTGACCGGAGAAGAGAGTAGAATGGAAGTGTTTCAAGAGCTTTCGGCAGAGACCAGAGGAAACAAAGGTCCTCCCAGGTGGAGGATTAGAAGATCTGAGCCCAGTGGAAGACACACGACATTTGAGGTCTAAGATAGGGCAAGAAGGACAAAATGTATCTGAAGGAAACGCACGGGATAGTGCGTCAGCTGTCTTATTTTTGTTCCCTGGTTTGAAGGTTTTGCGGAAATCAAAGCAGGAATAAAAAAGTGACCAACGTGCTTGTCTGGGATTCAAGCACTGTGCTGTTTGGGGGTACAGGAGATTCTTATGTTCGGTAAAAATGGTGACTGGGTGTCATGCCCTTTAAAGCAGATAATGCTATTCAATTAGGGCCACTTTGATAGCCAATAAATCCTTGTCCCCAATGGTATAGTTCTTCTCTGCAGGGAGAAACTTCCTACAGAAGAAGGCACAAGGATGAAACTGACCTCAAGGTGACTACTGAGAGAGGACTACTCCTATGCTTACGTTGGAGGCATCGATCTCCAGAAAGAATGGAGAAGAGGTATCGGGTTGTCTGAGGATAGGTGCCGAAGCGAAGGCGCTCTTAAGAAATTCAAAGGCCTCTAAGGTGGCTATGGGCCATGATTTGGGGTTAGAGCCTTTTCGTGATTGGGTGCACAATAGGGGCCACAATGGTGGAATAACTTTTGATGAAGCGTCTGTAATAATTGGCGAATCTCAGGAAACGTTGAATGGGCTTGAGACCTAGTGGAAGAGACCAGTCCAGGATTGCTTTGACTTTATCTGGATTCATTTGTAATCCTGACCCTGATACGATGTAGCCTAGGAAAGGCATTTGATGAAGTTCAAAGGAGCATTTCTCTAATTTACAGAACAGTTGGCTAAGGCGTAATCTGGAGAGGACCTCTGCCACGTGGAGACGTGAGAGGAGATATCTTGAGAGAAGATCAGAATGTCATCTAGATACACGCCCACATATACATAGAGAAGGTTCCTTAATATTTCATTGACAAAACTTTGAAATACAGCGGGTGCATTGCACAGACCAAACGGCATTACAAGATATTCGTAATGACCGTCACGTGTATTAAACGCCGTCTTCCACTCATCTCCAGATTTGATCCTGATGAGATTATAGGCTTTCTCGCAGATCTTATTTGGTGAAGACCTGAGCCCCTTTAATACGGTCAAAAAGCTCAGTGATGAGAGGAATGGGGTAACGGCTTTTGATGGTTATGACGTTGAGACCCCGATAATCAATACACGCCCTCAGGGACCCATCCTTCTTCTTCACAAAGAAAGAACCTGCACCGGCAGGCGAGGAGGAAGGTCTGATAAAGCCCCTTTGAAGATTTTCCTTGATGTACTCGGACATAGACCTGGTCTCGGGTAAAGAAAGAGGGTATACTCGGCTTCTAAGAGTCTTCCCTGGCTGAAGTTCAATAGGGCAGTCCCACGGGCAGTGAGGAGGCAAATACTCCGAACAGACTTTATGAAACACGTCCAGAAACGAATGGTACTGCTTAGGCAAAATCATGGACTTGGGTACAGATAAGGTGGAGGTGGCTCTGAGAGGTTGAACTCGAGTAAGGCATCTCTGAAAACAAGCAGAACCCCAGAACAGGATTTGAGATGTAGACCAATCCATCTGAAAGGTGTACTGTTGGAGCCACTGTAATCCCAGGATGGTAGGAGTAGTAGTAGTCGGAACTACATGGAAGGTAATTTGCTCACAATGTAAAGCCCCGACCTGGAGGATGATATGCTTGGTACAAAACTCCACAGTTCCATTAGCTATTTGGGACCCATCGATAGCCGTGATGGAAACTGGAACCTCCAGGGGCACAACAGATATGGAGCCCTGCGACATCAAAGAAAGAGAAATGAAATTTCCAGCTGCTCCAGAATCTAGGAGAGCGGAAGTAAGTATGGGACCAAAAGGCCCATAGATAGTGACAGGAAACGAGCAGATTTTGGGAGCTTCAAGAGAGGGAGAGGTTTTAGAGAGCCCTAATCTGACCTCTCCGGAGCAGGTTAGGGCCTGGCATTTTCCGACCTCTTAGGTCAGGCATTTAGAAAATGACCAGGGTCAGCACAGTACAGGCATAATTTGTTCTTGAGCCTTCTGTCACGTTCCTGTGTAGTTAGACATGAATGGCTAATTTGCATGGGCTCGTCCTCCAGTACCGGTTGAGAGAAGCGGGGAGCCAATTTAACCGATGTGCCCCGGTAGGTGTCTTTCTCGGAAGATCTTTCACGGAAATGGAGGTCCACACGGTTACATAAAGAAATCATGGCATCTAAAGTGGTTGGGAGTTCTTTTGAAGCAAGGGCATCCTTGATCTTATCCGACAGACCCTGACAAAAGGTGGCTACCAAGGCATCATTGTTCCAGCGAAGTTCAGAACATAGGGTCTGGAATTGGATGACATATTGGGCCACTGAGCGGGAGCCTTAAGAATACTGGATGCTGCTGAGGTGACTCTTCTGGGCTCAACAAAATTTTACGAAAGGTAGTGATAAAGGCAGCACTGTCTGCCAGGAGCGGATCATCTCATTCCCAGAGAAGGGAGGCCCAGGCTAAGGTTTGACCAGATAACAAGGAGATTAAATACGCCACCATGGATTTCTGGATTGGGAAATTCTGTGGTTGCAGCTCGAACTGTATAGAGCACTGGTTCAGGAAATCACCACAGGATTTGGGGTCCCAATCAAACTTAGTAGAAGTTGGAATCCGTAGGGTAGAGGTAGAGTCAGAAGCTGCAATGGGTGTTGGAGGATTCACTGCCTGGACAGCAGGCGGCGCTTGCAAAGAATCAATGCGGGCTGCAAGACTCTGAAAGCCCTGTAGGAGTTGACGCCTGATTGCGTCCTGTTGCTCCACTCGATTGAGCAAATGCTGAAGCATATCTTTAGCTGAAGACTCCACAGCCGGATCCGTAATTTTAAGGCTTATTCTTACTGACACAGTTTCGAAGATCAGATCCTAAGGTTTGCCCAGAATAGCACTTCTAAGGTAGAGCGCGGAGTCTAAGGAGGAGAAGCTGTTCACCAGGGACCGCTGCAAGGCGGTTTGGCCTTAGCTGCGTCTGTCTCACAGGTCACGGACCCTACTAGGAGTACAGGGAGAATCAGGGGGGATGGTCAGCAAAGAAGCGTAGCGTGAAGTGTTAGCTCTGCGGAAAAATAGGTTACCATTGGGATAGCGGCAGATACACTGGGAAGTGTAGATACTGATGTCAGCAGGTAACCACACTGGAATGGAGATGAGAGTAGAGTAGGGTGTCAGCTCTGCGAAGAAGCAGGTTACTATTTGGAATGACAGATACACTAGGAAGTGTCAGTCCTGAAGTCAGCAGGTCACCACTGAAACGGAGGAGAAGCGAGTAGAGTGTCAGCTCTGCGGACAAGCAGGTTTCCACTGGGATAGCGGCGGTATACTAAGAAGTGTAGATACTGAAGTCAGCAGGTTTTCTACACTGGAAAGGAGAAGAGAGTAGTTCTGCGGACAAGCAAGTTACACTGGACAGGAGCCACATCTAGTACAAGGTAGGTAAATAAAAGAACAGGCACTGAGTATTCAGAGGGGGTGCCTTTTAAACTTTGGAGCCAAAATCCCTAGCCAATAGGAGAGGAGCAAAGTAAATGAATGGAAAGGGTCTGTGCATGGCAGACCCGGAGAGAAGATGGCAGCACCTAGGATGGAGCAAGCAGTTGGCTGAGGCAGGTAAAGGTGGGGGGGATCGGGAGTCTAGCCCGATCACCCAGGCGTGTGACAACTTCCTTATATTGTTTTTCAGAAAGATATGGTACGGTGGGAAAATAGGATAAGCAGAATTTTACAAGTGCACTAAATTGCCCTATGTCCTCATCAAAGTTAGGTGGTGGGGATTCAAAAACAGAAGAAGAGTCAGTAGTCTTGGCAACTTTAGATGATGTGGTAACAGGAACCTTGGGGGGGATTTGGATTGAGAACAAGGGTCCCCAACTGGGACGGCAAGAGTGGAGTTCCTGACTGGGACGGCAAAAGGGCTCGGTTAACTGTCCTTAGATGAAGTGAGAAAGTTTGGCTCGGGCTGAGCACACGTATCTGGGGACTCGGGTAGGACACCCTTGGCAGGAGACGGCATGGACTGGGTGGACGACTTGTAAGGAGGCCCGGACTGGGCAGACAACTTGGAAGGAGGCCAGGACTGGGCGGACGACTTGGAAGGAGGCCTGGACTGGGTGGACGACTTGGAAGGAAGCCCAGAGAGGGAGGACAACTTGGAAGGATGCCCGGACAGGGCGGACAACTTGGAAGAAAGCCCGGACTGGGTGGACGACTTGGAAGGAGGCCCGGACAGGGAGGACAACTTTGAAGGAGGCCCGGACAGGGCGGACAACTTGGAAGGAGCAGCACTGTGAAAAACCTCAGAACAGATAACACCGTCAGAAGCCTCAGAGCAGACAGCACTGTGAGAAGCATCAGAGCAGACAGCACCATGAGAAGCGTCAGAGCAGACAGCACCATGAGAAGCGTCAGAGCAGACAGCACCGTGAGAAGCTTCAGAGCAGACAGCACCGTTAAAAGCCTCAGAGCAGACAGCACCAAGTGGCAACTCAGGCTGAACAGCATGGAATGGCAACTCGGGCTGAACCGCATGGAAATGCAACTCGGGCTGAACCACATGAAATGGCAACTCTGGCTGAACCGCATGGAAATGCAAATCGGGATGAACCGCATGCAAAGTTTCAAGAGCAGACTGTAAGGGCAGTGCCCCCTATGGAACGGACTGTAAAGGCAGCACCCCCTCTGGAGCAGGCATTGTCTCTGGAGCGGAACCAGAGGCTGACACCTCAGAGCTGGAGGCAGAGGCTGGGACCTCAGAGCTGGAGGCAGAGGCTGGCACCTCAGAGCTGGAGGCAGAGGCTGGCACCTCAGAACTAGATGGCACCTCTGAACTGTAGGCAGAGGCTTGCACCTTGGAGCTGGAGGCAGAAGCTGGCACACCAGAGCTGAGCTAAAAAGTAATTATTCACCGCAACAAGTAGCAACCACTATGTATATATAAATATGTATATATAAACTTGATATATTTTCAGCTAATAAATGAGGGTGGGGTGCACCTACACAGTTATGATGTCAGATTCTAGCATAAAGAGAAGAAATTGTGTTTCCAGGGCACTATTTTAAGCTTAGTTTGATATGATAAACAATTGTTTATCATATGAAACCAAACTTAAAAGAGTGCCCTAGAAACAAAATTCCTTCTCTCTATTCTATAATCTGACGTCGGAGCTGGAGGAAGAGGCTGGCACCTCTGGACAGACGACAGGGGCTGGCACTTCTGGACAGATGACAGTAGCTAGCACCTCTGGACAGGCGACAGGAGCTGGTAACTCTGGACAGGTGGCTGAAACTGGTACCTCTGGACAGGCGGTTGAAACTGACACCTATGGACAGGTGGCTGAAAGTAGTGGATTAAACAATTCTGTAGAATGCCGTGGTCTGCGGAGTGGACAGTCTTGTAAAAAATGTACATCACTGGCACAGTAAAGACATAGTTTATTGGTCCTTCTGTGCTCTTCTTCGGACAAGTGGGGGCGTGGAGCACCTGAGAACCTGACGTTTGCTACACCGTGGTTCCTAGTTCATTGCAAACTTGTAGAGACATTATTGAGAGGTGCTGTTTGCACAGATAAATTTGGTTGTTACCTGGGTGGATCCATTTCTGGGCAAAGGTATCTTGATTCCACTTTATTAATAGGTATAGACTCTGGAGGGCGTAGTGCAGTGATGACTTTCTCCCAAGAAAAATAATTTGTTACTCCAGGACTGGTATTGGAGCAAGAAGTGCTTGGAATGGAGAATGGAAGTTATTTAAGCACCTTAATTAGCTAAGAAGAGACTTGAGAAATTTGAGAGCGGAGTTGGAGAATGTCCAATTGGAGCATTTGAAAAAGGGACATTTCGGAAGGAAAAGTAGCCATGGTCTCAGGTCGTTGAATACTGAGTAAATAAACCAGTACCCTGGGAATCCTCAAACAAGGGTGGAAAGCATGCAACGGCAGGCTCAATTTTGGGGCAAGATCATACTGTCAGGATTCCCAATATAAGTCCACAGAGAGAGCGTAGTAACTTATGATCTGTCAAAGACTGCTGAGACAAGCAGGCTTTTGTAGGCCGACCAAGAAAAGGTGTCAAGCATCCTGTAGTATCGAGCCCAGCTCTGGCAGGTAAGAGAGCAATCTAAGTACCACAGTGGCCTCTTTGGTAGAACAGTGGTACTACAGGCAGGATATATATATATATATATATATATATATATATATATATATATATATATCTATCTATCTATAGCTATATATATATATATATATATATATATATATATATATATATATATTTATATGTATGAGGCTCTTTTAATGTGTGTTGTGTGAAGAATGAAAGTGAAGGCATACATTCTGGGACCAACAGTGCGTCAAGATCAACACTGTTAATTTAACTGCTGATAGAATCCAGAGACAGAATACTTGAGGTTAGGTAAATGTAAAGCTGCTCACTTGGACAGAGAGAAAGAAACACCCAACAAGTGATAGTGAAAGACAATTCAGTTTGAGAGACAGAGGGAGAGTCATCAAGGTCACTGAGGATTAGTTCTGAGACATACCTTTAATGCACTGTCTATTATATTTGATACCTGCAAGGAATTTGCTGGAGGAGTGACTAAAGGAGCGTGAATCAAATGTGAGAGGGTCTGGCGGCCATTTATTCAATATTCAATATCTGGTACTGCTACTACACCTGTGTAACCTTAAGTATCTTTGCAAGGTCCCTTTTACACTTAAACCCCACAAGCCTATGGGAAGAGTAGTAAAAATAGAGCTAACTGAAGAAAACCCAGAGCCAGAAGGTTGATGCTTGTGCAAAAATAAAAAGAAGGCCATGAGGACGGCACCATCTTTCCCTTATTCTCACAAATATAAAGAATTGGATATTTCTGAATACTGTTGGCCAACGTCACAGCAACGCTGAGGATCGACTTCATACTGAAAACAAGGCTGTTTTAGGATTTACGGAACTACCATCTCTGTTCAGCTGTGTGACCCACAGAGTGTTACGGATCACGCCCCCAGGCATCAACTCCTAGAACCGCTTCAGATGTCGTCGCCTATAGGAACCGCTTTTCCCGTAGCGCTAGATGCGCTCACAGGTACTCTGATGCCCCCAGGTCTTGTACTCAAGTAGTAGGAGCTGATACCTGAGAACGTAACGCAGGTGTTAACACAGAGGTGTAGTGAAAGTCCCGGCAAGGTATATTTGGTAGCCGGCAAACAGCAGCATCTAGGTCCAGGCCAAAGGTCTAAAGGTCACAGGCAGTACGGCAGTGTCAAGGTCCAGGCTAAGGGGTCAGGGTCACAGGCAAAGACGGAGAGTCAGAATCCAGGCCGAAGGTCAAGGGTCACAGGCATGTCACAAAGTCAATATCCAGGCAAGGGTCAGCAACGGTAATCAAAGAGGAAATAACAAGCAAGGAGCAAAATACAGCAGGGTAGTATGCAGGGTAGCAGGGACTATAACCGGCAGGGGAGAATTGCCCCTCCCTACCTTATATACCAGCACTGACCAATGAAAACTGACTGAGGCACAGGGTCATGTAATTAGCCACCTGGCTAATCTTTAATTTACGAGCGTGCCCGGCTGCCCTGGATGGCAGGATGCGGCGCTACACTGCAAGAGCGTCCCGACCATTGCCTTGGCAACGGCTGGGACAAGCTGGAAGTGACGTCCCGGGCGTCATGACGACGGCCAGGATGCTGGGCCACGGAAGAGAGCGAGTCGCGGCGGTGCCCGGAGCTGCCGCGGCTTGTGACAGAGCTCAACTGCCATTGCTCAACTGCCATTGCTCTTTCAACATCTATTCAGCTGCCCTCTGAGCTCAGTTGTGATTGCAGTTGCCATCTCTGTTTGGCTGCTGGACCCAACTGTCATTATCCTGGCATTCCTCGTGTCAGAGCTACAGAAACTGCCTACTCTATTAACCCCTGCCAGGGGGCAGCGAAATATCCTTTACCTATTCCTTTGCCCTGCACAATTTTGATAATTTGCTCTTTTCCACTCTCTCATTACCTACCCCAGCTAATGCACATTCATTCACATCTCTATAAAATTTCTATGTTATTCACTACACCTTTGTGTTGCTGTCATTTATGGCCCCCCAGGGGCAGTTTCCAAATTTCTTGACAACTTTGTATCCTGGCTAACTTTTTCCTATCCTTTGACCTACCTACTCTCATACTAGGCAATTTCAACATTCCCAATGTTAATTCCACTGTCTCTTCTATCACTAAACTTCATTCCCAGTGAACCTCCCCTCCCACCCATTGTGATGGACATTCCTTTGACTTTGTCTTCTGTTGTTACTGCTCCATCTCTAGGTTCACCAATTTAACATTTCCATTCTCTGACCACAACCTCCTCACCCTACCTCATGCCCTCCCCCTGCACCCAAATCCACACGTACACAAGGACACCTAAGTACCCTTAACCAAATCCACTTCTCATCTTCACTAAAACAATTATTTTCTCCTATGTCTGCATTGTCCTGCTCTAATCAGGCCGCTTCTTTCTACAACAAAACACTCACTTCAGCCCTAGTCAATGCATTTCCATCTTCTACATACAGTCTCTGACGATCCAAACCCCAAACAATGCACACTAAACAGATCCCCCAACCTCAAACGTGCTCCTGCACTGCAGAACACCACTGGAGGAAATCTCGTTCCTATCCTGATTTTCTCCATTATAAATTCATCCATTCATCTTACAGCACTACCCTTTTAATTGCCAAACAAACTATCATGGAGCCTGAGTTTGGAGTAGACCGTGAAGCCCCGCTCTAGATAGACTTACCCCCAGAGTCTTATGGTAGAGATATATTCACCAGGGATCCCCACAAGGAAATATAGACTTAGCTGCTCTCTAGCCGCAGATCGCGGTCCTCTAAGGGGGATTAGAGCAATGTAAGATGGAACCGTGGAGTGGAGCAGGACTGCTGGACAATAAATGCAGAGGTTCAGGTGAACGGTGGTGAACCGGATCCCTGGAAAGCGATTAGCTTGAGGAAAGGACTGATGATGAGGCACGAGGTTCTTGCAATAATACCACAGGTCTTGATTGTAGAACAGGTAACACAGGATACCGATGTGCGGACGGGAGCCAGAGAGAACAGCGTACTAACAGGTAAGGAGACCTGAAGATCTGGCACCTTAGTAGTGAAGCAGGAGCTTTAAATAAACAGAGCTGACAGGCAATTAGCCAATCAAGAGAATGCAGGAAGTTTTGAAAAGACCAGGTATGCGCATGCCCAGTTCAGACCAGCAAGTGAATGCAGAGACTGAGAACCAAGGAAAACAGGTAAGAACAGGGACCAGAATGAATAGTAACTGGTGCAATGTGTGACACAAACATTCTTAAAATTTCTAATATGCACCCAGTCTTCTAACCCATGTTGCCTTTTTGCCACCTTCAACTCACTTCTCTGCCCACCTGCACCTCCTCGACCTTCCTCCCTCACAGCCCATAATTTTGTTACCTGCTTCAAGCAAAAAATCGACTCCACTCGACAAGATATTACCTCATGCCAAATTTCACACACTCTACCCACTCTGTCCACCTTCACTCCCCAATCTACCCTTAGTTCACACTCTCCAATAACTCATGACAAAGTCTCTACAATCATCTCAACATTCAGCCCTACAATCTGTTCCCTTGACCCTATTCCCTCCTAACTTTTCCGCTCCTCTCCTCCACTGCATGCTCACCTCTATCTCACCTCTTCATCCTATCTCTCTCCACTGACACATTTCTATCCTCCTTTAATCATGCACTCATCTCACCAATTCTAAAGAAACCATCTCTCGATGCATCCTCTTTCCAACTACCGTCCTATTTCTCTCCTCCCCTTCAAACTACTTGAGCGATTAGTGTACAAATGCCTATCTCATTATCTCTCCTCTCACTTCATTCTGGACTCTATGCAAGCAGTCTTCCATCCCCAAAATTCCACTGAAACTGCTCTCACAAAAGTGCTTGATGATCTGCTTACAGCAAAGTCTAAGGTACTTTTCTCCATACTCATTCTCCTGGAACTCTCTGCTACTTTTGACTAGAGATGAGCGCACTCGGATTTCCTGAATCCGAGCCCACCCGAACCTTGTCGATCGGAGTCGGATCCGAGACAGATCCGGGTATTGGCGCCAAATGAAAAATTCAAACTGAGGCTCGGAGTCATAATCCCGCTGTCGGATCTCGCGATACTCGGATCCTATAAATTCCCCGCTAGTCGCCGCCATCTTCACTCTGGCATTGATCAGGGTAGAGGGAGGGTGTGTTAGGTGGTCCTCTGTTCTGGTAGATCTCGTGCTGTGCTGTTTAGTTCTGTGCTGTGCTGTGCTGTGTTCTGCAGTATCAGTCCAGTGGTGCTGTGTGCTGTGCTCTGTCAATTTTGAGTTCAGTGGTGCTGCTGGGTCCTCTGTGCTGTGTCCTGTTCAGTCCAGTGGTCCTGTGTCCCGTGCTCTGTGCTTCTAAGGGCATAGTTATTTCCCCAATATTCCCAAGTGTTTAAAAAATTTAAAAAAAGTTAATAAAAAAATTATACAAAAAACTAATTAAATTTTTTTTAATTACAACAAAATTTGCCAAACCAATCCTGCAGTATAAGCCCATTGGTACTGCAATATTACCAAGTTCACACATTCAGCAGTAAAAGTCCAGTGGTACTGCTGCAATATTACAAAGTTCACACATTATGCAGTATCAGTCCAGTGGTGCTGTGTGCTGTGGTCTGTCAATTTTGAGTTCAGTGGTGCTGCTGGGTCCTGGGTCCTGTGTGCTGTGTCCTGTTCAGTCCAGTGGTCCTGTGTCCTGTGCTCTGTGCTTCTAAGGGCATAGTTATTTCCCCAATATTCCCAAGTGTTTAAAATTTTTTAAAAAAGTTATAAAAAAAAAACCCAAATTTTTTTTTAAAAAAATGTAATTACAACAAAACTTGCAAAACCAATCCTGCAGTATAAGCCCATTGGTACTGCAATATTACCAAGTTAACACATTCTGCAGTATCTTGTGGTACATATAATGGAGAACAAAAATTTGAAGGATAAAGTAGGGAAAGATCAAGACCCACTTCCTCTTAATGCTGAAGCTGCTGCCACTAGTCATGACATAGACGATGAAATGCCATCAACGTCGTCTTCCAAGCCCGATGCCCAATCTCCTAGTACAGGGCATGTAAAATCCAAAAAGCCCAAGTTCTCAAAAAATAGCAAAAAGAGAAACTTAAAATCATCTGAGGAGAAACGTAAAGTTGGCAATATGCCATTTACGACACGTAGTGGCAAGGAACGGCTTAGGCCCTGGCCCGTGTTCATGACTAGTGGTCCAGCTTCACCCAAGGATCTTAGCCCTCCTCCTCCTCCCCCCCCTACAAAAAATTGAAGAGAGTTATGCTGTCAGCAACAAAACAGCAAACAACTCTGCCTTCTAAAGAGAAATTATCAAAAATCCCCAAGGCGAGTCCAAGGGTGTTGGTGGTTGTCAAGCCTGACCTTCCCATCACTGTACGGGAAGAGGTGGCTCGGGAGGAGGATATTGATGATGTAGCTGGCGCTGTGGAGGAACTTGATGATGAGGATGGTGATGTGGTTATTGTAAATGAGGCACCGGGGGGGAAACAGCTGATGTCCATGGGATGAAAAAGCCCATCGTCATGCCTGGTCAAAAGACCAAAAAATGCACCTCTTCGGTCTGGAGTTATTTTTATCCAAATCCGGACAACCAATGTATGGCCATATGTAGCTTATGTAAAGCTCAAATAAGCAGGGGTAAGGATCTTGCCCACCTAGGGACATCCTCCCTTATACGTCCCCTGTATAACCTTCATAGTTCAGTGGTTAGTTCAGGAACTGGGGCTAGAACCGTCATCGGTACAGGGACACCTAAATCCCGTGGTCCAGTTGGATACACACCAGCAACACCCTCCTTGTCAACTTCCTCCACGATCTCCATCAGATTCAGTCCTGCAGCCCAAGTCAGCAGCCACCCTGAGTCCTCTCCAATACTGGATTCATCCGAGGAATCCTGCAGCGGTACGCCTACTACTGCCACTGCTGCTGTTGCTGCTGTTAGTCGGTCATCTTCCCAGAGGGGAAGTCGTTAGACCGCTAAGTCTTTCACAAAACAATTGACCGTCCAACAGTCATTTGCCATGACCACAAAATACGATAGTAGTCACCCTATTGCGAAGCGTATAACTGCGGCTGTAACTGCAATGTTGGTGTTAGAAGTGCGCCCGGTGTCCGCCATCAGTGGAGTGGGATTTAGAGGGTTGATGGAGGTATTGTGTCCCCGGTACCAAATCCCGTCGAGATTGCACTTCACTAGGCAGGCGATACCAAAAATGTACAGAGAAGTACGATCAAGTGTCCTCAGTGCTCTAAAAAATGCGGTTGTACCCACTGTCCACTTAACCACGGACATGTGGACAAGTGGTTCTGGGCAAACGAAGGACTATATGACTGTGACAGCCCACTGGGTAGATGCATCGCCTTCCGCAGCAACAGTAACAGCTGCATCAGTAGCAGCATCTACAAAATGGCTGCTCGTGCAAAGGCAGGCAACATTGTGTATTACAGGCTTTAATAAGAGGCACAACGCTGACAACATATTAGAGAAACTGAGGGAAATTATCTCTCAGTGGCTTACCCCACTTAGACTCTCATGGGGATTTGTGGTGTCAAACAATGCCAGTAACATTGTGCGGGCATTAAATATGGGCAATTTCCAGCACGTCCAATGTTTTGCCCACACCATTAATTTGGTGGTGCAGCATTACCTCAAGAGTGACAGGGGTGTGCAGGAGATGCTTGCGGTGGCGCGCAAAATTGCTGGACACTTTCGGCATTCAGCCAGTGCCTACCGCAGACTAGAGGCACATCAAAAAAGCATGAACCTACCCTGCCATCACCTCAAACAAGAGGTTGTGACGCGCTAGAACTCCACCCTCTATATGCTGCAGAGGATGGAGGAGAAGCAAAAGGCCATTCAGGCCTACACAGCCACCTACGACATAGGCAAAGGAGTGGGGATGCGCCTCAGTCAAGCGCAGTGGAGACTGATTTCCGTGTTGTGCAAGGTTCTCCAGCCGTTTGAACTTGCCACACGAGAAGTCAGTTCCGACACTGCCAGCTTGAGTCAGGTCATTCCCCTGATCAGGCTGTTGCAGAAGCAGCTGGAGAAAGTGAGGGAGGAGCTGGTAAACCATTGCGATTACACCAAGCATGTAGCTCTTGTGGATGTAGCCCTTCGTACGCTTTGCCAGGATCCGAGGGTGGTCACTCTTTTAAAGTCAGAGGAATACATTCTGGCCACCGTGCTCGATCCTCGGTTTAAAGCGTATGTTGTGTCTCTGTTTCCGGCGGACACAAGTCTACAGCGGTGCAAAGACCTTCTGGTCAGGAGATTGTCCTCTGAAGAGGACCGTGAGATGCCAACAGCTCCAACCTCATTTTCTTCCACATCTATGGCTGCGAGGAAAAAGCTCAGTTTTCCTAAAAGAGCTGCTGGCGGGGATGCTGATAACATCTGGTCCGGACTGAAGGACCTGCCAACCATTGCAGACATGTCTACTGTTGCTGCATTGGATGCTGTCACAATTGAAAAAATGGTGGAGGATTATTTTTCTGACACCATCCAAATAGACATGTCAGACAGTCCATATTGTTACTGGCAGGAAAAAAAGGCAGTTTGGAAGCCCCTGTACAAACTGGCTCTATTTTACCTGAGTTGTCCCCTCTCCAGTGTGTACTCGGAAAGAGTTTTTAGTGCAGCGGGGAACCTGGTCAGTGAGCGGCGAAGGAGGTTGCTTTCTCACAACATTGAAAAAATGATGTTTATAAAAATGAATAATCAATTCCTCAATGAAGTACAGCACTGCCCTCCAGATAGTACAGAGGGACCTGTGGTTGTGGAGTCCAGCGGGGACGAATTGATAATGTGTTTGGAGGAGGAAGTACACACTGTAGGGGGAGAGGAATCAGAGGTTGAGGATGAGGACGACATCTTTCCTCAGTAGAGCCTGTTTAGTTTGTACAGGGAGAGATGAATTGTTTTCTTGGTGTGGGGGCCCAAACAAACCAATCATTTCAGCCACAGTTGTTTGGTAGGCCCTGTCGCTGAAATGATTGGTTTGTTAAAGTGTGCATGTCCTATTTCAACAACATAAGGGTGGGTGGGAGGGCCCAAGGACAATTGCATTTTGCAACTATTTTTTTGGCATTATGTGACCATTCAACAGTCGTTTGCCATGTTCAAAAAGTAAAAGAAAATGTCAACAAATTCAAAAAATTAAATCAAAAGTTAAATGCCCTGTCATTATTTAAAACAAGAGGTATTGACGTGCTAGAATTAGTGTAGTGTTAATATGTTATAAACACTACACTTGGAACTTGGAGGAGGTATTGTGGCCCCGGTACCAAATTTAGTACCGGGGCCACCCCACTACGCAGTCCAGATACTTGTTTGGTGGAATTCTGACCAGTTGAGGGTGTATTTATTATATTGTGGCCCCGGTATCAAATTGGGTACCGGGGCCACCCCACTACGCAGTCCAGATTTTTTTTTGGGGGAATTCAGAGCCGTGGAGGGTTTTTTATTAATTATATTGTGGTGACCACTCCTCTACGCAGTCCAGATACATTTATTGGTGCGAATCATACAAGTTCAGGGTTTTTAAATTATATTGTGGTGACCACTCCTCTACGCAGTCCAGGTACATTTTTTGGTGCGATTCATACAAGTTCAGGGTTTTTAATTTATATTGTGGTGACCACTCCTCTACGCAGTCCAGATACATTTATTGGTGCGATTCATACAAGTTCAGGGTTTTTATTTTATATTGTGGTGACCACTGCTCTACGCAGTCCAGATACATTTATTGGTGCGATTCATACAAGTTCAGGGTTTTTAATTTATATTGTGGTGACCACTCCTCTACGTAGTCCAGGTACATTATTCAGTGCGATTCAGACCAGTTGATGGTTTTCTTATTATATTGTGGTAACCACTCCTCTACGCAGTCCAGATACATTTATTGGTGCGATTCATACAAGTTCAGGGTTTTTAATTTATATTGTGGTGACCACTCCTCTACGCAGTCCAGGTACATTATTCGGTGCGATTCAGACCAGTTGATGGTTTTCTTATTATATTGTGGTTACCACTCCTCTACGCAGTCCAGATACATTTATTGGTGCGAATCATACAAGTTCAGGGTTTTTAATTTATATTGTGGTGACCACTCCTCTACGCAGTCCAGGTACATTTTTTGGTGCGATTCATACCAGTTGATGGTTTTCTTATTATATTGTGGTGACCACTCCTCTACGCAGTCCAGATACATTTATTGGTGCGAATCATACAAGTTCAGGGTTTTTAAATTATATTGTGGTGACCACTCCTCTACGCAGTCCAGATACATTTATTGGTGCGAATCATACAAGTTCAGGGTTTTTAAATTATATTGTGGTGACCACTCCTCTACGCAGTCCAGGTAAATTTTTTGGTGCGATTAAGACCAGTTGATGGTTTTCTTATAATATTGTGGGGACCACTCCACTTCGCAGTCCAGAAAAATAACTCGTTGCAACGTTTGGACTAATAACTATATTGTGAGGTGTTCAGAATACACTGTAAATTAGTGGAAATGCTTGTTATTGAATGTTATTGAGGTTAATAATAGCGTAGGAGTGAAAATAAGCCCAAAAACTTGATTTTTGAACTTTTTATGCTTTTTTCAAAAAAAATCCGAATCCAAAACCTTAAATCCGAACCAAAACCTTTCGGCAGGTGTTTTGCGAAACAAATCCGAACCCAAAACATCACGAAAATCCGAATCCAAAACACAAAACATGAGACACCAAAAGTCGCCGGTGCACATCCCTACTTTTGACACTGTTTATCACTCTCTTCTCTGAAACACCCTTCACTCCATTGGCCTTTGTAACACAGTTCTTTCCTGGTTCACGTCCTACCTATTGAACCGTTCCTTTAGTGTTTCTACCTCTGGTACATCCTCCCCTTCACTCCCACTATTTGTTGGGTTCCCACAAGGCTCTGTTCTTAGCCCTTTACTCTTTAATTGTACACCTCTGCTCCTGGGGCACTAATTCGCTCATTCGGCTTTGAGTACCACCTCTATGCTGATGACACCCAAATCTATATCTCTTCCCCTGACCTCTCCCTTTCAGTACTATCTTGTGTAATCAACTGTCTTTCAGCTATCTCCACATTGATGTCCCAAAGCTACCTAAAGCTCAACATATCCAAAACAGAGCTTATTATCTTCCCTCCTGCCAGAATCACCACCTCCCTTCAAATCTCCCTCACTGTTAACAACACCACAATTTCCTCAGTCTCCTAAGCCCGCTGCCTTGGTGTCACACTTGATTCCATCCTCTGCTTTATTCCTCACATCCAGACTCTCTCCTAGTCCTGTCGATTCCACCTTAATAAGATTTCTCTCATCATCTCCCGTCTTGACTACTGCAACCTCCTGCTATCTGGCATTCCCGACACCCATATATCCACACTTCAATCCATTCTAAATGCTGCTGCAAGACTGATCTTCCTCTCTCATCATTTCACATCTGCTATACCTTGCAAATCCCTACATCTCTGTCCTTCAGAATCAAATTCAAATTACTCACCTTTACGTACAAAGCCCTCAACAACAATACCCCTTCATACATCTCAAATCTCCTATCAAAATACTCTCCCTCCCTCTTAGATCTACCTCTGACCTGCACCTTGTCTTGTCTCTGGTAATCACCTCTCACTCGCTTCTCCCGTGCTGCTCCCCACTTATGCCATTTCCTACCATGCCAAATCAGGCTTTCTCACAGCCTTCAAATTTCAAATCTTTAGGCGTTCTCTAAACACCCATCTTTTTCTTAAAGCTTACCTTATTGCTGATGATACTATTCACACTAATACACCCTCACAGCTGTCCCAATCTCAACTCTAAGCCACACTCCCTCCTTTTGTTTTAGCTGTGCTCTCTTCCACTTAGAAAGTAAGCTCTTTAATGAGCAGGGTTCTCCATACCATTTGTTTTCACACCTGCATTTATTTTGTATGCCTTGTATGTCCTTGTTTTATGTGTGCACTGTTTTCCCTACTGTACAGCTCTGCGTAGCATCGAGGCGCCTTACAAACCTTCAATAACAATAATAATAATATTAATAATAATGATAATAATACAATTACCTACAGCAATCCAATACAGTGCAAAAGGGCTACATGATAGTTTGAATTAGGACTGAGAAGGGCACCACTTCATATGCCACCCTATGCAGTGGAATGGCTAGACATACCTTTGTTAGTATGTTAAGTAGGATCCTTGCTAAAGAAATAGATTTCTAAAGGGGTCATTCCTCATATAAAAGTATTAGCATAATAGGTATTTTAAATGGGGACAGTCAAATTTCAAATTTACTTTTTGTCAAATATATACCATACAGATAACATGCATAAATAAAGATACACAATTGATATACAAGATGAGCAAATCCCCTTAGATGCTGTTCAATATAGCATTCAACCCATGTGACATTCTATTTGTATTTTGAATTATGTCATACTTGCCCACTCTCTGGGGAGAGCAGGCACGTCTCCCGCATCCTGTCCATTGGATACCAAAATGACGCGATTCGCTGGGAATTGAGTCATTATGGCCCTGCCCTCGTGACAAAATTACGTGTTTGTTGTGGGGGAGGGGCCAAATTGACGCAATTTGCCCCCCCCCCACCTTCGCCCTCCCACCAGACCACTTCTCCAGGGTCTCCCAGATACCAGCAACATATAATTGGCAAGTATGAACATAAATATATATATATATATATATATATATATATATACATACACACACACACACACACACACACACACACATACACACACACACACACATGACTCACCAGGTTAACTGTTATTATCTATAAATTCATATATTTCAATTATATCAATTTTGTAATATTGAAATATGTAGGATTGCAATTATTTAGAAACACTGCAAAGTGACATCAGTGCCTGAAAGTCATCTATGAATTGTGTGAGACAGACTAATAATGATGATGTGAAAAAGGCAGCATGACGTGGCTGGTTATCAGCACTTTTAAGGGTTGGGTGCAAGTAGTCAGGGTAGTTGTTAAAATTCACCCTCTGTATCTTTCACGTAGGACAGTTTCTACATATACTGACTACAAAGCTAAACCTGAAAATATGCTCTCCACCTTTTCACTTTTACAACCCTCACACTAAAATCCCGGGTCAGACACAGGATAATGAACATGGCTTCAACCCGTGTTGAAACTCAAACACCGCACTTTGGATCTGGGTATATCACTGGTCGCCGCCTTTCACACTGGCCGCCATGTCTGCCCTGCATTATCAGGATGAGTCATTAAAATGGGACAGCAGAGGCTCATACAGATGACTTAGTAGGCTCTCTTATAGGCGAGTCATAAAAAGTGGACAATGACTGCATTGCTGTAATCATGGCCGACGACAGATACAGTATCAGCAGCTACTGTACAGTATGGAATTCCTGCATTATTGTGGATTCCTTCTGTTTACGGATGCAAATGGCAGCACGGGGGCTATGTGGCTAACACTTCTGCCTCGCAGCACTGGGGTCATGAGTTCAATTCCCGACCAAGGCTTTATCTGTGTGGAGTTTGTATGTTCTCCCCGAGTTTGCGTGGGTTTCCTCCGGGTGCTCCGGTTTCCCCCCACACCCTAAAAACATACTAGTAGGTTAATTGGCTGCTATCAAAATTGACCCTAGACTGTCTGTCTCTCTGTCTGTGTGTGTGTGTGTGTGTGTGTGTGTGAGTGTGTGTGTGTGTGTGTGTGTGTGTATGTTAGGGAATTTAGACTGTAAGCTCCAATGAGGCAGGAACTGATGTGAATGAGTTCTCTGTACAGCGCTGTGGAATTAGTGCCACTATATAAATAAATGATGATGATGATGAACTTAATGCAGCTGGTTACAGTCTGTAACCTGGCCCAGTGCTATTTCCAAAGGAGAAGGGTGGAATTTTTGGCTGAAAGGGCTAAAACTCAATGCCAATACTTACACAGGAGGAGAGCCTTTATGTTGTCCACAATTGGCACCATACTAAAATTCAGCACTGCGACAAACAGAAGAATTTGAGTCAGAGAACAATGTCATCGACAAGCTTTCTGGTGTACTGTGAAAGGTTTTGATAAGCTGTGTATGGCAGACTTTCACATGTCACGTGCAACATGTAAATATTTGTTAGAACTCATCACCACAGCTCTATCAAAACACACCACAAACTACAAAAAACCCATTGAACCAAGTAGGAGACTAGCCATTGTGTTGTGGTGGTATGCAACCCTGGGAGAATGCCGCACTATTTCATGTTTGTTTGGTGTGGAGCTACTAGTGCACGAAGTGACAGCAGCATTGGTGAAAACCCTGTGCCACCGTTTCATCTGCATGGCACATGGACAGCGCCTAGATGACACCATAAAAGGTTTCCAAAATCGAGGATATCCAGTGTGCTAGAACCATAGCTACATCCCAATTATCGCCCCCAGGGACAACCTGGCAGACTATTACAACAGGCTGGCATTCAATTATTCTACAGGCTGTAGTTGGCCACAATTTCTGGTAAGCATAATATATTCTTTATGTTTTGGTTAAAAAATGGATACTACATAATGCAGCTCCTCTACTGTTATATAATGTATATATGTAAGCTAAAAGATATACTTTTCAGTTTCACAGATGTTTATATTGGCTTGCCTGGTCGTACATACGATGCCAGAGTGCTTTCCAATTCAGACCTCTATCAAATTGCAGAGGAGCAACAGGATGGCTGGCTTTTCCCCAAAGAGAAATCCAAGATGGTTTAGGGAGTGGAGATCCCAATGCACATAATTGGCAACTGCGTAACCATTGAGGCGATGGTTGAGGAAAGGATACACCCAGCATCAACAACTTTCAACTGAACAGATGCGTCTGATCCATACCCTCAGTTCTGCCCGGATGGTGGTTGAAAATGCATTTGGACGATTAAAAGGACGCTGGCGTTGTTTGTTAAAGAGGAATGACATTGACATCAACCTAATGCCAGATGTGGTTGCTGCTTGTACCATTTTGCATAAAATATGTGAAATACAAAAGGAGCAGTTTCTTCCTGAATGGAATATAGAGGAGCCTGAACTGCCGGACAGTCAGGTAGATGCATTTATGAGGGAGGGAGACCTAACAGTGCTGAACTCATCCGGAGCATCATTACTGCCAACATCACAGAAATGCTGGATACAGAGACAGCATTAGGAATGATTGTAAATACACATTGAGTAGTTTGGTCAAACTTAGTTTTATTGCTATCAAGTGACACCTGTAAAAAATTGCATTTCACATGTGTAGACCATTGCTATAAACAAATGTAACTTTAAAGCATTAACAGTAATGTGTTTCATTGTAAATATGTTTGCGTACACAATAGGCAATATACCTTGTGTTAAGTAAAGAAATGTTGTTCAACAACAAAAACATTTTTCAAGATTTATGCAACCACAAATCAACAATAATTTTATAAAAAATAATTATAATGGGAAACCCAATAAAACTATCGCAAGAAGATGCTCATCTGCAGAGGTTCTTGGAACATAAACGGGAGCAGCAAAACAATTTTATGGCTCCAAGAACCTATGCAGGCGCAAGAGCCTTCATGCGCCTGCATAGCTGAATCCATCTCCCTCAGCTGCTCCATCAATATGGTAGACACTGCTTTAGTGGCTTGTTTCATCTTTGTGTTCTTCTTTTTCTTTGGTGGAACAGTATAGACTATAAAAAATGAAAACAAAATATTAATAAAAATAATAATAATAATAATATTAAAAACAACACATTAAAATCCCTTGCAAGGCTAGGGAGGAATGCGCAGTCACATTCCAGCCATCCAAAATGCTGGGGAGGTAACTTGAAGGGACAGCTACTAACGCTGATAATTAACACTTACTATATAACGTGGGTATTTTCATTTTGATTGATTCTGTGATGTCACTGTGCTAAATACTATTAAGTTACAGATCTGTTGAGTTTACATATATGTATGGAATTTTACCTTTCAAAAACAAATGACTTTCACTTGCTTATAGCTTTTATATCCTATTGCATAAGCTTGAATATGTCTTAATTACATACATTATGTTTAGTTAGCTATATTCAAAACGTATGTTTGCATTGTTGTGTTTTTAAAAGCAATGAAAATAATTTATAAAAAAAAAAGGAAAATATTGATTGCAAAACGTATCACAAAAACATGCAGCAGAGAAGCAATTATTCATACATGGGTCCCAGATGGAGTTAACTTACTATTTGAACGCAAAGGCTGTATATCAGTCTGCTCCACTTCTTCTTCAATACTACTCCCTAAGTATTCATTAATAGATGAATCATAGTCACTATTATCTGCCGTATCTTTGGTCACACTCTCTGTGACGAGGGCGAGCCAGCTTGGCTGCTTTCAGGGGTTGCATTACTGTTAGCACAGCTTGATGAAGAAAGGCGAGTGGGGTTGGATAGGGCTGAGTTTCCAAATACAGCATTGCACAAATCATAATATGGTCATTCCATGCGGCCATTGCCACTTTCCTTTTTGCACTTTGCTGTATTGAGCTTGTTGACAACTTGCTGCTGTGACCACTTGATCCCCCGGTCGTTCAGTATCTTTGCAATGGTACCATATGTAGCAGCATCTTTTACTGTACCTGTAATTTGTTATTTTATCCCCTCCTGCCCTCTGGCAGCCAGTAACTCTCTGATTTGAAGCTCTGCCATCTCCTCCTCACTGCCGTTCTGCAGCATGTGATATGCATCATCAGATAGCGCTTCTGGCCCTCCAATGAGCTGCTTTTAAGTTAATCCGGGTCGATTAAACCGGGTTAACCTTTCAGACAGAAGCTTACCTGGCTCCAACTACCTCTGTATGAAAGGGGTATTAGTAACAAATGCAGAGAATTATTTTAAGAAGGGGAGCAGCTATAAAAATAGTGGATAATGTCTGCTTACATGTTTTACCTGCCCATTAGGCTTTGCGCTCTCTTATTTGTTTGCTTGCCTACTCTACCAGGCTGTGCTCTTCATATTTATCTTTTCTTGTTTGCTCACCTCATGCTCTGTACCAGGCTTCCTCTCTGACACATATCTGCCCACTGTGTTGTCCCACCAATGTCTTTATTCTCCTTTATATTCAACTAATTTGTTTCATTCCACTTCACATTTCTCTGGTGCCACCTTCTCCCTTACGTCTCTCATATTCTTCTAATTTTTGTTATTATATTAACTCCAATTCTCCTCATTTATCATTTGACTTTGTGATCAGGTCATGTTTTCAGGAGAAAGTAATAATGAAACAGCAATCCTCACAGCTTGTCATTCCAGCCTATTAATCATAACATTTTCTTTGCCCCAGGCTGTAAGTGGTCAATGTTAGCACTTGTTGTAACAAAAACTGAAGCACAATGCTTCCCTCTCACAAGTGTACACTGGAATGGTAAATGGTGCCTAGGGACAGAAGTTGTTACTGAAATATGAGACCATGTGATGGATCACTGCATTTATTCTTCTGCTTGTACTTTTTTCTACTGTATAGTAGTCCTAAGTTACTAAAATTCAGAGAATATTGAATTTTGCTGAACCATTTTGTAATCTCTATGTAAATCATTTGAAATAGAGAGCTGTAGAATATTTTAAGAAATGCTTTGGAAAAATGCAGGTATGTTTAATCCTCCAAATACTCAATGCTCAGAGAGAGTGTCAATCAACATTATCAGTGTACAATTTGTAGGATGCGATCTGTCCATTCAGCTGAGTCGACATATCACCTCGTGTAGGTCAATAGCAGTCATCGTGCAATCATATTTACCAACATGTCTGATAAGGATGCATTTGATTATAATGGGGTATATAAATAAATATCTCCATCTCTCTTTCTCTCTCTCTCTCTCTCTCTCTCTCTCTCTCTCTATATATATATATATATATATTTCTAATAAGAGCAAGAAATAACAGATATGAATGAATGACACGGCCGTATTGAGTAGTATGCAATGCGCCCACCTATGCATGGTCTGCATAGGTTGCCTGCACCACATTCCTACTGGAACACCAGGTGGCCAAAAATACATTTTAATTGTCCAGTCCAGGGGGCATGTGCCCCCCTGCTCAGCCCTCCCCTGATTGTGCGGTAGTTTGTTTAATGCAGGAGATATCTCTGATATTGCCTGCATTAGGCTAATGTTAGATGGCCATATAACTTAATTTTGCCTAAACCATGCTGAAACCGCATGATTGAAAGCTTCATAAATAGGCACCTTAATCTTGCACAAACAATATTTGTAACATTGAACAAAATTTGTAACTTTGCATTGAAGTAATAAAAACTATTCTATAGTTTTATTAGTGATGAAGAATTCTCAAAACAATGTGTGTTACTAGCCTTAGGTGGCAGCAACACACAAAATATTTACCCCTTAAATAAAAAATTCCTTCTGACATATAGGTTAAATAATGCCTTTTATAACCTTTGTTTTCATGTCTGCTTTATTTTGTCTACCTTACATGTCCCCAGGGCCGGATTAACCCGAGGTCTAACTGGGCTACAGCCCAGGGGCCTCGGGCATCCAGGGGGCCCTTGACAGAGCTCAGCAGAATTATTGATCGGGACAGGGGCGGGGGCGCCCCCGGCCCGATCAATGCTGAGCTCTGTCATTGCAGTCCTCCTTCTCCGGCGCTCAGTAATCTCCTTACTGAGGAGATCTCGCGAGAGTGTCACGAGATCTCCTCAGTAAGCAGCTTACAGCGCGCCGCAGAAGGAGGACTGCAGTGTCAGGAGAAGGTAAGCGCTTGGAGGAGGGGGGGGAGGGGGCGGTCGGCTAACAGGGGGCCCAGTCTGCTAACGGGGGGGGGGGGGGGCCTCACGGGGGAATGGGGGCCCACTTAGCCCAGGGGCCTCCATTCCGTTAATCCGGCCCTGCATGTCCCCCGTTTTATGTATGTACTGTTTTGTCTACTGTACGGCACTGTACAGCACTGTGGAGCCTTACAAACCTACGATAATAATAATAGTGCTGAGTGCAAACCCACAGCAAATCCATACAGATGTAGAAAAAGTATTGGGCTATCCCTTTAATTTGTCATTGTTGTTGGTTTATCTTCATCCTCTTGTACAATTTTTCTAATAGTTAAATAAATGTTAGTATCCCAATGCATTTTGGAAAGTGGCATATACGATATAACTCTCATGCGTTCAGTTAACTGTCTGTTGATTTAGTGACCTAGGACACTGATGACAAAGATATAGGGTTACATTTTCTAAAGAGAAATTTTATTTTAAAATACATCATATAAATAGTGTGAAATAGTATCCAGCTGCAGTCAAATGAAACAATTAAGAAATGTTTATTTGTGAATTTCTCAGATTTTTACAGATGAGGGATATTTGTTTTTTTTGTCATGGAGTCTTAGTATAAATTAGCCTTCAACAATTTCATTCTGTTTAAAATCTCCATTAAAAATGCTAATTTTAAACACATAATTTTCACAAACTTTAAAGGACTTGTCAAAAATTACTATGAACACTTTTTGGAATTTTCTTTTGTGTACAACATATATCTAGTCCCTAATTATTGCTTGCTGCATAGCAATTTCTGTCATCTTGGTCCTAAACTAAACTGCAAGTGTTTATCAGTTATATAATTCCTTCTACACAAGTAGTCAGTACTCCTGGTATTTATGTTTATGCTGATCTGAATAATAAACATTCTCTGTAAAGAGCTGATTAATATTTCGGCGATATATAAAGAGAGGCTAACAATTACATTTCTATACGAATCAGAAAGGACAGCATACTACTATTTACACTGTCATCTTTGACTTTTCTCTGCAACAATCTCGGCCTTAAGAAATCTTTTTAAAGATAACACATGCAACAAAAGCATTAAATGGAATTAATACATGTAGTGATGGCCAGCGCAAGCTCTAAGGGCGCTATAGGCAGCTCCTCCACCCACTTGGAAGTGACGTCCCCTTCACTACCTTAGGAGGATGAAGGTGGCGGCACCCTCTGCTTCTCATACTGGAAGTGTGGTCCTTGGCTGTTAGTCTGTGACATCATAGTCAAGCACTTAACTCCAAAATCAAGATTGACATTAAGAAGCAACAGCTGACAGCTTCAAATGTAAAAAGTAGATTTGTTCACTGACCCCCGTGTTTTGGTTTTGGATCTGGATTAAGTTCATGTTTTGGCAAAACCGCCCTTGCATGTTTTGGTTTTGGATTTTTTAGAAAAATAGCTAAAATCACATAATTTTACTCCACCGACCCTTATGTAACATTTTGAAATGGACATGATCAGTTTAACAAAGCGAGCACTCCAGCGACAAGGAGTGCCACTTTTGTGGCTGAAGTGCTTGGTTTGTTTGAGGCCCCACAAAACAAGCTACAAATAGCTTAGCTGCCTTAATCCCAACAGTGCTGTCAATGAACTCTATATTATTAAATCATGTCTGCTCGTGCTGCATCTTTAACCTTCTTCTCCTCTCTGGATACCTCCCTCTTATCCCTGAAGAATTGCCGAACTTATGTAGGCACAGGATTGGATATTACAACTGGAGTGGCATTACATCTGCTTCAGACAGACTGTGACAGGGAACATGTGGGCTGCATGGAATCTGCAATGTTGGAATACGCTGCATTGAACAGAGCTTTAAACCAATATATAGATGCAGTTGAGGAGACCGTACTTAAATTAAAACGTGACCCACCGGATGAGATCCTGGATTTAAGAGAACTTGTACATGAGAGATACACTGCGCTTCAGAAGATTAATACAGAGGAGGCCCTGAGGCAGGATAATAAATATGTCCAGTTTAAATAACAGCTAAGAGATATGAGAAAACAAATGGTTGGGTCACCGGCCCCTGCAGACGAAGATTTGGAAGATGAAGATGAGGAGATCGCCGTCACCCATAGCACTCCTATAACAAAGTTGGAGATGGTGAACCCAGTGAAAAACAAAGTATGTGGTCACACATACGAGTGAGAAGCAATTGAAAGGATGATGTAAAACAAACTTCAGAACTTATTGCACTTGTAGGTAACATTGGCATACAACAGTACCTGAAAGGAAAAGTGGTGCAAGATGGAATTGTCCTTGGGATTCTCCCACCCACCCTTATAATGGATATTGTAAAGAACATACACACTTTAGCAAACCAAACCCTTCAGCGACAAGGACGGCCACTTTTGTGGCTGAAGTGCTTGGTTTGTTTGGGCCCCCAAAAAACAAGCTAACAATGGGCTTAAGGCAGCTAAGGTAACAGTGCTGTCAATGAATTCTACAGTGGCACGATGTTGTTGTCATCATCTTTAGCCTCATTCTCACCCTCATCAGTGTGTACATCATCCTAACAATATTAAATCATCCCCAGAGGAAACCATTATTACAGAAGTTTCTGTAACATAAATGTCAAAAATAAAAATGTAAAAAAAAATCGTTTACCTGTTTTTAAAAAAATATTTAATAAAGGTGAAACTTTACTGTAGAAATACATAAAATTGGCAACACGTCATTTTACCCAAATATTAATAAGCATTCCATCATCAGCTTGCTTCCTTCTCTAAGCTAGATTTCAGCACCTGCAATTTACACTGTCATCATCCACATTCTTATCAGTGTGTACATCATCCTCACACAATACTAAACAATCTCCGCTGCAATCCACCATTACAGAAGTCTCTGTACTTTGATCTAAATGTTAGTAAAGGCCTTCCTTGTGGCATTTGCAATTCATTTTACGACAGAGCTGTTAAGATTTTTGGGCAATTTTTTTAGACCAGATCAAATGTCACTGAAGACTGGACAGTTAAATGTCTCTGGAGAATTTTAAGAACACTGACAGCTCTATTATTACAATTTCTGTTTCAGTGCTGAACCCTGTCCCCTCTCATGTTTCTGGGTGAGCTATGGCACAGTAGAATGGCACTGCAGACTTTGAAGAACAATGCCAGCCCTATATTGTGTCTTTCAGCACTGAAAACTGCCACCTCTCCTGTTTCAGTGTGAGCTATAACTCTGTAGAATGTCACTGGAAACTTTGAAGAACACTGTCAACCCTCCTCTTTTTGTTCTAGCTATGACGCTGCCCAACTGCACTGGAGACTGCCGACAACCCTGGTACCCTTTGTGTATCTCTCTGTGAAATGGCGCAGGTTCTCCGTGGAGGGCAGTATTTATAGGATACAAAACTTGCGAGATCCGACAAAGCGTCAATGACGTTTTGCCTCGTGTTCAGTTTTGAGGGTGCATGAAAGTACCGAGCCAACTTGGCTCGGTACTCGGATCGGCTATGTTTGGGTGGGCTCGGATTTCCAAAAACCGAACCCGAGCATCTCTTGCAAAAAGCTGCTGGCTGCATTTCCTTCATGTCAGTGTCCAGTGCTTTGTGTAGGGACACAGAGTGGGGATTAAAAATACTAGATATTTGACATTATCATCATCATCATTTATTTATATAGCGCCACTAATTCTGCATTATATTACTCAACTATTGTTTTAGGCACTATTAAAGTAATTTTATTGTTTCAAATAAGCATTGCCCAAGCGATTGTATTGTGTTTCCGAAGCACAAGCAATTTATTTAGCAAAAGCAATTTGTTTAGCAGTTCAATAAATAAGTACAATACAGTACAATATAGCCAATACATGATACCTATTAAAGATGTTACATTAAAACAGGAAAGTATAAAAACATTGAATACATTACATTTTCCTTATAGCGCTCCCCCGAGGACAATGGAACACAGCCATGCTCACATGTAGCCATGTTCAGATAGAGAGAGAAAGAGCTGATAAAAAAAGCTTGATAGTATCCGGTTTCAGTATAGAACATGTTTCCATTGGTTCAGGGTTCAGGACAGTCTAATGTAAATCAGGTCTTAGGTCAGTTCAAAGGATTTCTCTGGGAAGAGGGGATCACCTTCCCCCAACAGCTGAAAACATGTGCTTCTCAAGGAAACTAACTCAAACCAGTTATAAACAACTTAAAACACAATGCCATTTTGATCATTCAATCTTTTATCTTCCATAACTATTGATTGCAGGAAGCGATCGCAAAGCCGAAATTATAGGATGAGAGATAGTAATGTGCAGATCAAAATGACACTAAACATGATACATTTGCTAAATCCTGAGCCTTAGATACTTTTAAAGTGCTTTTAACATTATTATATTTAACTGTAAACACTATTACATTTGATTATAAACAACTGTGTTGGAACTATTTTAAGGTGAACTATTTACAAGTGAATGTGTAAGTGTATGTGTGCGTTATTTATCGTGCGATTGCGCCATAACAATATCAATCAATATAGTTTATTTCATCCAATTATTCAACTTTGACAGTTCCCCCCTTTGATAGTATAATAAACTATTAAAGTAATTCTATCGTTTTCAAATAAGCATTTCCCAAGCGATTGTATTGTGTTTCTAACGCACAAAGTGATTTATTTTAGCAGATGCAAAGTTTAACAGTTCAATACATGATTATATTATAAAACAGTACAGTACAGCCAATACCAAAAGATACATACATACCGCGCTCGCATTGCATGCGATTCGCTGTGCTTCCACGGGTCCCAGTGGGCAGTATATCTGTTTAGATAACTGTGGTCAGAGTAGACTGAACACTGGGAGAGCAGCTATGATCATATATACATTTAGTGCTACAGAGAGAACAATGCAGATGACGTGGCTTGTTTCTATAGGTCCAGACTTCGGGTGGGTCCAGGGTAAACAGGTCATAGGCTAGTTCAGACTAAGGAATCCAAAGGTGGGGGGGGTCATCTCTCCAGAGGATGTGCTCCAGTTACAATTAAACCATTAGCATTTTACTATCTGATATCAATCTGGCTATTTATTCCCTAACATCAATAACTAGAATATGCAATATGCGATCTCTTCGGCGATGGAACCGGACAGCTGCTGATGAATAGGGGTTTAATATGATACTAGACATGACACCTTTTCTATAACCTGAACCTTAAATATCACTGAAGTGTACATATAATCATATTATATAAACTAATAATAAACCAAATACTATCTGCTCATAAATTACAGTGTAACTGAACCAATATGAATATGAATTATATAAATAACTAAATGTTGTAATGCGAGTGTGTACATGCGTATTTTATCTTGCGATCGCAGTATGCCACGTGTAGCGTGGCATACTGAGTGCAGTGAACCAATAAAACAATATTAACCAATATACTTTCGTTCATCCAATTATACGACTTCGACAGTTCCACCCTTTGATAGTATAATAAACTATCACCTTAAAGATGTTATATGCAGGATCTCAGTACCACGTTTCATTGCTATGTAATGCAAGTCCCCCTTGGTGTATGACCACGCTGTTTGTAGCTCTAAACAAGTTATCATAAGAGAGAATCTTAATCTTCAAAACGATTTCTTCTTTTACTATAGACCGTACACTTCTGGAGCTTGGAGATAACATTTTGTATGCCCTTCAAGGGTGCAGTAAAACACGTAATACATTATTTGGAAAGGTACAGAGTACAATAGAACATGTATCAGTTATACAGAATACTCTACTACAGTTCTTCATGTCTAACAGGTTCATCTGTCCAACGCATGTCTTTAAGCTCAGAATACATTGAAACACTTCATGTTCTTTAATAGCATCATCCTATGTCTATCAATAATGTCATATACAATCTCCTTCAGCTTGCGTTAATATACACACTTCTAATAATGTCATCAGTTCTTTTCATCAACACTTGTGGGCGGGCTATTGTCTGTTCATTCTTCCCAGTCTCCCAATACTCAGGTTTCCTTGTACGTGAAACAGTGATTGGCTTGCAAAATATTGGGAGACTCAGACTAAGGGACCTAGGTGTAGTACTTTTCCCCTAGTGACCTCCCACCCATAATTCGGGTACCTCAAGAATATTTAATGGAAAGAGAACTAATCCTACTTGATATAATTACTGAGGCACGTGAGAGCACACCAAGCACTTTTTGGTCTACAACCTTACCCACCCAAGAATGATAATCATTCTCAAGGATGCCTGCTCAAGTCTGAATATTACTGGACTGGCATCGCTGGATGTATCTCTCTTCAACTATGGGGTCAAGGTACTTACGGAAGTAATGCTACTCAGACAATAGCCCCTCGCACTTTCTCTAAGCTCCAAGGTTTCCAAATTTTCCTTTACCCCTGAATTGAATAGAGTAATTGGCTGGACCGATTGTGCTACTAACTTCTCCTTCATCCCCAATTCCTCAATATCATTACCTGAACCAGCCTCTGTCACCTGTCAATAATTAAAATATTTGACCGTCCTGAAAAGAGAATGACATGAGAGAAACACAGAACAGGAAAAACTACAACTTCATGCTGGACAACTGTCTTAGCCTTTGGCTCAGGTGCTACTAACTGCATTCAAGGCCTCCCATAACAGATTCATGAGTGTATTTGCACCCTTTTCTGAGTGTTGACTCCTCTTCAGTGGGTGAAATGGGCACCAGTGTGTCTCTGCTACCCTTGAAGTCGTGATGCTGGTAGCCTACAACTGGTACCTGTCTGTCAAATAGCCTGAGCCTAGGAAATTACTGTTCCACAACTTACTCTCCCGGTCCAACATCCTGACAGTTAGTGTAACTTTTCAGGAAACAGTGTTTTGAACATTCTCGGTTGCTGTCTCACTATTTACCTTCCCTCTCAAAGTCTAAACTAGTCTCTCATCCCAAGAGGGGTCAAGAACATTTCAAAAGTCAACAGGTTAAGAGGCAGCCCAGGAGTGATCTTGATAGTGGGGACGGACTAGTGGCCAAAGCTATCAGTCCCTTCAATCAAGTTTCAACCCTCATTCTATTCAATTCATTTTAACTAGTACCATTACTTTATGTTCACACTGGTTTGTGGCTAATCAAAAGTATGTAATTTGTTACCACTACTCATACATTATACATTTATTATCAATAACACGAATACCCCTATCAATTACTATAACTCTAGGGCTATCACATTGAATAACAAATGTTTTGAGTATGACACAGTATTACATTAGACACATTTCAATAAACCTTTACCCAGATATATTTCATCGGTACACCAGTGTATACTTGAGAATCCTGCTAGGTGGTAATTGGATGACGTGGATTTGTTTTACCTGGAGAAAATCCCATCTGCAGGAGGGATATGGGATGGCTCTATTGGTATCATCTCCCTGACATTCTCTCAATCCAGACAGGATGTTGCCTTCCTACTAACTTGAGAAGAAATGTCTGGTGCACCCCAATATACTCTTACCAGCTTACACATACCTTCTGTACCCAGCTGAGCCAGACCATGTGCTGCCACCGCTAGGTCTGGAAGATACACTCTGGGAGCTACTGGTCTACCTTGTCCATCTCTCCAGGTTCCGCCAGACTCCTAGCCACATCTCTTCACCTTCTAGACAGTTTATTCTTCAGGCAACACAAATGTTCATATATTAACTAATATGTGCATTCGTGCATGTGTGTGTGTTCACATTTTAAAACAATACAATGAAAAACAAAACAAAACATAAATTTGTCAGCTGTCACATAAAACCCTGCTATTTGACAGTTATGTTCGCCCTGGTGTGACAGCCATGTATAGTCGTGTGTGTAAGTGTGGACTTTACTAGCAGCTACTTCAGTTGGTAACTATGTCACTGTATAAAGTCCTCTATGTAGTGTCCTACTCATGTGCTGGTATTGCTAAAAAAAGATTTTTCAGTCACCTCAACGTCGCCCCCTAGACTAGAAAAATGCTGAGGACCAATTTATATTAATTGATTTTCCCTCTGCCAACTCACATGCCATTTTTAGTACCCCACATTCAGCTACTTGTCTAAGTGAGAAGGGCAAAGGGGTCTATTTCTATAACACTTTCTTCAAAATATAAAAGTATCCAGTACATGTCTGTCTAACAGTGAAAAAATATAAAACACGAAAATTCTACATTTTCTAGGGTTTCACATTATGTCGTATCTTGTGGCAAAAATCCTACTGCAATGTTCTACACAGAGATGCATATTTGTATGTCTAACCTCCAGCAATCTCCTGTCCTCCCCACCCTTTGTGCATACATATGAAGGCACATTTTTGTACAGGAGGCATGAAACACAAAAAAACAAAACAGATATGCAATCTATAAAACATGAATCGTATTTCCACACAAAAAAACTTTCTGCTTAACATTAGCAGCTTCTATACACATAACACCAAACCGCTACTGTTTCTGTAACTCATGTCAATCTAGTGTGTATATCCCTGAGTTCGTCTTATGTCAAAAAAATGTCTTAGTCCCATTTAAGGAGACCGTGTCTACGTCTTTTTGTATCTCTATACAAGACAAGAGAGAGAGATACTAGCAGAGATGTAAAGAATGAGAAAATAGGAGAACAACGAATAAAAAGAATACAAAGATTTGAATACAAGGGTTTGAAAACAAATAGACATGCAGAAAGGGAGATTTTACAGCAAACATGACAGCTGGATTACACACTATGGGAAAATGGCTGTATTTATTCCACTAATCCCCTTAGCTATTCGCTAAACTATGACCCCTCCCCATACTTAACTAGGGGGTCTTACGTCAACGGTGCAATCCAGTGTCGTCCGTCGTTAGCTCATATGGAACTCAGTATCTCATGACTATAATGGAGAAGTGCAAAGTTTACCCATTGTGACACATACTTTATATCTGTCATGTGTGTCCTCCTGAAATACATAAAACAACATTAGAGCGAAGTATGTGCACACTTCATTTTAAATAATGAATCTCAACCAAATAAATTATTGTTAATTTGTCTTTCAAGGGAAAGCTTTGAACTTCTTCCGTAATCCCCATAATAACTAAGTATATATACTTCTTTCTTTGTCCTTACCTACAAAAAGAGAAACAAAATAAAGGCAGTTTCAAATAACAAAAAGCAAACAAACAAACATGATATTTCTTTTTGCTTTCAATCCTTATCATCGACTTGTGACAGGAACCTAAGCACAACACAACATAAAACAAACAAACAAAAAAAAAAAAACTCTCTGTCTCTACATTCATTACAGAAGAGCTCCTTAGCAACCCTATCTCCAGTCTTTTGTGTATTGTTCTAAGGCTATATAGCCTCATTACAGTCAGGGTCAATTAACTAAGACCATTTTTTTTTTCTAGGATTCCTGAATCTAAGCCATTTGCATAGACACAATTACACTTCTTTTCCCTGGCTGTACTTTATGCATGGAATAAAAAAACCTGGTATCTTTTTTTTCTCTCTATTGCAGGGTTATTTTCCTAAATTCAATCACACCCACCATACACAAAAAATAAAAATATACATTTAAGTTACTCAGCTTTTAAACCTGAATAGTTACACAGATAGTTACATTTGCTATTTTTATAAGTTTTTTTTTTTTTTTTTTTTAAATTGTATTCAGTGTTTTATACTGTCCTGCCTTGCGCTCGCTTCTCTTCACTTGGCAACGCTTACTTCCGCTATGCACGCACTTTCACCACGCCTACTTTCACTGTGCATGCGCTGCCTTGCCACGTGTTCCCTTCTTGTTGCCACAATTTCAAACAGTCATCATGTTCAGTTCTCGTTTTTGTTGATTTAATCAACCGCACTTTATCTCTAACATTATTTAACACCTCTGACTCGAAACTACCTATGTTTGGGAAAGGTTTCACACACTCCCAGGTCATCTTGACCCATTTGTCGCAGTATGCCGTTGCATACGCACTATATTTATTATGCATAACATACTTTGTCGAACCAACCGACCATTCATTAGGCAGCACACAATTGGCAATGTTTTCTTGGCCCTGGACGATTTTAACAGATACGTCCCCTCAACTCCACGCTACTGAGTACCACAAAACAATAACACGCGATTGTCAGCGTACTCACTGGAGAAACAACCTAACACAACTGGGATCAAACAAGTACCAACTTCGCAATACCCTGCTTTTCCTAGTTTGAGTACTTTACCACTGTTAGCAACCGATATCAATCAAGAATACCAGTGATTGCAGCGTATTTCCTCCCACATCTCCCAAGTCATAATCACGGCTGCACAAAATCAACCATGCGGTCCGATTGCACCGCTTACAGATACTATCAGTAAGCTTTGCGATTACTATTGGGAATGCCGCGAAAACCTGTTATTTTCGCTTCGAGTATGCCTGCCATGCATACTCTGTGGTGTCTCTTTATCCCCTGCTCTTTTGTTAGAGCAGAACACCACTCACACAAAGGTCTCTTTATATCCTGCTCACCCTTGGAACAGAACCTTTGTTGTCAGGTCACCTTTTTACCGTGCCCCGTCAGACACACCTGAACCATAGCTATCTCTTTTCAACAGTTCCACGCTGCTATCCCAATACTCAATCACGAACTTACCATGCGGTTCAATCGCACCGCTCAATGATCTTTATGCGGACCACAGATAACACCGCAGTGCTCTGTCCCTTCCAGCAAACAATACCCTTTATCAGTAAACGTCGTGATTAGTATTGGGCATGCGTGCAAAACAAAATCTGTATTCCGTTACCAGTATACTTTTGTCTTTATGCATAACATTCACATACGCACACACACAACCTTTTGTTTTCTGTACAGAAAATAGATTTCCCAAACAATGGTAATATCTTTTTTCAGAGGCTTTAACAAGTGATTATACTATACATATATAACAGACTATGAACGTGATTGTTTAAACACGTGGTAACAATACCGGAAGTTCACATACTTAATGCAGGAACATATACGCTATGCAATGCAAACAAACCACATTTAAATCGCAAAATGACATGAAAAAGAAACAGTTGTTTTTTTTCTTTCTTTCTTGTCCCTAGATTCTCACTAGCACCCCATAGATTGCACAAAGCGGATATTCGATTTAGCAACACTAGATGATATAAAGGCATACGTTCTCATCCCACCCTTTGTTGGTAAATTGAAATCCGACAGTTTTGTGAATCTTTGAGCAATGTAGCGCCTTTTCGAGCCCCCAAATTATTAAAGTAATTTTATCGTTTCAAATAAGCATTGCCCAAGTGATTGTATTGTGTTTACGAAGCACAAGCAATTTATTTAGCAAAATCAATTTGTTTAGCAGTTCAATAACTAAGTACAATACAGTACAATATAGCCGATGCATGATACCTATTAAAGATGTTACATTAAAACAGGAAAGTATAAAAAACACCGAATACATTACATTTTCCTTATAGCGCTCCCCCGCGGCCAATGGAACACAGCCATGCTCACATGTAACCACGTTCAGAGAGAGAGAGAGAGAGAGAAAGAGCTGATAAAAAAGGCTTGATAGTATCCGGTTTCAGTATAGAACATGTTTCCATTGGTTCAGGACAGTCTAATGTAAATCAGGTCTTAGGTCAGTTCAAAGGATTTCTCTGGGAAGAGGGGATCACCTTCCCCAACAGCTGAAAACATGTGCTTCTCAAGGAAACTGACCCAAACCAGTTATAAACAACTTAAAACACAATGCCATTTTGATCATTAAATCTTTTATCTTCCATAACTATTGATTGCAGGAAGCGATCGCAAAGTCGAAATTATAGGATGAGAGATAGTAAAGTGCAGATCAAAATTACACTAAACATGATACATTTGCTAAATCCTGAGCCTTAGATACTTTTAAAGTGCTTTTAACATTATTATATTTAACTGTAAACTCTATTACATTTGATTATAAACAACTACTTACAAGTGAATGTGTAAGTGTATGTGTGCGTTATTTATTGTGCGATTGCGTCATAACAATATCAATCAATATAGTTTATTTCATCCAATTATTCAACTTTGACAACACCCCCTACCAATTGACATCCTAGGCAACCACCTAGGTTTGATAGCTCCAGCCCTGCATACACTACATATCCAAAATATATACATACTTGAACATCACATCCATGTGAGCTTGCTGCTATTACTGCCTCTGCTCTTCTGTGAAGGCTTACTACTAAAATTTAGAACATGGCTATGGGGATCAGCCTCCACTCTGCCACAAGAGCATTAGTGATGTTGGGCACGGATGTTGGGCAATGGGGCTTGCCTCAGTCTGTGTTCCAATTCATCCTAGAAATGTTCAATGGAGTTGAGATCAGAGCTCTGAGCAGGCTGTCACATTCTTCCATACCAAAGTCAGGAAACTAAATTTTAAAGGACCTTGCTTTGTGCACGGGATTATTGCCCTGCTGAAATAGGAAAACATCTTCCTCAAATTATTGATACCCAGTTTAAGCAGACAAATCTCAGACAATTGTCATTGTATACTGAAGGCATTAAGAGTTCTCTACAGGGCCCAGACCAAACCCTGAAAAACAGCTCCCGGCCATTATTCCTCCACGACCAAACTTTACAATTGTCAGTACCTATTTGTGTAGGAAATGTTCTCCTGACATCTGCCAAACCCAGATTCATCCAGCGGACTGCCAGATGGTGAAGCGCGATTCATTACAGAAAACACATTTCCGCTGCACCAGAAACCAATAGTGGTGTGCTTCACACCACTCTAATTGGCATTGAGCATGGTGATCTGAGGTTTGTGTGCGGCTGCACAACCATACAAACCCAATCCATGAAGCTCCCAACTAACAGCTTTTGTGACCGTGTCGTTTCCAGAGGAGGTTTACAACTCTGGTGTGAGTGATGCAACCGAGGACAGACGGTTTTTATGCGCTATGCAGTTCAGTACTTGGTGGTTCTGTTCTGTATGCTTGTGTGGTCTATCACTTTGCAGCTGAGATGTTGTTGCTCCTAGACGTTTCCACTTACAATAATAGTGCTTATGGTTCATGGGGGCAGCTCTAGCAGGGCACAAATTTGACAAACTGACTTGTTGGAAAGATGGCATCCTGTGACCATCTAGTGCCTTGTTGAAAGTCACTGTGCCCTTCAGTATCACCCAATCTACTACTAATGTTTGACTATAGAGATTACATCGCTCTATGCTTTATTTTATGTTCCTGTTAGCAATGCGTGTGACTGAAATGGCCAAACACACTAATTAGATATGGTGCTCACAAACTATTGGCCATGTATTGTATATCAATATACCCATGTAATCTATGCATTCTGAGAACACTAGCAGACAGTGAATACATATATTAGTATGACATATCGTTTCTGAAAAAAAATGTATTCAGCACAGAAAATATGAATGTAGAGAATATTCATGTACATATGTTAAGAACATATATGCATTTATTATAGAGATTGCGTGGACCCCCGTTTTTAGATTTTCGTCCTACAATTTCTTTGTGTTTTGGTTTTGGCTCTGGTTTTGCCTTAAAATCCTGAAAGGTTTTGGTTTTGGATCTGGATTTAATTAAAAATTGTGAAAAATAGGTAAAATTATTTGAGCTGTTTTTATAGCATTAACATTAATTTCCAGTCATTACTAGTCTATTTTCTAATGATCTCTTCAAACTGCCCAAATTTTTACCAATTTTTCTGCCGTAAGCTGGCTTACTAAAATTAGTGAAAGAGTGGCGACAAAAATACATGGCAGTTTGATAAAAGATACAATCCCTAGTGGCACAGAAGTGTGCTTAAAGTAACTACATGCGATCGCTGAATGCTGCAAATGACGTCCTTGAGTTTTTCCAACAGTTTGACACTGGTAATAATGAAAAGAGGTCATTAGACGGACAGTGGCATCAGCAGATATTTTGACAAGTAGATAAACAAAGGTGGACAGCACTCATAATGAAAATGTTCAAAGACTACGCACACAATAAATTTGGACTGGAACAGGGCATCTATCATAGACACTGATGCTACAGAAACAGACACAGGTCATTGGATGGACAGTGGTATGAATGAATAGAATTGAAAAATGAATTTATAAATGTAAATATACAAAGGTGAGCTTTACCTATAATAAAAAAGTTCAAAGACTAGTACTGCGCACCTCTAGTTGGGCAGTGCATTTATCAGGAGCCAAGAGCAAAGCTTTCAAAACCCTTGTTTCACTTTTAAGTGGTTGTTTATGCTACAAGTAAGGTAGATCTGGCTAAATATTAATATGTGTTATAATTCTGCCCTTGTGAAATAAAGGTGACTCATATTAATATGTAATGTAAATAACTATAATACGTATCTTAAAATGTAATGTATATAAATATGTAATGTATAAATAACATATATGTTATATTAGTGAAGTGTAAGTTGTGTGGAGTGTGTTGTTTAGGGTAATAAGTAGGGTGGGGTGCAGTGTATGGGGTGTGTAAGAATAAGAAATGAATTTAATTAAATAAATAAAAAAAAACTGTATTATAAGGTGCAAGAGATAAAAATATTGAAATACTATGCACACACTAAATGTGGAATCGTAGAGGACATGAATCATGCAAAGTTAAGAGTAAAAATCAGATGTCAGTAGTCGGACAGCAGTGGTATCAGTAGATAATTAACAGATGATGATAGACCACTGGCATAATGTTTAAATGGTACAAGGTGGAATTGTCGTTGGGCCCACCAAAGGACAATATCCTAAAAAGGATATGCACATAGTTTAACAAACCAAACACTTTGGCAACGGGGACTGCCACTTATGTGGCCGAAGTGCTGGATTTGTTTGGGCCCCCACAAAAGAGAACATTTTGGTTGTTGGTTGATGAACTGGAGAGTAGATAGGGATGTTAACTAATTGCTCATGGGCATTTCGATAACAGTGGTCATCTTCCTCAATGGTGACAAATGATAATGTCATCCACTTTATCATCATCATAAAGGATGTCTATATCAATTCCATTTTCATTTTAATAAAGATACACCAAGTAAGTAACCATTAGGCTGCATGCGTGACACGTTGGAGAGGGACAGCAGCAACACATTGGAGAGGGACAGCAGCTGCAGAATCAGAGTTCATTAGCTGTACGGTGGCGGCATCAGTAGACATTTAGACAAGTTGAAATACAATGGTGGCCTTTACCATTAATGAAAAACTAGAGGGCATCCAACATTGACAGTGAAGGTATAGTAAGAAGAAAAGTTTATTAGATGGACAGCGGCATCAGTAGACATTTAAAAAGATGATGATAGTTAGACCAAGTGCATAATGTTAAATGAAGCAAGATGGAATTGTCCTTGGCAATTGTCCAGCTGGGTGTAATACATTCAACAGTTACACAAGTGACATAATATGGTGGACATCCTACTATAGACAGGGTTGGAAACTCGACAATAATGACATTGACAGTATTATTAGGACGATAATTGAAGTGTAGACAGTATTTATTAGGTTTACAATTCAAATGTAGAAAGTATTATTTATTAGGTTGACAGTAATACCCCTAACCCTAGGCCTGTCCCTATCCCTAACCCTTTACCTAGCCCTAACCCTGTCCCTATCCCTACTAGGGACAGGGCTATTGACTCTCTAGCTCTAGCCATCCTTATCCCTGTCCTTATCCCAAACCCACTGTCAAAATTTGAGTTGTCCACCTTATAATACTGCTCACCATGTGCATTGTCAACCTTATGATACTCTTGACACCTGAATTGTAAACCTATTTTTGTTGACTTTCAGATTGTCAACCAAATGAATGTCTAGCAGACGACCACATTTACACAAGATGATAAAACAAGGCCAAAATGTAAAATAGTGCAAGAAGGAATTGTCCTTGTTCCTACCCAACCACCCATCCATATGTTAAAAAGGACATTCAATTCAGCGATGGGTATTGCCACTTTTGTGGCTGAATGTGCCTTCTCACAAAAGAGAACATTTTGGCTGTTGATTGAGGAACTGGAGAATGAAGAATAGATAGGGATTTTAATGTTTAACCAATTACTAACGGGCATTTAGCTAACAGTGGTCATCTTCCTATATTGTGACAATGTCATCATCCTCATCACTTATGTCAACATCATCACATAATATTAGTTCATCCCCACTGGAATCTAGTATTACATATTCTCTTTATAATTGGTGGCAACAATTTGCCACCAATTACTTATGAATTTGTCTCCAATTCCTCATACAATTTGTAAATTTCCTCACTAATTTTTTGGGAAGTAGTCTCCTCCCTCTATCACTCACAATGTTTCTGGCTGTACTAAACACTCTTTCCGAGTATACATTGGAGGATATGCAGCTTAAGTACACCATAGCTAGTTTGTACACAGGGCTCCAAATTCAAAAAGTAATCCGTCAACAAAATAATCCTCCACCATTCTATTAATACGAGATGTATCAGATTGCGACATGATAGAGGTGTCAATATATTTGGACAATTCTTTTAAGCCTGACCAGATGACATAACCTTTCACATTGTGCAGTGCTGACTCATCATCTGTATCACTCTTAGAAAAGGAAGTTTTTGTCAGGTACTACCTTTTTTAAGAGAAGCTGAAGCAGGGAACTTGCTTACATATGACTTACATATGACTTAAACCTAAGTTTGAGTATGGCTGGCAAAATGCAGTGGTCCAATTTCAAGATGCTGCAAACTTTTGAGTCCTGGCGAAATAAAAAAAGAACTTGATCTTCCAGGCCAACATACTTTGCAGAATCGGTAAGTTTCATCTCCTCCTTCAGATTTTCCAGCTGCTTTTTCAGCAGTGTGATTAAGGGTATGATTTGACTCAGGCTGGCAGTGTTTGAACTCACTTAATTTTTTATAATTTCAATTGGTTTCAGTAGCGTGCATAAAACAGTAAGGACTCTCCAATGTGCTGGAGTAAGGTAACATGTCCCCCCTCTCCCTATCTCATGGTTTGATGTGCAGCTCTTTGTCAGGGATAGCCGCCTCTGCCGGCTCCTTGATCTAATAACTTATAAAGTAATCAAACAGTCAAACAATATATCACCTCTATTTTGTTAGGAAACTGTTCCTGACTACCTTTACCTGTCACAAACTGCACTCTACTCACTCGTGACTTGGAAGCTTACTGTAAGGGGACACATAGGATTCCAGGAATTCAATCTTGCACAAACCACTCTCTAAGGTTACAGATCTAACTGGTCCCTTTCCTAACAAAGGCACCCACTTCCACATGTCTCACACACTTAGGTTCTGCCACCAGCTATGTATAAGGCCTGCAAAATGCCTATGACTTATTTCCCTATTGCGCACACTCTGCACTCTGATAGCGAAAATAGTTAACACATCCCACACTGGTATTTAAAGGGTTAACACAGCCAAACAATCACCCTCTTCTAAAAAAAAAAAAGACAGTTGTTGTCAGCGCTGATCCTTAACACTGCATATCTGTATGTATCTAGCAAAATGAAAACATGAGGGGGTAAATGTATCATAGTGCGGGTTGTACAAGTCGCCGGAAATCGGCGAGATGACAGCTTAAATTTAAAGCGGCGCTGCCTTGTAAAGGGAAGTTTCCCATTGTATGCAGTTCCTACACTAACCTATATGCTTCAAACACCATTAAAATGCAGTTAAAATCATATACATTCACCTCCCAGGTATAGGGCTTACATCTAGAAAAGGCTGGCTTGTAAGCCACACCCAAATGAGTCTTGAATAGGTTGGATGGACAGCTGCTAAGACAACATAAGGCAATATTTTGAGACAAAACCAGAGAAGAAATAAGCTTGCGCTCAATATATCCCATGTTATTGTACCTCTTCTAAACAGGCAATGAATTTGCTTAGAGCAAGAAAGACAGCACTTATTAAATTTTAAATTTCACATACAAAAAAGGTACAATGCTTACAGATTATAAAAACAATTAATAAAAGAAGGCAAAATATACGGCAACACAGATTAAAAATAAAAAGATAAAGTTTCAGAGTGTAAACTTACATACGAGTTGTATAATCTACACCAAGGGAAATTGGCTTGGAAGATGGACAGCTTATTAATGTTGATTCATTTCCCAAAAGTCTGACAATTTCTTGCCAGTGGTTTCATCTTTTAAAGACACTTTGTAACCTTTCCCCTCGTACTGGGATGTGGTCTCCAGGGAAGGCCTGTAACACAGTTTACAGCCACAATTTACATCTTCTCTGTTTAATAACGAATGCTAAAAATGTAACATATCTTTCCTGGGGAGTGTCACACAGACCTCATTTTATTATTAATAAATCCAATACATTTTTACCAATTTATTGATACCAAACAGACATAGGTCAAGTGTATTAGTTGAGCTGATGCTCATTTACTTTCATTCCGAGTGACAGACGGCTTTATTTGACATATGGGTTTCCCTTCCTCATACTATTTATGAATATGTGTTTGATCACCAATTATATTGATTGTAAGCGGTATTTTGGAAATGGCATTATATTTGTCTATATACACAATATTTCAAGCCATGGTCACACAGCTCATGTCTCTTGCTAGGAACAGCTCCCTAATGCCTATTCTGACAAACCCACTTCTATACCAGAATATAGCTTACCCCAGGGGACCATTGAAGCTGCTCAGTTTCACCTATAGTTGACAATGTTATCTGGTAACACAGGCCAGTACATCTGGCATCACATTTTACACCTTGAAAATGGATTCGCTTGCTACACAGTATTTACAATGCAGTCCCTTGTTATGATGCTTCATTCACCACAGTTGTTATTTGTTAATCCTTATAAATGTAATTCTTCACTGCTCACTAGACTCTTGATGGCTTGTTGCTGCTCCTCTAGTCGCTGAAGCATATAAAGTGGTAATAGAGCACAGGGTCGATGGAGATGCGCAATGTTCTGCAGAACAGGCCACAATCAGGGTTGAAAGGAAGATGACTCAAATTAGAGAATGAGGTGATGAGCTGCACATTACAGGAGCGCTGAGACCCTGGTAGACAGTATAGCCTGGAAGCAGGATCGATGATGATGTGCAATGTGCTACAGGTTAGCCACAGGTCTTGATCGTGGCACAGGTAACTTGAGAACAAACAACACAAATAGAAGATGACAGGAGTCAGAGAACTGCATCCTCACAGGAAGTGAGACATGAAGATCTGACAATGGAAGGTGGGAGGAGGTGCCTTAAATAGTGAACTGACCTACGGTCAGCCAATGTGAATCCAGGAGAAGTTTGAAAGTGCCCGACTTGTACATGCGCAGCATCTACCAGCCAAATGTCCTCAGAAAGGAACGCTGAGCAAGCCAAACTGTAGCGGTAGTTAAGGGAAACCACAATATCGGTAATCCTGGACAGAATAGCAGGTGAAATGTGTGATAAATGGCCAGAAATTTTACGGGCTACAAACAGGATCCTCTGCAATGACCTCTAATTTTATAAAGAACTTCTGCACCACCAAATTTATTGTCTGTGCAAAGCATGGAACATGTTAAAATTCAAACAGTCATAATGCACACACAATGTTTGCTCTGCTATCGGCAATGAAGAATCCTGAGGAGAGACTAAGCTGGGTGAGCCATTTTGCTATTACATTCTTGAATTTTTTCAAAACATTGACACCAGTATATTTCTTTATGAAACCAGCAATACAAAGAGTACCTTACCTGTGAATAACCTGACATTCTGTGCTGGCACTACTATGGTTGAGGAGGATGATGGTGAAGCCTTTGGCCCTGCTGCTGCTGGCGATACACATAACCAATGGGCTGTCACAGTCATGCAGTCTTGTTTGACCAGTACCGCTTATCCACATATCTGTATTTAAGAGGACAGCAGGTATAATGCCATTTTATAGGGACTGAATTACTTTTTGATTAACTTCCGGGTACAGCTAAGGCATTGCTGTTTGGGAGAAATAAAATTGAGATGGAATTTAATAAAGTGGACACATGACCTCAATTAATTGGCTAAAACCTGATGCATTGATGGTGGAAATTGAATGCACATCCAATACTGACATAGATTTCATGGCTTTAGTGATCTGCTGGACTAATAATGAGGAGGTTTATGATGAAGGTGTTGACGCGAGTGAGGAATGCAACTGTCTAACCATTGGCTGTTACCTGATGCTGGCTGATTGCTACTAGACTCTATTTAACACGTTTAGAAACACGACTTGAATGAACTCGCTGTAAATGACATAACAGGGAGAAGGTGCCTAGATGATCAACGTTCCTACCTCTACTTATTTTGCCCTGACAAAGGCTACAGATGCCTTGAAAAATGTTGTCTGGGTTGGGATAAAATTATTTCCAAACACAAAACATACTTTTTTATGTCTTATGATAATGTGCTCATCATGCATGAGGTAGTACAACTGGTAGCTGCCTTACTTCAGCATAATCATCATCATACTCCTCATTATCAGATCCACAAAAATTCCCCTCATTCTCTTGCATATTTGCAAGTGTCAAAGAAGCATCCTCAATTTCTAGGTGTAAATCATTATTAGTATTACTACTACTCAGCCTCAAATTTCCAAACGGTTGAGAAATTTTGGAAGGAGGCTGCTTTGTAATGACAGTGTCAGAATCTGAAATGTCAGACTTACATATAACACTCCTCAAGATTCTGTGAGTGCCCAAGTTGTTCTTCAGCCTCTGTGTTTTCAGGCACTGGTTTGGCTGTTTTAGACGTGACAGACCTACACTCTGAGTGAGAAGGTGGTGCATGGAAATTTTGGAAAGTTAACTCAGATGCATGACCGTGTTAGGCACTCTGTTTGGCAATGGGCATTCTAGCATGTGTACCAGTACCAACAGAAGCAGGACCACTACTAGCAAAAAGGGGGCATGGTCTGAGCCTTGCCTTGCCACTGCGGGTGGTGTATGGAATGTTGGCTATTTTCCTTTTTTGGGACAAATCATTACATTCATCACATTAACAAATTAAAAACATCTTAGTATACCAAATTTCAGCCCTTTCTGAATTTTTTTCCACACACACTAAGAATTTAGTAGGTCAGTGTATAACTCCGCCCAGCAGGTGGCGCTGCAGCTTGGTTTTATATTTTCCACACACACACAGACAGACTAACACACGCCACTAGACATTTATATTATATATATATATATATATATATATATATATATATATATATATATACACATTAATAACAACCAGTAGCCACTACTCCATTAGAACTCTTTGACAGATTGAAGACCAATTGATCAGAAAACTATTCTAGCTGACTGATCCCTACAGAAAAAACTGCATTAAAATAATAACAGCTATTCTATAGTTTTCGCTGTCCCTCATTCACCCTGTTTAACGCTGCTGTGTGTCATGTGAATGCAATTTTCTAATCATACCCTTGCAGACCGATCTCCTCTCTACACTCTCTCTTCCACAATGGTAGATAAGAACTTGAGGGAGGGCTATATCTGAAATATATCAATCTAAAACTCACAGGATCCAACATTTTCCCAGAAATTACATTTTGCCTCATTTTCAGATCCTATTTTGGCGCAAAAAACTGGGTTTTGACTTTATAAAATTCGGATCCTCAACGTCAGATCTGGTTGGATTTCTCCGAATCCAAACCAATCATCTCTAATTTATTATACGTAAATTAAAAGATGAAATGCAGTAGAATGCCCACCTGTTTATTCTTATATATTCTGGATGCAATGCATGTTTGAGGTGGACACCTTTACCATAAAACTATACGAATTATAATGGTATTGGTGAATTAACCACTTTTTACTAGAACCTGAGACATTTCTTTTTATTACCACTGTTCTAATGCATGGTTATTTGAGTTGGGCTGGATACACACTACGTTTTTCACCGGATTATCGGGCCAATCACACAATAAATGACCGTTTGGCCCAATACCGCATTAGTGTGTACGCTGCAACAATGAGTGATTATCGTTCCAAAACACATTGTATTATTTGATTTGATTTGATAAACAGACTAAAAATCTCATTCAACGATGGAACAATGTTGTTCCAATTCTGCAGTGTGTATGTACTCATGTCCAGCAGTGCAGGCAGATCTCCATAGAGTTTACGTCACAATCTTTTCAGCCGATGGTTATGACAGATGAAGAACACAGATATAATGGTAAATATTGTATACCGTGTATAGTGTGTACACATGAAACACATGCTGGTCGTGACTTTCAGTCATTGGTGAAATCATTAATGATATTGCATCAGGAGAAAATTTCTGTAGTGTATACCCAGTCTTACTGTTGCCTTCCTATCAGCATGAAACAGTCTGGCCATTCTGCTCTGACCTCTCTTTCACTCACAGAACTGCTGTTTCCTAAATTTTGTTTTCATTTTGCGCACCATTCTTTGTAAACTTTAGAGACTGTTATGTGTGAAAATCCCAGGAGATCAGCAGTTTCTGAGGTACTCAAGCCACCCCGGCTGGCATCGATAATCATTACACAGTCAAAGTCACTTTGATCGCATTTCTTCTGTATTTTGGTGTTGTGGAAAGAAAACAGAGCACTTAGTGAAAACCCATGCAAACAAGTGGGGAACATATAAACTGTACAAAAATAGTGCACTGGTTGGAAGCGAACCCATGACCCCAGCGTTGTTGTAATAGTAATGATAACCACTGGGTCAACATTCTGCTAATTTTATTATCTTTTATTCTAAAGTGTTGTACTCCATTATACATGGAGTGGGGTGTGGGTATTGCCACTTTAAAAGCGCCATTTTCACTGTGTCCATAGTAAATGACAACATTTGGTACTGTAGCTGTTTAGCCCATTCGGATTTTACAGTGGATGGAGATTTAAAGCTTTGGAAAAACTTCTTGTCTGTTATATGGTAAGTAGTGATTTTATTATTGTCACGCTTATACCCATCATTATTCTCCTGTCTTTTAAAACTATTTCGGGTTTACATAGCCGGGTTATTGACTACCACCGTCAAAATTTAGCCTTATAATTCTCATTCTGCTTCTATGAAAAGAGATGAGACATCCCTTACCATGCTGCACCAAAAGTCCATACCAGTAGCTGCTATGAGAATATCAATAGCGGGCATTTGAAATAAGCTCCACCGGGTCTGTGTCCTAAACAGGGCCGCCAAGAGGAATTTGTGAACCTGGTATAGCAACTTTCTGGCCCCCCCCTCCTCCAAACATAGTAGGAGAAGGGATGTGTGCCACTGCACAGAGTCATTGAAGGGGGTGTGGCCACATAGTGATGTGAGCGTGGCCAACATGGGCTGTGGCTGCACCTCTTTAGATATGACATATTGGGTTAGATGATCAGTGTAGTGCAGGGAAGCAATCCAGATGTAGTACGCTGGAGAATTGCAGTGCAAGCAGGAGATTCCGAGACCATAGGCAGTATGGATAGCCGGGTCTGATACACTAGCAGGAGTGCAATACAAAAGGGAAATCCAAGAAGCTAAGCTAGAATGTGTTAAGAGCGTTTTGTCGCTATTCAATAACGATTGTCGAATCTCGATTTGTGTTTCCAACGCACAAATATTTATTCTCAAAAAGTAGCAGAATAATTCAAGCGAAATAATAAGTACAGCCGTTACTTATGGCAGGCGCTCTGGATCCAGTGTACAGTCATTCAGTCCTGAAGTCTGTGGTCTAGGTGACTGAACACTAGATGAGGAGCTGCTGCTTATAGACACACAGAGATATAGTAAAACAATGCAAAGGTGTGGCTTGCTTCTACTGGTCCAGGTTTCAGGAGGGTCCAGGGGGTTGCAGATCATAGGCTAGTTTAAGCTCAGGAATACAAAGGAGGGGATCATCTCTCCAGGGGATGGGCTCCGATCTTCCTGCCAAGATTTCTAATCCTAATAGTCCATAATTCCTTAACATTAATAACTTTCGTATGCACTCTGCGATTCCTTCGCAGAGTGAACCGGACAGTTGCAAATGTGAAGGGGATTAGTATGATACCACACATGACATGATTCCTTCAACGTGTACCATATGTTTTACTGATATGCATATAACTTATAATAATACACATAAACTCTACTATATTTCAACATAAATAACTATGTGCTGCAACTACCATTAATGTGTACTATTTTACAAGTGTGAGTGTTTGTGCGAATGTATGTAAAAGCGTAAATAGTTTGTGCCACGTGTTGCGGCCGCGTACACCCCTTCACGCCGTAGCGTGCCATACGCATCTTTGCAGACAAAGACAACCAAGTTTGCTCGATTTTAATTGAAATGACTTTATCCAATTTGCTGACTTCGACAGCTCCACCCTTTGATAGTGTAATAAACTATCACCTAATCACCGTTTCAAGTTCAGGGTTATACAACACTTCTTCACATACCATGATCTCGGTATCTTGCACCACCCTTTCAGTCTCGTTCTCAGTGTTTCTCTTAGAAGACTGTTTTCCACACTTCAGCAAAGTAGGAACACATTTGACACATAAACCAATTGCTAAGATGACACCCAGTATAAAGAGAAGGAGCTTACCTACCATTTCCTGTACCCACTCCCCCAGACCAGAGAACCATTTCAAAGGGTTCAACCATGAGAACCAACCCGCCACCTTTTCCCCGACCTCATATAACGAAGAATTATGGTTGCTTCGAAATTCCCATTTCAGTTGCAGAACTTCATCTATCTTCCGGTCTATAACCTCCTTAGGGTCATCCGTATTATTGGTGATGTACGTGCAACATTTGACACCGAACTGGGTGGTCAGTGTCACACAGTACTCACCAGTAATAGAGGTGAGATAATTTAGTACCAGTCTATGTTGCACCAACTCCTTTTTGTACGCTTGTAGCTCCCTTCCAGTATACCTGAAAGTGTCATCATACATCTCGGTGATATTATCTATTAATTTAGCTAGGTCTTGGATATATTTAAAGTTTAACGTTCCCTGAGCAGTCCTGGTGAGATCTAGAGCAACCATAACTTGGAAACCCGCGGTTTCACTAATCAATTTTGTAGCTATGGGTTCCTCACCAGGAATCAAATTTCTCTTGTCACGGTGTTCATACTGTGTGTTTATGTATGGTGGTGATGTAGTCTTGTGAATACCAACCATTTCTTCATGAGTAATAGTCATGATTTCAGGAACCAGTTTAGCTAAGAAACACAAGCCCTTGGAACTCGGAGTCACCCAGGAATAAGCTTTCCTCCCACAAACAAAGCACACATCATCAGGGAGAACATAAGGAACAGTATGTCCATTAATTATATCACACAGAGTTTTGATAAAACTACCCATGCCTAGTGTTTCCATTTGCTCAAGACACGTGTCAGTATGGATGACATTCTTACAATTATCTATAGAGACTTTTCCAATGGATACTTTCTTATGTTTGGTTATACGCCCTAATTTGTGACTTCCATCAACATTCCTGCTTATTGGTGGCCTTAGTCTCCCTCCAAAATGAGCGTGGCGAGCCATTGTCTGATCTGATAGGTCAGCTTCCCAATTCTCCAGACGCTTTGTATGTGAGATATTTAGGCACAGCAAAGATCTGTCTACAGAGTATTGTCGGAGCGTTAGGCTAGGGGACTTAGTGTTATTGTACCTCCCCTCTATGGGCCTCCCACCCCTCAATTTGAGTACTTCGGAGATGTTTAATGGGAATGGCACTAGTCCTATGGTATGCTGCCCCTGTGGCACGTGAGAGCACACCCAGCACTCGATTTGGTTTAGGACCTTAACCACCAAGGAGTGATAATCCTCCAGAGGATGCCCGCCCACATTCAGATTACCGGTGGACTGGCATCGCTGGATGCATCTCTCTTCAACTAGAGAGTCACAGAACTTGCAGATACAATACTCATCAGACAATAGCCCCTCACATGGTCTCCGAGTTCCCGAGCTAGCAGACCTTTTCATAACCCCTGGACCAAGCTTGATGATGGACTGCTCTGGGTATTCTAATAACTTTTCCTCGATCTCCATTTCATCCGTATCACTGCCAGAACCTTCCTCTATCCTCCATCCTCCTTCACAAATATAGAATGTCCTAGAAAGAGTAAAAACAAGGAAAATCCTGGAACAAAAGAAAAACAAAAACTGCCACTCCATAGCTGTAAAGATAGTTCTGATGCAACGTCTCTGGCTCAGGTGTCTTGACTGCGGGCCTTAGGTCTCCCGGAACAGATTTACGAGTGACAGATCTGTGTCGTCGGTCTCAGTTTTATCTCGCACTTTCTCTGGGTTATTGACTCTCCTGCAGTGGGTGGAATGGACCCAAGTGTCTCTCTCTGCAACCTTCAGTGATGTAGTACTGGTCAGCAGCATTTGGTACGGGCCTTCCCAACGGTCTGTTAAACAACCTGAACGTAAGAAATTGCGGATCATAACATAGTCCTCAGGTTCAACATCATGACAGTTCGTTTCTGGCATACCAGGTGACAGCATTTTGAGTTTTTGTTGTTGTTGTTTCAGCTGTCTGCTCATTTTTATAAGATATTGCACAGTCACTTCATTATTACACTTTAAGTCGTCTTGCGGACTCACGATCAAATGAGGTTGTCGGCCGAACAGTATCTCAAAAGGGGACAGATTAAGAGGAGGTCTAGGAGTGGTTCGTATGCTATGGAGGACTAGTGGCAAAGCTTCAGGCCACGCTAACCCAGTTTCAGCCATTACCTTACCAAGTTTGTTCTTAATGGTACCATTTACTCTTTCCACCTTACCACTGGCTTGTGGTCGATAAGGGGTGTGAAGTCTGCTATTGATTCCCATGAGTTTACACATATTTTGGAAGATATCACCAGTAAAGTGGGTACCCCTATCACTTTCAATGATTCTAGGGATACCGAACCTACACACAAAGTCTTGTACAATTTTCTTTGCAGTGAACACAGCAGTATTAGTGGCTGCTGGATATGCTTCTACCCAACCGGAAAACACATCAATACATACTAATACATACTTTAGATTCCTGCACGGTGGTAATTGGATATAGTCAATTTGTATTACCTGAAAAGGTCCGTCTGTAGGAGGGATGTGGGATGGCTCAGTTGGAATAGTTTTCCCAACATTTTTCCTCAAACAAGTAAGACATGACATTGCTTTCTTACCAGCCTGAGAGGAAAATCCAGGAGCACACCAGCATGCTCTCACCAGTTTGCACATACCTTCTTTACCCAGGCAATTCAGACCGTGTACTGCTTCAGCCAGGCTTGGATAGTATGTTCGGGGAGCTACAGGCTTACCTTGTCCATCCCTCCAGAGTCCTGAGGACTCTTGACCACATCCCTTCGCCTTCCAGACCGCCTTTTCCTGCAGGGAACACAAATCTTGCATTTCAATTAATTTCTGCATGTCTATTGTCTGAAAAACCATCATAGTCTCGGTCGATACAGTCATAGGTTGCCCTGCTGCCAATTTAGCAGCTTTGTCTGCCCTGTTGTTGCCCAATGATACCGGGTCTTCTTTAAAGGTATGGGCTTTGCACTTTATGACGGCTACCGTTCTGGGTAACTGTATCGCTGTCAGAAGTCCTTTTATGTGTTGTGAGTGTGCCACTGGCGTTCCTGCTGCTGTTGTAAAGTTTCTAAGACGCCAAAGGGCCCCAAAATCATGCACTACCCCGAAGGCGTACCTAGAGTCAGTATATATATTGGCTGATTTACCCTCTGCCAATTACACGCTCTCCTTAATGCTACTAGTTCCGCCACTTGGGGTGAGTGAGGTGGGCCAAGGGGTTCAGCTTCTACCACAACCTGATCGTCTACAACAGCGTAACCAGTAGATAGCTCTCCCGTCTCTGTCTATGACAACTCCCATCTGTATAAAATGTAAAATCTACATTTTCTAAGGGGGTGTCATGTATGTCAGGCCTTGCAGTAAAGGTCTGGTTCAGGGTCTCCTCACCTCCCACCCTTTATGTCTCTAGAGACACATATGGAAGGTATGTAGCTGGATTTAAGGTGCTACATCGTTTGATGGTGATGTTTGAGGGTGCCATCAGAGCAAGTTCCCACTTTGTGAATCTAGCTGAAGAAACATGTCTGGTTTGGGCTGAATTTAACAGAGCTGATACAGCATGGGGTGTATAGACAGTTGAATTATGTCCTAATACTATGTGCTCACTCTTACTTACCAGAAGAGCCGTTGTTGCTACACTTCTGAGACATGTTGGGAGTGATCTAGCCACAGTGTCCAATTGTGCACTGTAGTATGCTACCGGTCTGCTAGCATCACCATGTTTCTGTGCGAGGACACCTGCTGCACAACCATCAGCTTCCGTACAGTATAGCTCAAAAGGCTTTTCATAATCAGGTATTCCCAATGCAGGTGCTCTAGTCAGACTATCTTTAAGATTAATGAACGCTTGCTCTGACTCTTCTGTGTGTATGACACGTTCTGGTTTTAAGGAAGAGACTAGTTCCTACAATGGTAATGCCAGAATAGAAAAACCTGGGATCCAGGATCTACAGTATCCACACATCCCCAGGAAAGTATGAATCTGCTTCTGGCTCTGCGGCAGAGTCATGTGTTGTATGGCCTTAGTCTTAGCAACAACAATTTAGTATCATGTAAACATGACATAAAAGAATCAGAGCACAGCAACAAATCGTCCACATATTGAATTAGAACAGACCCATTGCAGGGTTGAAGGGATTGCAAACAGTCATATAAGGCTTGGGAGAAAATACTGGGGCTGTCAATGAACCCCTGGGGTAGTCTGGTCCATGTGTATTGCACTCCCCGGTAGGATAATGCAAATAGGTATCGGCAGTCAGGGTGAAGAGGGACTGAGAAGAAAGCAGAACATAGATCAATGACAGTAAAATGACTAGCAGACGGTGGAATCTGCATGAGGATGACAGCTGGATTCGGCACTACGGGGAATTGGCTCTCAACAACTTTATTAATTCCCCTTAAGTCCTGGACTAATCTATAGCCCCTCCCCCCACTCTTCTTCACAGGGAAAATAGGACTATTTGCTGTGCTGGAGGCACGAATTAAAATCCCTTGTTGCTACAGCCTCTCAATAACAGGATATACCCCTAGTTCCACCTCTGGTTTTAATGGATACTGTGGGATTTTTGGAGCTATCCTACCACTTTTTAGATTTACCATGACAGGGGCTACGTTTGCCATCAGTCCAGTGTCCTGTCCATCTCTGTTCCATAGTGAACCCGGTATTTCCAGCAACATCCCCTTTACTTGAGATGGACTTTGTTCTATAACAGTAGAGTGTAACATTAACCTTTGAGGGGTGTCTAATATATCCTGTACCTCATGCGAGTCCTTCTTTGGTATATCTAAGAACACACCATCTGGGGTACAGTATATGACACATCCCATTTTACATAATAAGTCTCTCCCTAGCAAGTTAGTAGGAGCTGCTGCAGCTAAGAGAAATGAATGCTTAGTATGCAGGGGCCCGATAGTAACTTCTGTGGGTTTAGTTATAGGATAATGTAACACTCTTCCCGTTACCCCCATGGCTGGAATAGTCTTACTGGTCACCTGTAGATTAAAAGGAGAGGTTATCACAGATCTGGCCGCCCCTGTATCTACAAGAAAAGTTTGTTTCCTACCAGCTATGTCAACTATCATTGTTGGTTCTTCTCTCAGACTCTCAGTTAACCTCACTGGCTGTAGACTACATGTCTACATGACCTGACCCCTAGCGCTGACTATCGCTGTCCCGCACAGCATTTGCTGCTATAATATGTGCGGGTATATGTGAGTCTTCTAGTCTATGTGAGTTCCTCCTTGGAGGATATCTATGTGTCCCACCTCTAGGGTTGTATCTGTCCTTTTTACAATCCCTCCTAACGTGTCCTTCTTCATTATAGTTGAAACATCTGATCAACCTATGTTTCTTATTATGTGGGTTGTATGCTGGTGGTCGTGTATGCATCCCCTCTAGAGCCTGTATACTCACCGTCATTAACCTATCACTTTTCTCTTCCTTCTTTCTAAAAAGGTTTTTGTCATGCTCCACAGCAGACTCCCTAAGAGAATCTACTGTGATGCCTCTCCAATTAGGTAATGTGGTTTGTACTCTGGTTTTTAAATTTTCCCTAAGACCATCCATTAGTACTCCTACAGCTACTTCCCTGTGATGTGGGTCCTCACCTATGTTTTATATCCCAGTGAACCATGTCATCGCTGCTATAGATCTAACGAAGTAATCTGATGCTGTTTCACTATCTTTCTGTTTGATGGTGAAAATTTTACTCCAATTTACTACTACTGGAAAATAGATGGCTAAATGTTTGACAATCTGTTCTATATTCTCTTGATTAATCTCATCTGTCAAGGTGTCGTCTTCCTCCAACAAACAATCTTTAATGAATTGTTGTATTGGGAGGAAGACACGCCCTCAACACTACACGCCAATCCTTATCGGTTAGTTTGTGTGCATTTCCTAAGTCTTTAACAAACTTCTGACACTTAGCAAACTCTTTTCTAGGATCTTGGAATTCAGTCATAATGGAACGTAATTCTGATCTAGTCCAAGGACAATGCATTGTAACATTTCTTAAAGGAACTACACCATCCTTATCCGCCTTCCGATTGGGAACTGATATTGTGTGGACTGGATACGTACCCACTGGTTCCCTATCTTCAGGGTTAGCTACTTCAGTACTTTAATTATTATCTCTCCTAGTGGTCACACTACTCTCACCTATCTCAGCCATTGCCCACTTTCCATACTTACGCTGAACCTCTAACATATTAACAGCATGGGCAATGGCTGAAATTACCGTGGGTTCATCCTCTTCTTCAGAAACTCTTGCTTTAAACTGACTTAAAACAGGATACAACTTAGCAATTTCCTTTTTTCATTTTTAGTAACGGCTGTACTTATTCCTCCCGCCAGGCGCGCTGCGTTCTCCACACTTCTCAACGGCTACTTCCGTTGTGCGTGTGCTTTTCGCCACGCCTACTTCCGCTATGCACTCGCTGCTCTGCCACGTGTTGCCTTCCATTTGCCACAATTTTAAACAATCATTATGTTTGTTTCTCACTTTTGTTGACTTAATCAACCACACTTTATCTTTTACGTTATTTAGTACCTCTGCATTAAAACTCCCTATTGTTGGGAAAGGCCTAACACACTCTTTGGTCATCTCGACCCACGTGTCACAATATGCAGTTGCGTACCCACCATATTACTTGCACATAAGAAACCGTGCTGAACCAATAGGCCCTTCCTTAGGCAGCACACTGGCCATCTCTAGCGTATGCTTAGCACCCATGTTGAACAGTAGCAGTCTATGCAGACCACACTTCCAAAAACACTTTCAACCCTTTGCTACAAACACTCGACCGCTAGAGATCTCTTACTGGCCGTGAACGTATTTGCTCAAGCCGCATCCACTCGCTTCCTCTCGTACCAAACGAGGATCCCTAACACAGAAAATATCACTGTGGGATCCAAGGGCTATCAGCTCCTCGATATCCTGGCTAAACCACAAAAATCTGTTGAGTTTATTACAACTGGTAGCACAAAGTCGATACAATCAACCAACCTTTCCAATGTAATTTCTCCCCGCTGCCTTCCCAAGTTACAATCACGGCTTTCCTTGCCGTGCGGTCCGATCGCAACGCTTACAAATACTAACTATGAATAAGTGTTGCAATGGCTCTTGGGAGCGCGTGCGAAAACTTCCTTTGTTTTCGTTCCCGGTATACCTGCCCCGTATACCGTCCTTCAGTTGGGCAACCTGCCTCGTCAGACAGCAACTGAGCACCTCAACAATAAACAGTGTATCTACGTCACAAAATCACACACCTTTTCTGCGCAGAAAATCAAAAGTTCCCAACAATAGTAATAATATCTCAGAGGCTTTCACAAGTAATTATACTATGCACATATAATAACTATCAAAACAATTGTTTAACCACGTGGCAAATCTACCGGAAGTTCACATATGCTAAGCAGGAAGTACACATACGCTATGCAACACAATATATCAAAACGCAATATGACAGAAAAAGAAACAGTTTTCTCTTTTGTCCCTAGATTCTAGTTAGCGCACCTTCAGATTATGCAAAACGGACATTCTGTCACTCACCGGACCGTGAGTGCCTCTGCGCTGGTGCGTGGCTCCCTAGCCTTCCTGCCGGCACCTATCCTGAACCGCGGCCGTCCGCCATCCTGATGGACTGCGCATGCGCAACTCCCAAGAACTCTTGTGACTGTTGCTTTTAATCCAAATTGGTTGATCAGGCAACTCCCTATTTAAGGCACCTGTGTGCATTACCTCATTGCCTGATCTTGGAGTCTCATTCCCTGTGAGTCTCTGAAGGTGTTCCCTGTGTACTACTAGTGTCTTCAGTTTCCTGCTGATTCCTGATCTACTCATCGCTGGTTTCCATACCCGCTACTATCTCCTGTGTACTACTAGTGTCTTCAGTTCCTGTGGATTCCCTGTGCTACTCATCGCTGGTTTCCATACCTGCTACAGTCTCCTCTTTCCTGCCTGTGTCCTCAGCTGGACTCTGATTACCGGATCTACTCACCTGTGGTTCCTACACTCGTCTCTGCCGTCCAGCGTCTCTGCAGTTCCTGCATCTCCCTGTGGACAGACTGTTCTACTGAATAGCGGTATGCCTATCTGTTATTGACTTTCTATGTTTACTCTGCATATCCACTAGGACAAGTTTCCACGCTCAACAGCGGTATCCATACCCGCTATAGACTGTTATTGTTACGCTGCATACCTGTTTGGAATTAACCGTACTACTCAGTCGTTATATGCATAACTGTGATTGACTATCCATTATTGGCCTGCATATCTGTGCTGAGCAAGTCTCTACCAAGCAGCGCCAACACAAAGTTATATAGACTTTGTTGGATACGCTGCATACCTATTGGGATCAAGTTCCTCTGTACTCTCAGTGTCTGCATCCTATTATCTTTGTATGCTTTCACTCATCAACACTTGTACACATCCTCACCTATTAAGCAGTGGTACAACTTGCTATACGCAGACCACTGACTTCCCCGCTACCTACCTGCACCTGGACAAGTCTTCTCACCATAAGCAGTGGTACAACTTGCTATACGCAGACCACTGACTTCCCCGCTACCTACCTGCACCTGGACAAGTCTTCTCACCATAAGCAGTGGTACAACTTGCTATACGCAGACCACTGACTTCCCTGCTACCTCCCTGCATCTACTCACGTCCATCCTGATCTCCGTGTTGAAATCTACCTTTCCACTATATCAGCTAGCCGCTGATTAATTGACCGAAAATTGCTGCAAGTCATTGACTTTCCTATTATTTATTGGCATTCTCTCTCCATCTGCTGTGATATCTGTTCCGCTAGTCACCCCGCTACCAGAGGACCGTTGTGTGAACTTCACGACTCTGGTAAGCCCAGTCATCTGGTGAAATCCTGGGCAAGACTCCTAGTGCCCGTGACACATTCGGTTTCACAACACAGAGTAAAATTCAGGTTTTGAACACATTGCGTTCTTATCCGTATATGACGCGTCTCCACCCTTTGTTGGGGAACCGAAATCCGTCGGTCTTGCGTATCGTCCGGTCAACGAAACCTCCGCTGCGAGCCCCCAAATTGTTAAGAGCGTTTTGTCGCTATCAAATAACTATTGTCAAATCTCGATTTGTTTCTAACGCACAAATATTTATTCTCAAAAAGTAGCAGAATAATTCAAGCGAAATAATAATAAGTACAGCCGTTACTTATCGCAGGCGCTCTGGATCCAGTGTACAGTCATTCAGTCCTGAAGTCTGTGGTCTAGGTGACTGAACACTAGATGAGGAGCTGCTGCTTATATACACACAGAGATACAGTAAAACAATGCAAAGGTGTGGCTTGCTTCTATTGGTCCAGGTTTCAGGAGGGTTCAGGGGGTTGCAGATCATAGGCTAGTTTAAGCTCAGGAATCCAAAGGTAGGGGTTTATCTCTCCAGGGGATGGGCTCCGATCTTCCCGCCAAGATTTCTAATCCTAATAGTCCATAATTCCTTAACATTAATAACTTGCGTATGCACTCTGCGATCCCTTCGCAGAGTGAACCGGACAGTTGCAAATGTGAAGGGGATTAGTATGATACCACACATGACATGATTCCTTCAACGTGTACCATATGTTTTACTGATATGCATATAACTTATAATATTACACATAAACTCTACTATATTTCGACATAAATAACTATGTGCTGCAACTACCATTAATGTGTACTATTTTACAAATGTGAGTGTTTGTGCAAATGTATGTAAAAGCGTAAATAGTTTGTGCCACGTGTTGCGGCTGCGTACACGCTTTCACGCCGTAGCGTGCCATACGCATCTTTGCAGTCAAAGACAACCAAGTTTGCTCGATTTTAATTAAAATGACTTTATCCGGGGGCGTGGCTAGGACACCATCTCGAATGGCAGCATCTGCCTGAGCTCCCCTGATCCCGAGACCCTTATCCCTCTATATTTTGGGACATCCCTGCCACGGAACCTTCATAAACACAGTCCTCTATTTGTGGAGTCCTCCAGCAGCCATCCAATAATTGATTTACAGCTGGACCCTCTGAGATACCTGCTCTGAGTCCTCCTGTGGCTAGCTGGGCATCCTGTGTCAGTGGACACCTTGAGAGACAGATCCGTTGCTTCCCCTCTGGCTGCCCTGCATCCAGACCCCCCAGCCTCCTGTGGTTCACCGCTGGATCCATCGGCTGCACGCCTCGTGATTTACCCGGGACGAGTTCGGGGGCCTACTTCCGGTTGAAGCCCCGGCCTAAAGTTTCAGCCTCCCCGCGGACCCCTCACTTCCGGTTTCGCTGCGGCACTTCCGGTTTTGCCCCGGCACTTCCGGTTTGCCTGGAAAGGAGTCAGTGACCCTGCTGAGAGGTACAAACATCCTCCTCTCTTCCCCCCACCCCTATTGGCAACACTAGGGGAGTACCTGGAGGTCACCCCTGCCGCACTCCTGTCCCACCTGTGGGAGATCCGGGCAGAGTCTTCAGACTACCAGCACTACAGCTCCCCTCCATCTCCTCCCACCTTTTGGATGTAAGTTGAGGATAGTGGGGTATCCCCCCTGCTGAGATAAGAACACCAGTCTAATTAGCAGCACATTGACTTTACTCCTACCAGCTTTGACTCTCTTGCAGTGGACACACAGCTGTCCTCGTTCACCCCCCTGCTTCCTCATTGCACCCCTTGCATTGCTTCCGGGTACCCCCACAAGCTGGATCACCTCCACTACGGTCTATAAAGATTATCATTGGTTCTCCAATTGAACAAACACCAATACTTCTGCTACGAGGATTCTCTCATATCACAATCCGGACCACTTTGTTTTTAGTACACCAGGCTTCCACAAGCTCAACATCACTATACCACCAAGCTTGGACACCAGCCACTGAGGTTTGTACCTGTGGACACAAATCCTGAGTTCTTTGTCTCCCTCTGCCACCTCCTCTCCTCTCAGGCTGGGGATGACTTGATGCAGAGTGTGCCCATGCACCCCTCCTAGCACTGAGATCTACACTACGGAGCAGCCGACCTCCATCCTCTACGCTTTTCTCCCTTTCTGTTAATCCCCACCTTTACTGCGATGCCAAGAGGGGGGAAGAAACCCCCAGGTGGCGACCTCCTTCCCTACCTCTCCAGAAACAAGACGCCTGCCAAACAAAGCAATGACATACCTGAGTCATCTCCTGGACACTCTGATTCAGATTCCGACGATGACGATCAGTCACCTATCACCCGTCGGGATTTTTTATCCATCCTCAAAGAGGTAAGGGACGTCAAAACATCTGTACAGGCTCTCCATTCCCTGAAAGCCGACGTTGTTGAAATTGGGGATAGAACAAATCACCTGGAGCATCGGGTTGAAGAAGTGGTGACCTGCCAACAGTCATTTCAAACTAATCTCCATGAAATGCGAAATGACATCACCCAGCTACAAGATGGCCAGGAAGATCAGGACAACCGTGCTCGACGTAACAACCTGAGAATTCGGGGGATCCCAGAACAGGTTGAACCCACCCACCTGGAACTCTACCTTAAGAAACTTTTTACCCAGCTCTCCCCCTTGACTCCTGAAGCTCAACTTCTTCTCGATCGAGCCCATCGAGCACTGAGACCTCGCTCCCAAGATCCATCTCAACCTAGGGATGTTATCCTCAGATTACATTACTTTACAGCAAAAGAAGCCATCATGAAAGAGGTCCGCCGGCTTCAGATGATCACTTTCGACAACTCCAACTTACAAATCTTCCATGATTTATCCCCCCTTACCCTGGCCAAATGGAGAGACCTCAAGCCTTTTACTACACTTCTCCGGAAACGAAACATCAAATACCGCTGGGGGTTCCCCTTTCGTATTCTAGTATGGCACCAGGGATCAATGCTTACGGCCAGGACTCTTCCTGAAGCTCAATCTATAATTCCCAAACTTGGGATCACCACCGATAACGCTGACCTTCCCATGGACTCTCCTCTTCCCCAGAGATCACAAAGACCGTCCACACGTGAAGCCCCCCGTTCAGAGTGGACCACAGTTCCTGGGACCTCAGCATCGCCAACTGGATCTTCAGGGACTTGACTTGGCTTATCAGGTTTTATCTTTTTGTCCCTTTCTCCCTCTCATTCCCCTTCTTCACTGTTTGGATCCAGGGCTGATCACGGAAGAAAGACTGTCTACACACCACTTAGGAATGCCCGCCTTCTGTGGGATCCCACTTGTGCCTTAAGCTCATAACCCTATGTTGACTATTTTGCTATAGGAGGCCTCCTATTTATCAGTTTGGTTTGATTTACTGTTGTTATGCCTGTTACACATGTTTTCACTATTATTATGTTGTTTTATATGTTTCTATATGTTGGGCCTCAACATCTGTTAGCTCCCCCCCCCCCCTTCCCGAGGAAGTCTACATACTGTTTAAGGGCTCCCGCCTTTTGCGGGACCTCACCCGTGCTTTTTGATGTTTCTATTATGCTACTATGTAGCTTTTGTAAGATTATCTGTTGGGGTCCATTATAGCTTATCTGTCCACCCATACTGAAGGCTCGTATCCCATACTACATATCACCTAAGGGTTCCCGTCTTTCATGGGACCCCACCCGCTCTTTAGGAATAGAGCTCTTCCCTGCCAGTTTTGACTCCGAAAGCCCTCCACCTACCTGCTTGGTTTAATACACTGTCGACAGGCCTGATTTACATGCTCGCACTATATTACAATGTTTTGATTGTGTGTTATTACCTGTCGGGCCTTAGATTCTGTTTGAGGCTCCCCCTTCTATTAAGGGTTGGTCTCTCAGTGCTCAACAGACCCTATTTTCTCTGTGCCTCTGGCGGTATTCTCTCTTTGCGCCTCCCTGTTATACTTGCCGTTTGGGCCACCACCGTGATGCCCACATGGTCAATTGGCATCCTTTCTATTTTAGATAGATGCCCCTGGGGAGGTATGATGGGAGAGCGCCAGAGGCTACAATGTTGTTTAGTTCATTATGAGTTAATGTAATATAAGTCCATTCTGTATAGTTTAAATAACTGGTTGTATTACTGTGTTATGCTACATACATTCCTTTGTTCCTCACCATCTCTCCCCCTCTTATCTCCCATTACTCCCCCTTTCTACTACCCCCCTACCATAAGTTCCCCCTTCTATCTTCCCTCTCCATACTACCCAGCTGCTCCGCACATCACTTCATTATTCTTTCGTTTCCAGCGCCCCATCTCAAAACCCTAGGAGGGTGCGCACTTCACCCCCACTATTTGGACCCTCCTGATGCATCCTTTGGATGTTCTGCCACTCCCCCCGGGAGCTTTAGGCTCCCTTGCTGACCTATGTGCCTTATTGGCTCATAGCCTCCTTTCCCAATGTCGGCACCACAGGTCCCGGCCTATTCCGCCGTGTGACCACCTCCCTCCACCCTCCCTTTGTCCCCTTCTCCCCGCCCCCTTCCTTACTCAAATAGACCACAATAAGCTAAGGATCTTTTTTGCTCCATTCTCCACTATATGTGCCCCAAGAACCACTCAGATACCACGTCAGGTTTACTCAGATCTCCCACCTCACCCTTTCATCTCTTGCTCTCATTTTATCTTTCTCTCTCTCATCGCACATGGGTCTTAGGATCCTTTCCCTTAATGTAAAAGGGTTAAATAGTCCCCAGAAACGAAGTAAACTTCACGTGACCCTTAAATATCATAGGGGAGACCTAATTTTCATACAGGAGACTCACTTTCTACATGACCCTCACCCCGAACTCCGCTCTAAATTATATCCCGACTCATACCATGCCTGTGATCACTCAGCTAAAAAACGGGGGGTCTCGATCTTACTGGCACGTCACCTCACGTTTGAGCTTAACAATTCTCTCGCTGACAAAGACGGACATTATCTCATTCTGATAGGTAAGCTAAACAACAAGCTCTGTACACTAGTAAACGTTTATGCCCCTAATCAACACCAATACCGCTTCTTCACCAAACTAGATTCCTTATTGACTCGTTTTAGACAGGGGGATCTTATTGTAGCGGGCGACTTCAACACTGTTCTGAACACCACCATCGACCGTTCTGCCCCAGTGGCCACTGCTCCGCTCTCAGCAGACCCACAATCCACTAAATCCCTCGTCAGTCTCATGAAATCCCAGCTTCTATATGACTCCTGGAGAGTGAAGGAGCCGACTACACGCGATTACACATTTTATTCTTCACCCCATGGCTCATACTCCCGTAAAGATATGATCCTGCTCAGCCATGATTTGGCCTTAAACCTCCAGGCGGTCCAGATCCACCCATTGACTTGGTCTGACCATGCCCCTTTTACAATTGACATCTCTGACCTCCTACACCGACCTCGCCCAATGACCTGGCATCTTAATGACTCCCTTCTTCACAATACGAATGTAGTATCTCAGATTAGGACTAGACTGGAGGACTACTTTGAGCTAAATGATATTCCAGAAGTCTCCAAAGCCACCTTATGGACTGCGCACAAACCGATCTTGAGGGGACACTTGATCAGCATGGCCTCCAGACACAAAAAAGAATACCTCACCCGAACCAATGAGCTCTCCATCCAACTTCAAACCCTGGAAGCCCAGCACAAAGCAACCCCTGATCCCGCAAACCTGACAGCCCTCCGGGAAACCAAAGCCAAACTAAACCTCCTTCTCTCTAAACAAGCGGCCACACGCCTTAAATGGCTCCGTCAGACTTTTTATGAAAAAGGAGACAAAGCTGACAAAATTCTTGCATCGCGGCTGCGTACAGCTAGAACCCATAGAAATATTATTGCTATCCGTGATTCACATAACCAGTTAACTCACGATCCAGCAGATATCAGGTCAGCATTTCAACATTTTTACACTGCTCTTTATAACCTCCCGGCTCCCGCTTCCTCCCCAACACTGAAAACCCCCTCCGCCCTGATCACTGACTTTCTTGCCAAAGCCAGGCTACCTAAATTATCCCACCAAGCCCTTTCACTTCTCAATGAAGAGATCTCGACAGACGAGATCCATCAAGCCATCAAGGGACAAAAAAGTGGTAAATCCCTAGGCCCTGATGGCTTCACGGCGGCATACTACAAGAAATTTTCTGATTTGTTGGCCCCTCATCTCAAATCCCTTTATAACAACACTCTCCAAGGTGACCCTCTCCCATCAGAGATGCTGGAGGCCAAAATTGTAGTTATCCCTAAAGACGGTAAAGACCCGCTCCACTGTGCTAGCTACAGGCCAATCTCTCTCCTCAATCTCGATTTGAAAATTTATGCCAAAATCCTAGCAAACCGTCTGAATGCCTTCCTCCCTTCTCTGATCCAGTATGACCAAGTAGGGTTTATCCCGGGACGCCAGGCGAGGGACAATACCAGACGTGCCATTGACATCATCCATATTACAAATTCCAGGAGATCCCCAACTATTATACTCTCTCTGGATGCTGAAAAAGCATTTGACAGGATCTCTTGGGACTTTATGAAAGCGGCTCTTGAGTCGTTCGGCTTCGCTGGCAACTTCCTCACTGGCGTCCTAGCATTATACACCGCCCCTACTGCTAAAGTCCTGGTTAATGGCACTCCCTCAGAATCATTCTCCATTCGAAATGGAACACGACAGGGTTGCCCCCTTTCCCCTCTGATATTTGCTCTGATAATTGAACCTCTGGCTTCCTAAATTAGGTCTAATCCTAGCATACAGGGGGTCAAGGTGGGTAATGCGAACTCCAAGATCTCACTCTTTGCAGACGATATCCTCCTATCACTTACCCAACCGGGGATCTCCTTGCCCAACCTATATGCCATCCTTCAGAACTACAGCGATGTTTCGGGCTATAAGATAAACTACACCAAGTCAGAGGCCATGCTGCTTCACGTTTCTCCTCGGGATACCGAGCTCCTCCGGGCTAACTTTAATTTCAAATGGCAGAACAGGAAGATCAAATACCTGGGGGTTTTCCTCAATTCTTGCTATGACCTCCTCTTTCGTGAGAATTTCCTACCCCTTTTCTCCAAGACGCAATCAGACCTGACCTCCTGGAACCGCCTTATTATTTCGTGGCTGGGCAGGATCATAGCTGTCAAAATGAACATACTCCCCAAATGGCTGTACCTCTTCCAAACCCTTCCGGTAGCTGTCCCTGCCTCTTTCCTTGCCAACATCCAGAAGGCACTCACCCACTTTATTTGGAACCATAGACCTCCTAGAGTCTCATCCAATATCTTAAAACGACCAATCCCTGGAGGAGGAAGAGGCCTTCCCGACATCAAATTACATTATTTGGCATCCCACCTTTCGCAAATCGTTGCCTCCTACGCTCCCTCTGGCTCCACTGCATGGCTTGATATAGAATCGGCCCATCTAACCCTGCCCGATCTCTCCTCTCTCTGGGGCATATCTCCCACCCGTCGCCCCCCTGCTGTTAGAGCACTGCCTTCTATCAAATTTGATGCCATGCTCTGGAACTCCAACTCCTTCAAACTAAAACTTTCAACTGCAATACCTCCTTTAACCCCCATCTGGCATAACCCGGTGTTCCCTCCCGGATCTGCCTCTACAATCCACCGTAACTGGTCTCGTGCAGGGCTTAAATTTCCAGTCGATTTTTCTAAACAGGGCCGCTGGCTTTCGCTAGCGGATCTCCAACCCCAATCCCCGTCCCAAATCCTCAGCCCCTTTAAATTCTTCCAAATTAATCATTTCTTGCGATCCCTGCCACCAACCTATGTTCTTAGGGACCTTACTCCATTTGAATCTCTTTGTAGAAAACATCCCTTGGACAAGGGCATGATTTCTCAAATATATAGCATTCTTCTCACTTCTGCCCTTCCCTCTCCAAACCCTCATGAAGACGAGTGGGAAAAGGACCTTGGTCCTCCCCCGGTTGAAGGGGCTTGGGAGGACATGAGACTGGGGATAGCTAAATGCTCTATATCAACTAAACTCAAGGAAACCTCTTACAAAATGTATTACCGTTGGTATTACACTCCCACAAAGACTCCATAGAATGTTTCCCTCTTCCTCGCCCTGCTGTTGGCAGGACTGTGACCAAAGTGGTACGATGTTTCATATTTGGTGGTCTTGCCCGATTATCACCACCTTCTGGGATTCAGTCCATAGTTTCCTAAATACCCTTTTTGAAGCCCCTATCCCGAAAGATCCCTGGATATTTCTTTTATGTTACCCTCCCCATGACCTGGACAAATTCTCCAAGAAATTAACTGCCCACATCCTGACAGCAGCCAAATCACTCATGCCCTTAGTTGGAAAAAAACCTCACCTCCATCCCTTTTGGCTCTCAAGAAGCAGATTTGACACGTGGCCGCTATGAAGGAGATTACGTACTACCTCCACGATAGAGGCCACGTCTTCAGTCAAGTCTGGGCTCCATGGCTAGCCGTGGAACACACCTTCCGCCCTCAATGCTCCACGTCCTCCGACCTGACCCATGTGCGATGACCCTAACTCTTCCCGACACATATCTCCCCCTCTGCTATAGGCTCAACACACCCTAGTTATCCTCTAAATACTTACAGTGCTTATCTTTGTGGTCCTACCCCCCTAACCCCTCCCCCACAATCCATTTTGTTCCTACACCCATTTTATATTACTCTTTAAAAATGTAAAAACAGGTCATTTTTGTCTAAAGGTTTCCTAATATGCGATACACCACAATAACTGTTGTGATTTTACTGTGCATGCTACACAGTGTTATCGTTTTGCTGTCTGTATTTTCTTGATTGACCACTGAAAATAAAAAATTATAAAAAAAAATAAAAATGACTTTATCCAATTTGCTGACTTCGACAAATGGATGAGCAGGGAAGAATACATTAGAGTCATCCAGCACAAGGGATATCCAGAAGCAGGGTCAGATAAGCCAGGAGTCAAACACAGGAAGGCAGGGATATACACTGAAGGAAAACACTAGGAGAGCCAGATGCTAAACAGGAAACCTGTTGCTCTTACCCCAGCAATGTGTCAGAGTGCTACTGATATATGAGAGGGGAATTCAAATTCCCCTCCCAAGGTCACATGACTGCAACGAACCACGCCGCCCGTCTGGATGTACACAGTGCAGGCGGCTGTCATTGGGAGCAGGAAAGTGGAGCAGGTAAGTTTCTAACACATAAAAACGTATCTCAATATTTTTTATAAGGCATACTTGTTCACATACCAAAAATATCTAGCAGGTATATCCACCTCCTATAATTGCCCCAAATGACACAATAGCGGAACATTTGTATCTCTGCTTGTGGTGGTGCCCCAAGGTCACATTTCTGGCTTCAGATTAGGAGGTATGCAGTGGATCACTTGGTAAATTATGTTGCCTTCACACCTGAATGGGAAATTAAGGGAGATTTCTCCCACAGGGATAAATAAAGAGTTACATTTTTGTGAAAATTCAAATTGTAACTGAGAATCCACACACAGACCCCAGGATTATATCACTTTCTGTGTGTTTGGAAGCTGATACTCCGATCACAGTCTGGTAGACAGTCTTGCTGCACCCTATCAGGGAATTTTAAATGTTTTATTAAATGTGAGTTTATGATGAAGTTTTAATTTAACTTATTATTAAACAATAATACACAAGGATTGCGATCCATTGTCTTTTCCTTTCCTTGTCTCTCATTTTTTGGTGGTGAGACTTCCAGCAATCTTTGAACAGAGTAGGGATCTTAGAATAGAAGTTCTACAGCTTAAAAGACACAAAAGAAAGAAACTTCAGTACACCATAATTTGTAAGGTGTATATCTCATGGAGATTCAAGTGCGTGAATACACAAAAGGGTGAAGAAGATTGCAAAAAGACATATGAATTGAATACTTTGTCATAGATATTTATATTTACAGAAGTTCAGCACTCTTGCATCCTACTCTGTACAAATTATTATTGATCACGAAAAGTATTATAGAGACATATACAGCAGCACCTTATTTGTTAATTTCTGTTTCCAATTTTTCCCATGCCTCCAGAATGGATTGGCTGGAAACCACACTAGATAAGAAAAGTGCACTCACATATGTTTCAAATTGTGGACAATCTAATTTCATATACTACCGGGAAGCATAAAAACCCAAATCTAAAGTTATCTACAAAATATTACATGGTTTGAATTGCAAACTATTGCCCAGGGCCGGCACCACCTTTAGGCAGCTGACTAGGGTGCCGGCCTCTGGGGGGCAGCAATGTGTCTGAGTAATCACTAGTGTCTCAGAATGAGACATTATTATTTAAGTAATTACGGGCGGTGCGATCGTCCAGGGCACCATGCCTGCATGTGATATATCAATTCTGCCGACCCTAGGTTTGCACTGAGGTGCTGCTACAGTCCAGCATTGCATTTTTTGAAAACTGCTCGGCGTCCGGCTCCCGATCCTGGCAGCGTTATGATGTTGCAATGCTGCTGATGAAGAGGAACCGACAGGAGTCAGGCAGCCAAAGAAAATGCATTAAAACAGTATGGTTACAATCCTTATGCATCGCTAATTGCAGTTAGGCACAATGAAGCACCGCTGTATTTCACCATGCCGGGCTACTCGAGGAGACCCGTTGAAATCATGCCTCCAGCAGAAACTCTTTTTACTATTTACCTAGCACTGCCAGTGAATGGAGGAAGCGCTATGCACATGGACATAGCACTTCCATGGGTGAGGGATCCAGCAAATTCTGAGAGGCTTCAGATGGATCCCTTAGAAAATGACAGGTAGTGCCATCCTGAAATGGCATTACCTTGCTGCAATTGCAGAACTTCGCAGTCCTTATATTAATCTACAGGGACGGTATTAAGAATGTTAAATGTGTTATGGTAGGAGAAATCATTTTACGAAGAAAACAGGTTGTTTCTCTGTTTTAATGGCTAATCGTACTTTAATAAATAGACTCCTATTAATTTAAAGGAACTACATTGTTGAGGAAGCATTTATGTTTTTTAGTATTTCCCCTTTATTTGGTTATCCTCTGTTGCTGTATATTTGTATAACTAATGTTACATCTACAGAATACATTAACAAATGCAAATAAATATAGAAATGTCTAGATTATCTATGTCATTTATATTACCTTTATTTATTTGAATGTGTTAATGTATTACATTTTACATTTGAACTATCTATCAGAACGAGTCTGTGGTGGGTAAGGTGATTGCCGTGCAACTGGCTGTGTTATTTGCAGCATGTGAAGGGGGACTTTGGATTAGCCAAAATCGGCAGTGTGAGAGACAGCTGCCACAGACTGTACGTGTCCCATCTAAAGACTGCTCCCATTAAAAGAGACTCTGCGACTATATGTTCCACTAACACTTTAGCTTCTTCAATATAAAACGGAGTTGATCTTTGTGGTGGATTCTAATATTGATATTAATATTTTATGCTTTCTTCACCTTTTAAGACTCTCCTTGAAAATTATTGGTGTCCAAATTCAGGAAACTTTTACAGATGACTATAAGTGCACTATAGGGTTAATATACAACAACAGATTTCCTTTTGAGTCCTTTTTTGTCAATCCACTTGGACTTTGGTTAAAACATGAATTTTATATTGTAATATGTAGATTATCCAGTATATGTTATTAATAAAATGTTTTTTGAATTTTAATATATTTATGGTGGTATTTTTATTTGGTTTAAGTGATATATGCGCTCTTTTATTTTGTTTTGTTTTATCCTTTCACTGGCCCTGTCCTCCCATACAATTCCAATATCATTAGGGTACGATATGTATAAGGGTGGATTCACCCATTGAATGACAACACTAGCTAGTATGATAACAGAAAATGTGCTTTATACTTGTAGTAAAATTCCAATGGACCCCATTATGGACTGGCACAATTTCTGATGAGTGGATGCACCGTTGTTCCAATGATCATTCCATTAATTGGTTGCTTATTTTGCACTCACAAAAACAATGTTAAATCTTTTGTATACCGTTATGGATGTAAAAGTTTAGTTCATCTCTGCCTCTTTTCAAACTTGAATTTTTAGCATGGAAGCAGTAACTGCTTTGTAACACAAAGCTTTAATAACAATAAAAACACACTAATCATAATAATAATAATAATAATAATTATAATAATAATAAATCTGTTTCTGTCTAATCTAGACGGTTTACATCTAGTACTCTGCATGTATTTTAAAAGATTATTTCAACTTCACATAATTTGTATAATGTACCATGAAATACATCCAGAGCATTCATGCACACAAGCCCTTCATGTAGTAATCCTGGTTGGATGCAGATGTCTCTCTGCTGTAAAATATGGTTATATTTAGACAGCCTGAAGCCTTATTATCATACTAAGAATATAATTATAACATCCAAAAGTAACAGAAAACATAATGTAACTAATGAAACAAAGGTGAGATGAAGGTTCCAAAACCAATGATTACATTTATCCAGGTAAAACTATGGAATTTCTAGGCTGAATTATCACTCCATGCAAAGAAAAATGATTTATGGAAGTTAACTGAATAGTTTTTCATTTACATGGTTTGGTCATTCATAGCAGTAGTGAAATCCTTTAAGACTTTGTCTAGTTGACTGTAAGAATTTGCAGACAAAATATTTGCTTGTTCTTCACAATAGTATCTTTACAGACTGCTACAATACCTGATGAAACTGTCTTCTTGCCAGAGACAGATAAAGGGGATATTTAGTAAGTGTTCCTGAAACAATTGGCTAGAGTAAGAGAGAAGAGATTATTCATGTACTATGGGTTCAGTAAATTTTAACAAACAGGGAAATTACATCAATCAAAAATTGAAAACAATTAAAATATAGACAAAAGAACATAAAACGAGAGAGGACAGGGAATGTGTAAGCATATTCTTGAATAATTCTAATAGCAAAAACATTTCATAAGGGAGAGTAAAATACAGTGCACAATATCTTAAAGGGGCTGTACATTTAAACAACCATAAATGCCACCAGCAAGATATGACAGCATAAGTGTGAGAATGCTTTGTAGAAGGGAAGTGTTCACTGTAGACCATGGCCTCTACTTGTCTGTTTTTTTCCCAAATAGGGACCCCAACATTCCAGGATGCAGACAGTCAGCAACTTGAGCTAAAGAAACCTGCAGCTGCCGGTAGTAAAAGTGACAAGAACAAGTATGAGAGAGCAGGACAGTCTGCCAACTGTCCTGAATCTGGTGGGGCAGTCGCCAATTTTGGCGACTGTCTCACTTAGGATGAGGTCTGACTACAAGGACAGTTGGGAGGTATGTCACGCTTCACTGTACTGCTTGTAAAGGCAAAGCTGTGTGGCATAGACAAAGGGATTTTTCTATTGGACATATAAAGCAGGTAATTGCCCTTAATTGTCCCTATGGAGTTGACAAGCAGTTAATATTGGTATTGCTAACAAACCAGTGGGGATCAGGTTATGCAGGTGCAGTATCCTTTTACATGTTATGCCATTAGGTCCTGTTGTTTAATGGTGACCCCTGACCTGTGCAATAATACCACCTTATTCATAATAAAACTATGAGTACCATCACTCGACAGTTGTTTTTGTGTGTTAGCAAAGATCAACATCAGTTCAAGTTTTCTATAGATTGTTTTTTAGTGTAAATGAAAGTTAATTAAAAGGGTAATATATATTTTTTCTCTTGGTACTTATTAATTATACAGAGAAGCATTAGCGCAGCTACTTCAACTTGACTCATTTAATAATCTTTTGCTTAGTCTGTTATGAGGCAGCAGTGTAGGATTTGAAAACAGTGGTTCAAGTGGAAGAAGCGATATGGTGCCGGTTATCTACATTGGTGTCTGTGTAATTAATAATGTCTTTCTTTAACTAATAATACTAATGTAAATAGTACTACTTTAGAAAAATGCTCTATTCCAAGAATAGAGAATTATTTTAATGCTTCTGTTTTGGTAACAATATCTGATGATAGCTCTAATAGAACTGGCAATATTGCCTCAATGCTTGATAAATAGGTTTCCCCAACAGGGGTTACCGCTGCTGATAACCATATATAGGGCGAACTTCAGCTTTTTAAAGCAAACAGGTTTTTTGAACTTTGATAAATCAGCCCATGTTCAGTACTGTAATATAATATTAATATGTAATCTATTGCTACAACATGATATGTATGTGTATGTATGTGTGTATGTCATACTTGCCGGAATGTCCGGGAGACTCCCGCATTTTGCGGGAGTCTCACGGACTCCCGGGAGAGTGTGGCAAAAATTGGGTCCAAAACGGCGCGATTCACCTGGAATCGCTGCGTTTGGCCCCGCCCTCGCTGTAAAATGGCGTGTTTTGCGTCATTACATCATGGGGCGATTTTCAGAGCCCCGCCCCCTGCACACCCACCTTCCCTGGCAGGCTCCCGGATCAAACTTGCCATAAGTTGGCAAGTATGGTGTATCTACTATATAAATGCCTAGTGGCGTGTGTGGAAAAAAAAAAACAAGCTGCAGCGCCACCTGCTGGGCAGAGTTATACACTGACCTATATATTTCTTTTAGGAGAAGTGACAGTTGGGAGTGGTTGGTGGTTGCCGGGGGTGACAGTGGGGAGATTTTAACACCTTAAGTAGCTTGATGAAGGATGTGGCGATGAAGATGAAGGATGAGGTGATGGAGAAAAATGATGAGGTGGTGACATGTGGACAAAACCACGTTAAAAAAGGGCGCTTGCGTCGGGAAGTAACGCTCTTCCCCTGAGGAGGCCTGGGCTAGGCCCAAATGCATGACAAGAACCTTTTTAAAACCTTAAGTAGCTTGATTTGACTAGAATGCATGAGTATCATGCACGGGTTAACTTGTGTATGTGTGTGTGTGTGTGTATATATATATATATATGTCAATATATACAAAGATAGGAGGATGAAATGGCGCCAATATAGGTAGTGTTAGCTGGTAACAATCACCCAGACAGTCAATGATTATTGAAATGCATAGTATAAATCTTAGCAAGCTGGTACAGTCATTATTCATCGAGGATGAAGTCTTTACATGACGAAACGCGTTGAGGTTGTTTCCTATCATCTATTCCTGGCATATTGAAGGCTCTGCTGCCCACCTGGTCCGTGAGAGTTTTCCCTTTGAGTACTTTTGTATAGAGTCCATCGGTGTTCACTTCATGGAGTGTCCAGATATCCACACTGTGTAGCAGTATTCCTTATACTACAGGATTACAGATAAGCATTTAAAATATATATATATTGTGAGTGTGCATTTTTTATGATATATGCCGATTAAATCGTTTAAAAAGTACTACACTATATGGCTCTTTCCTTTTTAAATTATCGGCTGAGTGGAGTTTGCAAGCAGTGAATTTGCTGTGGTTGATGATCCAGATATAATATATCTTCACAAGCAGTTTACACATCGGTTCTCTTGGCTGTTTGGAGACTACATTCAGATTATTCTGACACAGATAAGCTGTTTATTTATATCTATTTGGTACACTGCCACCTATTATTATTATACTGTATATCACGGGTGCCTGTGACACTACATCTTTTGCTTTTCTCTGTCTGCATTTCGGTATAGAGCTGGAGTATCTGGAAGCTGTTGAATAATGACTGTACCAGCTTGCTAAGATTTATACTCTGCATTTCAATAATCATTGACTGTCTGGGTGATTGTTACCAGCTAACACTACCTATATTGGCGCCATTTCATCCTCCTATCTTTGTATATATTGATTTATTTATTATCAGAGTACCATCCGTAATATGGGAGGGAGGCTGCCTTCTCTTATGAAGAAAGTGTTTTCCTATATTGGATATTTATTAACTTCTACTCACATATTTTGTGTTTGAGCGCCACGTTTTAATCTATCTGCTGCTATATATATATATATATATATATATATATATATATATATACACCCCATTATAATCAGCCAGGTATGTAAAAAAAAAAAAGGTTCTGTAAGGAGAAGGAACATATAATATAAAATGCGATATAAAGTAAGGGTTGTTTTGTGTTGCATTATTTTCTTTGTTTAATCGTTATAATTTCTAATACTAAAGAATCACTGGGTTCATCGACACTAAAATAACCTATTTTATATTGCTAAATATATATTGTACGTAAAATCACCCTTTAAGAATGGGGCACTACTTAAGAGCCAGTGCTGTGTGCTTGCCCCAGGCTAAAGTCTGCCCACCAGCCTCTGTATAGGACATACCTAAAATACAGTATGCATCATGCTGCTTAGGCACTACTGAGGTGTTGTTTATCATAGAGATCAATTTTCTCTAGAATGTCAGGCATGGCAATGTGGTGGCTGTGACTACCAACAAGATTTTACCCAGTGTGTATACTGCACTGTATTTAATTGTGTTGCTTACAAAAAGCAACTAGCTAAAACATGTTTGTTTAAAGGTCAATCAGTCTGTTAAAAAAAAAAAAAATGTAATTTTTATTGTTCTACTTGTCCACTGAACAGCTCTGCACCTGGAGATATTCCCAGCATAGTAAGGAAGGACAGATTTTTGCATTTTTGCATTCCAGGCAAGTTATAACATGGAACATTGACAGCTGTTATTGTCTTTTTTTTTCTTACAAGACAAGACACAGAATACTGAAGCTGAATATATTTGTAAGAAAATGACCTCAAAGTTCAGTGTGGCCAAAGACACCGTCTGGTAAATATGGTACTTCAATTAAAAGCCCAATATTGCCTTTAATGTTTAGTTCAGTTCTTTAAATATGCACTACCACCTACAGAAAAGATTTTACTAACCTGTCCCTCCCACTAGCACATGGGATAGTGCATACAGCTGTTTTTCCCTAGTTCTGTAATAATGAACCAGCATATCAATTTAATTTGCCAATTTAAAATAGGGATAACTGAGGCCGTGAGCATTTTCAGTTATTTTTGTTGTGTTTGTTTTTTTTTAATCAGCAGACAAATAATTATGAGTTTGAAAAATTACTTTACGAGCCTAATGGTTTGCAATAAAAAATACTCCTGGATCAATCTGTGTGTCATTTGTAATAAAGACAAATCTGTTGATGTCAAAGGGGCTTAATACTTTTGCAAATCAGTGTCAATGTTGTATTGGAGGAGGTATGTGTGTTGTGTGTATTGCGGAGTTTGAGTTTTGACTGGATAATTTCCTAGTAGTTGGTAAGAGTACCACAACGTGTGTTGGATACTATTGTCATATACACCAAGCTTTCAGGTCCTCACTTATCTCTCAGCTGTCTTTCCAAGTGGTCCCTGCGGTCCTCAGGCTCTGCTGGATTCAAATCTCTCTGAAAAATGGTGCCAAGTCTGTCTCTACTCCAATTGTCTCTCTAGAATCAAGGTGTGGGTGCTGCCTCCTTGGATTCCGTCACATGATTCCTCCCAGCCAATCAGGGGATAGCAGCCTTCACTCCAGGTTTCCCTCCAAAACCAGTTCCTGGGGGTTGCCATCTTCGATATGGTCACCTGATCCATCTCAGCAACTCGGAGTGTTGCTTCTGCCCAGCTGACCGCAGTCTCCAATAAGGAATCAACAACAGCTATAAAAGGACTTCCTGTTCTAGTTGCCAGTGCAGTGTTGTATTTCTAAACGCCAACATGGTTCCCAACAGTCTGCAGTTTTTCTAGCCTTTCAGCTCATACAGTACATTCTGTATTTTGGTTTCAGCATTCCAGTTTTGAGTATTTCGGTTCCAGCATTTTGGTTCCATTCCAGGTTCAGCAATTCAGTTCCTGCCTGGTCTCCTCTGCTAGTTCATCCCCACCTGTACCTGTCCTTTCATTTACTTGCAAAGAAACATAATCAGGCCATCCAGCTTTGTGTATCTAGTCACCAGCCTAACTCCACAGACATCACCCAGTCTGGGTACAGACAGATCCTCAGGCATGACATCTATTGTTTGGTGTCTGTGGGAAGTGTTCTATAAATTTCCTGCAAAACTGAAAATTACTAGGTGTTAGGAGTTCCTTTTTCTGTGAAGTCTCCAGCCAGTCCATCCTCAAATCTTCTGGGCATTTTTTAGGGATACAGTGCCATTCTTCAACAAGAAAATCACTCTACACCTTGGTGGAAAAATGCCATCTCAGGTGTTATGCTTATCAAACCACTGTGTGATCATGCATATTCTGTGAATAGGGGTATTGTCATTTTGGGAAAACAGTCTAAAGCATGAGGTGAGGATGATCACTCTGTATCATTAAATAGCATTTAGTATTGACCTTGCCATCTAAGGGAAGGACTGCTCCCAAGCCATGCCGTGAAAATCTGTTCCACAACATTACGAAACCACCAGAATCCTTCACTGTTAGAAACAAGCAAAACAAGCACTTAAGGCTGTATACTTCTGTAGCTTGGCGCCAAATGTGCACCCGTCCGTTTGTTGAGAACATGGCGAAAGAGGATTCATTTGACCATTGAACTTTCACTTTTCGTAAGTGCTCTTTACACCACTGAACTTGTAAAGGTGCATTGCCAAGTGTTATGTTCAGTTTTTATACTGCAACCCAACTATTATATTCTGCTCTGTGGACCATTTTTTAGGGGACTCTATCTTGCTCCTATTTTAGTGTTTGACCAGATGTAACCCCCCTAGAACTTTTCTTATATTGATTAACATCACTTTGAAAATGTGATACTACTGGTGTGTATTTCATATTAATATGATTTTTATATCTGGCGCATCAAATGCATATCATAAAGAACACAGCAACATGCAATTCAGCTTCAAGTGCAACGGACCTTTACTACAGCCTGCGATTTCATGGTCAGAACAGGGAGGGGACCGGGCGTATGCACATAGTCAATGTACAATAAGAGCGTGCCAAGCTCGAGCGGATGCAGGAGTGTCTGATTCAAGCTTTGGGCATCTTTAAGATATATATTTTTCTGTCGTATCACTTGCACCAGCTACAGGGCAGGTGTAAGTGTAAAATTATAGCGATGACTGTTGTATATGCAAGCTAGAACATGTGTTTGCAATCAGGAGAAAATGTAAAAATGCATTTTATGTCCAGTAGATATTCATAATATCCTAATTAATGTATTTTATGGGGGGGGGGGGGGGGGTGAAAAAAAAAACTTTGTCTTTTTAATGTTTTATAATTAATGACTATGGGCCTGATTCATTAAGGATCTCAAATGAAGAGGATACTCATTTCAGTCTCCTGGACAAAACCATGTTACAATGGAAGGGGTGCAAATAAGTGTTCTGTTTTGCACATAAGTTAAATACTGCCTGTTTTTTCATGTAACACACAAATACTTGATAGCTTATTTGTGCACTGAAATTTAAAGTTGATATTTGTGTGTTACATGAAAAAACAGGCAGTATTTAACTTATGTGCAAAACAGAACACTTATTTGCACCCCTTCCATTGTAACATGGTTTTGTCCAGGAGACTGAAATGAGTATCCTCTTCATTTGAGATCCTTAATGAATCAGGCCCTATATTATTAACTGGTGACATTAACTAAATAGTATTTTTTTCTGTGCGTTCTTTTGTGATTTTATATTCAACCTATTTATTGGTCATATCCTGCAGTGTATTGTCTGTTAGAGCAGAGCGTACCTAAACAGGTATTCAACAACAGACATATCTTTACATTCGCTCTTTGTTGAATACGGATGTACATATGCCTGATTTATTTGTGTTTTTTTGAATGAATGAATCAGGCCCTGTATCTGCAATTCCATACTTGTACTTCCTTCTCCCCTCCCTCCATGCCTTTTTGCTCTGATTTCTGTACCCCTCACCAAGTCCACCCTAAATCCGTTTAATTAAATTAGGTTTCAAACGAAAAAGTAGACTTTCTTAGAATTGCTGTTATGGCTTTCCAGTACTATCATTAGCTTTTAGAACAGGCAGAGGTCTTCACCTATAGCAGCCGCCTTTCCTGTAGCGTATAACGCAGTCCCAGGTACTTGGATGCCCCCAGGACTTAGCTCAGCGTAGTAAAAGCTTATAACCAGACAACTTCAGTCATAGAATAACCAGGGCCAAGCCAGAGGTCGTGGATCAGAAGCAAGCAAGAAGAGTCACAAGGCAGGCTAATAGACCAGGGCTGGCAGCAGACAGGAATAGTCCAGAAGCCAAGAGTCAAAACAGGTAACCAGTCAGAGGTTCAAAGAACAAGGAGCAGTTTCAGCAATATGCAGGGCACAAACTCTATAACCGACAGGAGACTAAGTCCTCCCTGACTTTCAAACTAATGGGAGCTAATCGGATGTGGAGAACGGACACCCCTGTGTCATCACGGGAGGCTACAATCAGGCGCCCTGGCTGCCTGTCAACAGCCAGGGCAAAAGTATGAAAGGCATCCCAGTTTCCCTGACAACGGCCGGCACACAAAGAACTAGAATTGACGTCCCGGGTGCCTGGGCAACAGCTGGGACGCGGTGGTTGGAAGGTACTTGAGGCGTCGCGACTCGTGACAATTGCTTAGAAAAATGAGCGAGACTATGCTTTGCAAATATTTGTTTTTCTTTGTAATTTTTGAGATGTGCAATATATTTTTAAATAATTCAAACTTCGAAATTATTTCTGAATATTAGTCACACACTGCTGCAGCCAATTAAGAAGAAAATATGTCAATTGACAGAAACAACATGAAATTTATTTTTCCATTTGCATTTGTCTTGCCTGTACTCTCACTAAATCTCATAATAGACATATGTCATTTTTTTGTAGCCTAAACAAACTTTTATTAAGATCCCCCTCCCTTTCCTCACACATTATATTAAAAGCTGCCCTTCCTTACACATTACATAAAGATCCCCTCTCGCTTCCCTCACACATTACATTTGCATACCCCACTTCCATTCCCTCACATATTATATTAACATACCCCCTTCCCTTCCACATTATATTAACATACCTCCCTTCCCTCACACATTACATTGACATACCGCCTCTCCATCCCCTCACACACTATATTAATATAGCGCCTCTCCCTCCCCTCACACCTTGTTCCAGTAAATTTATGGCAATCCAAATGTTTTTATACAGTGCACAAATGTATAAATCACAGATACAGATGGCGAAAGAGAGAACTGCTGGACATAGCTTTGAGGGTAATTGTGACCAAACATTGCAAAGAACAGGTTAGACTGGGGACTCAGGTCTGCCATGCAGTTTATAAATCTATACAAAAAGGGGGGGAAAGTTATTGCACTAGGACTAGAACCATCCTCATTTTAGCACCATGTATTAGGAAAATGCCCTTCCAATATAAAGTCAAACGCTACAAGGAAAAACCAGAGTATGGTCTTAGTATATAAATGGAAGGCACTCCAGTTCAAGAAAATTTGTTCATATATGTTACTAAGTGACAATTAAAAATTATATTATTGGGCAAAATAAGCCTTTATTATACAAATCACATATAGGAGAAATATTAAAAACATAAAGTGATGAAAGGTATAGAGAAGAGATATTAAAATATAGTTAGACCTTGGAACATATCGGCTGATAAGTATATTTTATTTTTAATTCGGAAAATGAGACAAAGTATATTAGGTATAAATTGGGTATAATAAGTGAGTACTCCTCAGTATGTTCAGATAAATAGCAAGATATATATGCCTCATCAGAATTTACCTCCTATTTGAGCCTCATATTTAGTAAAGCCAAAATATATCTATAAGGGGTACATTACAATGTTATTAGATATGCGAACAGATAATATTAAATGTATCTCGTACTTCATCTAAACTTAGGGACATTCTTGTTATAGCACTAATATTGGGTTGTCTCTGAATATTTCATCATAGTGGTGTAAAGCTTGCTATGAATATTTCTTATATCAGAATATTTCTTATATCAGATAGTATATAAGATGATATTTTATATAGAATCGGTTTAATCAATATCTGATAGTGTCATAGTAATGCTACCACATTGGTATTATCAATACCACAGATCCAAATGTAAAGCTAAAATACCTTATTGATCATTTAATAGTATCTTATAGGTACTGGCACATTAGACTTATTCTGCGATACCGTATGTAATATCACAAGTTGTACAAATATCACTTTGCACTATTGGAACCGATAGATGATTGAGCGCTATGTGTAGTTTATAAATCTACCTACCTATGAAGGAGAGGTTAGAAGAATAATTTCAATGCTCCTCACTACGGTCTTCCCTGAGTTTCACATGCAGACAGGGAGGAAGTGCACAAAAAAATTGAGAATTATACTCACCGTTAATTTCCTTTCCTTGAAATACTCCATGGCAGCCCTTACAATGGATTAATCCCTGATCAACTAGTGTAGACAGGAAGAAATTTGTCCCACCTGGCCCCTATATAAGGCAGCTCCTCCTCTTCCTCTGTGTCTTTCGTAACTTCCTAAGCCATCCTATACCTAACTACAGAACAAGGGTGGGAAAATATAGGGCTGCCCTTACAATGGGATATACCAAAGCAGTACAAAAATTGGGAGGGCAATAAACCAACACCTTAATAAAGTCAAACAGAAAATTTATTCACAGTGCTTGTTGGAGAATCTTTCTCCCAAACTGTGTTTCTTTAGAGACTGAAACGTCAAGAAGATAATGGCTAGAAAAAGTGTGCACCGACGACCATCCGGATGCCTTACAGATGTCAGTTGCCGATGCATGTGTTCTATGTGCCCAGGAGGTTGTTACCACCTTAGTTGAATGTGCTTTCAGTATTCTAGGTACCTACTGCCCTTTCCGCCTGTAGGCCTGTGCAATCACTTCTCTGATCCACTTTGCCAATGTGGGTTTGGATGGGGCCTGTCCTTTGCGAGGACTTTCCGGAAGCACAAATAGTTGCTTTGTTTTCCTCAGATTTTTTGTTCTTATGATGTACGTAGATATAACCCTCACTAGGTCTAGAGTGTGGCGACGTGTTTCATCACTATTAGCGGGATGAGGACAGAGAGATGGCAGAATCAGCTCCTGATTGATGTGGAATGAAGATACCACCTTGGGTACAAAATCCGGATTCGTCTTCAGAACCACTCTATCTTCATAGATATTCAGAAAGGGTTCTTCACACCATAAAGCATGTATGTCCCCTATTCGACGAGCCGAAGTGATAGCCACCAAAAAGAGTACCTTTAGAGTGAGGCATCTAAGAGATATGTCTTATAACAGTTCAAACGGATCGGCTGTTAAGGCATCCAAAACAATATTAAGGTCCCAAAGGGCTAAGAATGGTTTCCGTCTTGGGCATAATCTCTTTAATGCTTGAAAAAACTGGAAGATAAGACTCTGAGACGCCAGTTTGATATCAAGAAGGATGCTAAGGGCCGATACTTGTACCTTCAGCATAGCAGGTGCTAGTCCTTTAACAAAACCATCTTTGAGAAATTCTAACACACCGGGCACACTGGCAGACATGGGATACTTTGCCATGTCTCCTGCCCAACAGAAATATTTTCCAGATTCTGTAATGAATCACAGAGGAGATTTTCTTCCTGGCGTGAATTAGAATGTCTATTACTTCATCCGAGATCCCTTTGGATTTTAGTAATTGCCTCTCAGTCTCCATGCCATCGAACTCAGGGAGTTTGGATTTGGATGTAAAACTGGACCCTGATGTATGAGGTCTGGCCTGATCGGTAACGGCCCTGGATGTTCCAACAACATTCTCTGTGCTACAGCGAACCAGGGACACCTTGGCCCCACCGGGAGGATCCCTATCACCTCCACTTTCTCTTTCCTTATTTTTCTGAGTAACTGAGGGGTGAGTGGAAAGGGAGGAAACACGTACCCCAGTTTGAAGTTCCACTGTATTGATAGGGCATCTATCCCTAGGGCTCTGATGTCTCTGTGATGGGAGTAGAAGAGGGGTACCTTGGTATTGCTTCCTGTGGCCATAAGGTCTACCGTATTTCCCCATGTATAAGACGCTCCTTTTCCCCCCAAATTTTGGGTCTAAAAAAGGGTGCGTCTTATACACTGCCAGCGCTACTTACCTAAATGAAGAAGATGATCCTTGGTGTGAGGGTATGAGAGAGGCGTCCTCGCTGAACAGATCTGCGCTTGCAAGTTTCAGGTTAAAGGACCTTCAGGCGCCTCCCACAGTCTCTGATGACCGTGATGTCAGTCACGTGACCGGCAGCTCCGCTGACTGCTGATAATTGAGCCCAGATTACCCCTGGTGTGACGGTATGAGAGAGGAGTCCCCGCTGAATAGATCAGCGCTTGCCAATTTCAGGTAAAAAGACAATCGGGTCCTTCAGGCACCTCCCAGTCTCCGCTGACCACCGATAATTTAGCCCAGTGTGTAGTATGGTATATACAGCGCTGTGCAGTAGCGCTGCCTTCCTGTAACTGAATGTGGGACTTTATTGTAAACTCTGCTCCTCTAGACCTGATGTGAGATGTCTGACTAAAATCACAACCAGACAAGCCTTCTGCTTCAGTAACTTATTGTAATACATCTTTTTTAAAAATGTTGGGCCCCAAAATTAAGGTGCGTCTTATACATGGGGAAATACAGTATTTCTGGTGTTCCAAATCTGCATTGTACCAGCTGAAAGACTTCTTCGTGCAGTTCCCACTCCCCTGGGTGAACTTGGTGTCTGCTCAAGTAATCCGCCACTACGTTGTCTTTGTCTGCTACATGAAGGGCTGAGAGAGATCTCAGATTTGCCTCTGCCTACGCCATCAGAGTAGTTATTTCTGCCAACATTGTTCTGCTCTTGGTACCACCTTGCTTGTTTATGAAGGCAATCACAGTCCTGTTGTCGGAGAAATCTCTTAGATGCTTGTCCTGTAGATAGGGCTGGAAGTTTTGAACCGCCTGCCAGACTGCTCTCATCTCCAAGACGTTTGCCTGAAGAATTCTCTCTTCATCTCGCCAAGTGCCCTGCATGACCATACCTTGCATGTGAGCACCCAACCTAGTGCACTGGCCTCTGTGGTAAGGATATACCAGTCTGGTACCGAAAGGGTCACACCTTGTTTTCTCAGGCCCAGGAGCTGCCACCAATGTAAGGACTGCCTGGCTGACCTTGAGAGATTGATTTTGGAGTCTAGGGACCTCACTGTATGATCCCACTGCGCAAGGACGTTTGCTTGAAGAACTCTCATATGCCACCTCGCCCATAGGAGTATTCCTATTGTTGAGGAAAACATTCCTAGGAGGCGCAGACATGTTCTCGCTGACACACGAGGTTGGATTTGAATCAGGTGTGCTAATGACTGGATCTTGCTGGCCCTTTCTTGAGAGAGGCAGACTTTGTCCATACGTGTATTTATTTGCACTCCTAGAAATACAAGCTGTTGTGCTGGTATCAACTGGCTTTTATCTATATTGACTAACCAACTGTGTTGTTGCAGAAACTGGATCACTTGAGATGTAGTTTCCCAGGCTGTTTCTTCTGATTTTGCTGAAACTAGAATATCTTCCAGATATGGCCACAAGGTCACTCCACTTTCCCTGAGCGCCGCCATTAGCACTACAAGGACCTTGGTGAATGTTCTTGGAGACGTGGAAAGGCCAAACGGAAGACAAGTGAATTGGAAGTGATGCCCTAGAATGCAAAACCTTAGGAACTGTTGGTGATGGGATGTGACCGGAATATGGAAATATGCATCTTTTAAGTCTATTGCCGTTAAAAAATCTCCTGTTTCTAGTGCTTTGAGAATTGTGTTGACAGATTCCATCCTGAAATGTTTTGCTCGCACATAGAAGTTGAGAGCCCTTAAATCTAGCACTGTCCTGAAGGCACCTGATGGTTTCTGGACAAGGAACAGTCTGGAGTAGAACCCTTTTCTTTCTCGTGCCGATGGTACTGATACAATAGCTCTTGTTCTCACCAGGCCTCTGAGACTTTCCTCCAATGCCTGCCGTTCTAGGGAAGACGAGGGACTTCTTGATTGAATGAATTTGTTGTCTACAGGGTATGTATGGAATTCTATAGCATATCCCTTGGTGACTATCTCCTGGACCCATTTGTCTTGTGTGGTTTGAACCCAAACTTTTGCAAAGCGTGATATGTTGCCACCCACTGGAGTTAGTGGGGACTGGATTCGTAGATAGTCATTGGGGTCTTTGCTGTCCTTGTTTCCCCCTTCTTGGTCTGGAGGCCTGAAAGGACTGTCTTGCCATACTATCCTGTTGTCTAGAATATCGTCTCCCTGGCCTGTAGGTACAGGCTTCCTTAAATTGCTGTTTTGGAGAATAAGAAAAGAAACGTCTCACCTTTCTGTCTGTGGTAACCCATTATCTTTGCCACTTGCTAACCTCTGCATAAGGTTGTCCAGCTTTTCGCCAAATAGAAAACTGCCTTCATATGGAAGCGTTGTCAGACGGCTTTTAGATTGGAGATCTGCCACCCACGGACGTAGCCAGAGCGTCCTTCTCGCTACTACTGCTGAAGTCATGCTCCTGGAAGAAAACACAATCGTATCCAACGCAACTTCACACAAGAAATCAATACTTTTTTTGCATAATCTCTAGGGATACGAGAAGATAAAATCTATTTATCTTATCCTCAATATCCGTATATAGAGTATTGGTCCATAGTCTCAGGGCTCTAGCTACCGAAGCCATGGCTACCCCAGATTTTAGGGTTTATGCATGAGGAGTTAATTTCCTGAAGGAAGTCTCCATTTTCCTATCCATAGCATCTTTCAATGGACCCCCATCATCCCATGGGAGAGGATAGGCCAGCTATAGCTGAATCCACTTTAGGCACTGAACACCATTTCAGCATCTTCATCCAGAAAAGGGTACATGCGATTTAGCCTCCCCATGTTAGGATTACTTTTGTCTAGAGCCTGACATTCTAGTAATCAAATCTTTAACTATTTTATGCATATGGAACACTCTAGACTTGCCTCGATGATCTGCAAACAATGCATCCTGCGGTTTGATTGGTACCGCTGGATCTTTAAAATGCTTCAGTATAATATTTACAGTATCAAAATTTAACATTCTGGGCTCCTCTTTCACCTCAATCTCACTATCTGAGTCCGAATCCCATTCCTGAGTAGAGCTGAATGTTTTGGAGGACGGCTCTGGCCTTATTTCCTCCATATCTTCCATTGTAGGGACCCTGGCACTTGTAGCTCTCTGTTCTGGGACCTGAAACTCCTGAATTGCTTTAGCCATCCATGAAAAGAACTGCCTGAATTGTTCAGGGGGGGCAGGCTCCTCTACAGTTTCCGGGGTGCATGATACACATAATGGGTCAGTACAATCCTTCGGAAACCTGCCATCACAGGCTGCACACACACAATTGTTCACTTTACATTTCCTTTTTCCCTGCACAAGCTCCAGAGGTACTGTAAACAAATAGAAAAAAAACTAAGTAACCTATCCTTAGGAATAAAAAAGGACCCCTTACTAAGGGCTTACCTTGGGGTGTTCTTCAGCTTTTTTGGGGCGGGTTCTTGGTCCATAGTGCACTAATAGCTGCCAAGTCCTGCAGCTTCCAACACCAAGCAAAGACTGAACCTCATTGATAATGGGCTGCAGCTGCTTAATATGGTGCCTGCTCTCGACATCATCATAGTGAGTCATAGCATATTTATCACCTGATTCTTTCCACAGGTGAGTCTGCAAGAGAATCAGCGCTGCTGGCAACGTATAGCGCGTGCACTGTCCTCCATGCGCCTTGTCCTCCGTGCACTCCAGTGTGCACAACCCCGGGAGGCTCAGAAGATTCAATCAAAGAGAACACCCGTGCCCAGCTGAAACTGCCCTGCAGCCAGCCCAGCGGAAAAGACATAACCTCAGGTAAGCCCTCTCGAATAACATAAACAAAAATAACAAACACTCACTACATTATCCTGTCCTAACACTACTGAGACAGGAAGAAAAGACACTGAGGAAGAGGAGGAGCTGCCTTATATAGGGGTCAGGTGCGACAAATTTCTTCCTGTCTACACTAGCTGATCAGGGATTAACCCATTGTAAGGGCGACCATGGAGAAGGGAAAGGAAATAGAAGTTTTCATCTTGCGCTTTGTAATAGGATCCTGGGATCCGCCATAATAATGATACAATGCCTTTGATCTTATTAATAACCAATCTCATTAATTATTGGGATATAATGCAATTTGCGTCTTTTTCGCTATTTTAGTCACGTCGAATAATACGCACCTGTGACATCTCAGATGTACTTTAGAGGAATTATTTCATACAACCTTTTGAGCTTTCCCCTAATACCATGCCAACCATAAACAAGATATTCCAATTGTTATTTTTGCGCATCCCAAACTAGAAATCCGTAAGAGTGACTTGCGCGATCCCTGTTTGACAAGGCTATATATATGTATCGCCTAAATATTAAACACATCTATTGACCTCCACTGTCAAATAGCCCATCATTATGTGTTAGTCGCTAAATTAATACCAATCTATCATTTACCTCACTATACTGCATTATCTATATAAACATCCATTCATCCTTTTTATTCCAGTTATCTAAACATACAAAGCAAGCGAAAAGTCTTTTACTTTACAAAGATAATCAAACATACAATACAGATAATACATTATAGATTAAACAGACAATGCTAAAATTTCAGATGTATATAATATCCTATTCTGTTGTGTGTGTGTATATACATTTATATGTACTAGTGTATATGCTCAAAAGAAAAGTTTTTCTATCGCACAGATTATAGGGAACGCCCTCCTTCCTGTAAATCTATAGATTCCTCTTAATAGATAGGGAAAGGGGTGCAACCAAAAACCTATACATATGTACATTCAAAAAGGGGAGATTTAGAAGTTTTTTCAAAAAGTAGGTGCACTAAGTTCCCTGTTTCCTTAATATCTCAATTATTTATTGAACATCAAAATGAGAGTAATAAAATATAACTGTTATTGATTTATCTTAAAAGATATTGAGTTCAAATTAGCGAAACATATAAGTGTATGTGATTAGTGAGTATACATACTGTGTGATAAAATCACTGGATGCACACTAATAAACTCCTAGATAGCCTTTTTGGACAAGAATTGGTTATAGCTGAGGTTCGTTACTAGGACAACATTCCATTCATAGTTTATGATATATATTGGTGATCTATATATTCATACTAGATTCGTGATTATAACACAAAAATTTGTTTTCTATTATGATGTAGAGTAATACTATAATGAATATTCAGTCCGTTTCCCCCTCCAGCCAGATCACTGCCAGTGGAGCTGTTTTATTTTTATTTTAATTGTTTTTATGTTTAATTTTTGCCTGGTCAATATGAACCTACAATACCTTGCGCCCTTTCGGACAGTTTTTCTTGGTAGTCACTGGCCTCTGTACTTTCAGCATGCTATCACCCATTGTCTCGAAAACCTGATATGGTCCCTCCCAGTTTGCATCCCTGCTTTACGGAAAACTTTGACCATTACTAAATCTCCTACAAAGGGCATTGAGGTCTCCCCCTGTAGATAAGGTTTGTGTAGCCGTATTGCTGCATATGGCAGCAGTCCCTTCAGGTTATCTTGTACCTGTTGTAGGAACACATCTCTGGCAATTGCAACCTTAAATGGGATTTGACAGCTGATGCAAAGTGGCATTTTGTGACCTGTCATGAGCTCAAACGAAGTGAGCCCTGTTGTGGATGCTTCCATTGCCCTAATACCCATAAGTATTGCCGGTAAAGCTGTTACCCAAGAAGATCCCTTCTGTAACAATGCCTTGGCTAATCGGGTCTTGATGGACTGGTTCATGCGCTCTACTATCCCTGCTAACTGGGGATGATAAGGAACATGAAATCATTGCTTTATGTCCAGTAGTTCACAAAGTGCTTTCATGACCTTGCCGTGTCAGATTCTATGATCCTAGGGAATCCCCAACGTGACAAAATTTGCTCCCATAGGACCCGTGCAGTAGTGGTAGCAGAGTCATTCACTGTTGGAATGGCTTCTACCCACTTCCAGAACACATGCAACAACTACCAAGGGATAGCGACAATTTGCGACTGCCTGCTGGTATTGGTCCTATGAAATCAATTTGTAAGGCTGCCCATGGCCCCTCTGCTGGAGGCACACACTCTAATGCTGGCTTGAGAGCTGGTGCCCTAGGGTTGAAACCAGAGGATAGACTGAACACCTCGGTCTGAAATCATCATTTATTCATATAGGACCACTAATTCCGCAGCGCTGTACAGAGAACTCGCTCACCTCAGTCCCTGCCCCACTGGAGCTTACAGTCTAAATTCCCCAACATACACACACAGATTAGGGTCAATTTAACAGCAGCCAATTAACCTACTAGTAAGTTTTTGGAGTATGGGAGAAACCCGGAGCACCCGGAGGCAACCCACGCAAATACAGGGATAACATAAAAAACTCCACACAGATAAGGCCATGGTTGGGACTCAAACTCATGACCCCAGTGCTTAGAGGCAAAAGTGCTAACCACTAAGCTACCATGCTGTCCACTATGAAATGATATCTTGAGGACAGCCATAGCAACTAAAGATTTCTTTAATGAAGAAGGTGGTCAGGGTTGGAGCAGAGTGTAATCCTTTTAGGGGTACAAAGGCAGCCATTTTAGAAAAACAGTCTACCGTTACCTGGTTAGTGTTAAGGCATTTGTTATCAGGCAGATCTTTAATGCAATCGATGGAGAAGATGAACCTTGGTTTGTCGGGGATATATAATGATCAAAGGGGACCCAAGGGAGTTTTGCCTAGGAATTTTATGTCACACACAGACTGTACAAGATTGTTTTTGTTCCATGATTTGGAGTGGTCTGAAAAAAACATTAGCTCTCTAATTCTTGGAATTTTCTCTATAGAAGATTTCAAAGAACAGAATTTGTTTAGTGTAGTGCACTGACAGTCTCATGATTATATCTTCTTATCTAAGGATTGTGAATCCATTTTAAAAAATAAATAAATTATTGATCTGAAAATCAAAGAAGTAACAGAGTGAAATAGTGAGTTAAATGTGATATTTAAAACTTCTGAGTATACCTATAATCTCTCTACTTACTGCTAAAAAAGATAAAATCCCAACTTAGTCTTTAATGGAGAAAAAAAACAGCAATGTCCTCTATCTAAATTATTAAAAGGTAAATAAATGTATCCCCATCATAGATGCCACAATTATTTTCGGTTCTACCCCTAGGCTTTCCACTAGTTGTAATCTATCAATTGCATGAAAAACAAATATAAAATATCACAAGATGTAAAATATTAAAATATATCTTCTGATAATTTATATTTGTATTTCTGCGACTGATAGATTCCAATTTAATCTTTAGCTTATATAGGAGAAAATGATAGAACACATAATAGAGGGATTATAGTGTGACCGGATGGGCTTACTTATCCACCCAGTCTGCAAGGGGAAGAGGAATGAAGGACAGTTCTTCCTGCACAGTTTATCTGGGTTTTCTTCTTGTCGTTAGTAACTGTCTGTTACCGACCACTTCTACTGGTGTCACCTAGCCACCAGACACTCGTCGACTGCGCAATAATTGATAATGCAATGCCCAGAACCGCTTACTTTGGGGGTAGCTAGAATAGCTGCTGCCCTGCCTCTTTGGTGTGGGCTGGCTGGTACCTCCCGACTGCTTACTATGGATCAAGACTGCTGGGTAGCAGACAGAGCGTTGACACAGAGATGCGAGGTTCAACACAAGACAGTCAAGGAACTGATTAAAGTGTAAGCTCTTATCTGTAGGCAACAGGATAACAGCAGGTACTAGTCACAAGCAGAATATTTAAACAGTTATGTTTTATTGCCTGAGAGTCCTGACAAGGACTTTTACACACCAGTTTAAGGCATTGTTGATTATCCAGAAGTTATAGATGGAATGATGCTAAACATGGCAAAACATAGCTCATTATATATAGTCTTGCAGCCCTAGTCTGGCAGGAGGTAACCTAACCCGTCTTAGCCGGCACCGCAATATTTAAAATTTAACATTGAATGCTTACCACCAGGCTATGATATTCTCTAATCTCGCATTTAACACAATTTAACTTAAAAAATTCACATCAATTTGTAATTTCTAAATCACTTGCATCCTGAGTCTCACAGAGATAGGAAACCTAACAGCAAGTCTAATTACCCCCTCCTATGTTTTTAGGCTAAAAAGACGCGTTGGTCACTGAGATGAAAAGCTCTAATTAACATGAGATTACCTGCCTTCAGACAGGCATATGTGAGGAGGAAATGTGTTTTTTTACACTATTGCCTCAGAAATCAGTTAATTTCTAATACAGAAATATAACAGTATCAAAAATCAGTACATTTGCGATTATATCAATTGGCGACTAATTGAAATAAATTTCTACAATAAATTATTTTTACGTGATCCAGCCACAGTCCTCCCCCTTTTCCATGCGGGACAAATCCCGAAGATTTGGTTCCTAGTCCCGCAGTTTCTTGGGGTTACTGGAGGTGACCCGGAGATTCAGCTTTTCCTGCCGTGGCAGTCCACCCGCATTGCTGTGGGCCTTTCCTTGCTTGTGAACAATATGAAAGTAAAAAATTTGAAGTGTAAGGCTCCACCGCAAAAGTCTGCCATTCTCCCCTGACCTGTATTGTAGCCACTTGAAGGGCTGTGGTCAGTCACCACTGTGAAATGTCGTCCATACAAATAAGGTTGAAGTTTTTTCATTGCCCAAACATTCTCTCTCAATTTTGCCATACCCCTCCTCCAAGGTTTGCAGTTACCTGCTCAAATAGGCTACAGGGTGCTCCTGCCCACCTAGCTAAGTACTGCTCCCAGTCTGTACTGTGACGCATCAGTCTGCACAAAAAAGTCCTTGTCATAATTGGGCGCCAGCAGTACTGGAGCATGTACCAAGGCTTCCTTCAACGACTGAAATGCCAGCTTAAAAGCGGGTGTCCAGGCAACTACATTGAGGAGTTTCTTCTTAGTGAGATCTGTCAGGGGCTTTCTTACAGTGCCAAAGTCTGGAACAAAATGTCTGTAAGGCCAGTACTTGTCTTTGGGTTGTGGGAAGGGGCCAGTCTCAGATTGCTTCTACTTTACCTAGTTCTGGCTTAAAACTACCTTCCTCCACATGATGCCCCAGGAACTGTACCTCTGACATTCCCATTTGACATTTATCTGCTCGGATGATCAAACCTACCCACTAAATCTTCTCCAACAACTACACGTTTCAATTTGATCTCCCAGGACTGACTAAAAATGGCAATGTCGTCCAATTAACCCTGAGCAAAGCCTTTACAACCTTCCAGCAGGTAATCAACCACACGCTGGAAGGTGGCTGGCGTGTTCTTCATCCTAAATGACATGGACTTAAACTCGAATAATTGGGTGATGAACGCAGACCATTCTTGAACATCTTGGGTCAGTTATCTCCCAATTCCCCTTGCTTAAGCCAAATGCAATAATATACTTTGATCCAGCTAACTCGGCTAACAGAGCGTCAATGCAGGGCAGGGGATAGGCATCAGACACTGTCACCTCGTTCAACCAGTGGTAGTCCATGCAAAACTGTGCTGTCTTGTCTTTCTTGGGAACCAATACAACAGAGGATGCCTACGGACTGTGTGATGGCTAGATCACACCTAGCTCAAGCATCTCCTGTACCTCCTTGCATATGCACTTAATGGCCTCTGGTGAGACCCAATAAGCAGGGTTGCCTCATTGGACTATGCTCACCAGTGTCCACATGGTGCATGAGCAAGGAAGTCCAGCTGGGCTTCCTACCAAACTGAGTCGCATAGGGCCGCAACACTGCCACAATCTGCTCCTTTTTGCGGGCACTCAACTGCTCATACCAGTCCAGTTCCTCTATACCACATTCACCTCTGGCACCGAGGAGGTCAGGCAGCGAATCACTTCCTGGTCCCTCAGTTGGTAAACAGCAAACCACAGCTACTGACTCCACGCACTCGTCGTATGCCTTCAACAAATTCACATGGTAAGTCTGCTGCCGCCTACAGTCGCTATTAAATTACACCACGTAGGTGAAGTCATTTAGGCATTTTAAGACCTGTACAGTCTAGCCCAGGCAGCCTGGAGCTTGTTCTGACATGTGGGCATCAGAACAAGGACTTTATGCTCTACCTCAAATACTCTGGAGCGCAAGCACTGATCGGGTACCAAGTCTTCTGTTTGGTCTGCGCTTCTGCTAGTTTAGCATGCGTGAGCCACAAGAGATTCTCTAACCGATCTCTGAGCTTGATCACGTAGTCTACCACAGAGATTTCCTGGGTGGGTAGCTTGCCTTCCAAAGACTCCCAGAATAGGTCAAGAGATTCCCGGACTCTGCGGCCATATAGTAACTCAAAAGGGCAAAAAAAATTATAGACTCCTGTGGCATCTCCTGATAAGCAAACAGGAGGTGTGGCAGGTAGCGCTCCCAGTCCCCTCCTTCAGAAACTACAAATGCCTGTAAACGTGCTTTAGAGTGCTGTTGAACCGCTCTCACAGTCCATTAGTCAGGGGATGATAGGGGGCGGTACGAAGTTGTCTTACACCATACTTTGCCCAGAGACAATAGACCAATTCACTCATGAACTGTGTCCCTTGTTCGGTTAGGACCTCAATAGGAAACCCTACTCTACTAAATATTGCTATCAGCGCGTCCACTACCCTTTTTTGCAGTTATGGACGACAGAACTACAGCTCCTGTAAATAGATGCTGAGAAGGCCTTTGATAGGGTGGACTGGAGTTTCATAAGAGGTTTGCTGGAACATCTACGTACCTGCACTGAACCAGAATGAAAATAAACACCTCCCTGTCTGGTCCATCAGACAAGGATGTTCGATGTTGTATATTATTTTTGTCCTCATAATGGAAGCACTGACAAGACCAATAAGAGTTCCAGATATCTCTGGGGGTCTGGGTGGGAAACAGTGAACACAAACTAATATAATTTTCTAAAGAGCACTGCAAACGTTGTACTATGGCTACCTAAATTTACCAAAATCACTCCATCTCACAAATAGTCCCACTCTTGCATGATGGAAGAGACAAAGGGGTTTAAAACGCATTGCTGCTCTCTCCACAAACATCTCTAATAGTGAACTAAATCTGCCTCCTGAGATCAACCTCATAGCTTTCAAGAGCTGGTCAAGGGAATGGGTCACCCAGACATACGAGCTGCTTAGTTCAAAAGGTATACGTCCCTTCTCTGAGGTCCAAGCTAATCGGGATCTGCCAGTTTATATATATACTGCAGATACCGCCAAACTAGTCATTTCCTGAGAAAAGCAGGAATTTTCAAGCATGTGGGTAGAAAACAAACCCCCTTTGAAAGGTTGTGTGCAGCACTCCATATTCCCACTCATACAATTTCCTCTATATCCAAGCTCATTACAAAAAACCTACATGATACATTGCCAAAGTATACAAGGGAATGAGGGAAGGACTTAAAGGCTAGGTAAAGAAAAGAATTGGGCTAAAATATTTTCATTCCATATGCTTGCCCCCCTCCAGAGTGGCTGTAGTTGAAAACCAGTTCAACGTTATTTATTGAGTGTAACACAATCCTTCAAGGAACTTTTGGGGAGAGAGGGTTCCTGTGTTCTTACTCTGCTAAAAGTCAGAATTGAAACACTTAAACAATACAGCAAAGGCAGTGGTGTCCACCCTATAAAGACCCCCTTCATCTCCAACCCTGAGACTGGTTCACAAGAATCAAATTTTATATTGACATGGAGCAGTATGGGGACATGTAGGATTTCTATGCTATACGGTGCTGTTGGCTAGAATGTTAAGAATCAGAAAAATACAAAATGCTGTGCAACACCGTTAATCCAGTAAAGGACATTTCACCAGTGGGACTTGGCTAGATATCAGCTTAGACACCAAAATGACTCTAGCTAGGCTCAGATGAATCTCAAAGTCTCTCTGGCTCTGGCTAGGTAGCACATAAAAATAGCACTTTGTGTTGGTAGCATTTCCTGTAATTTGTCAGTCCCTACATTATATCCTCCTGCCTTTTCTCCTTTTTCAACACTTATACCCCCTTCCCTCCTCAGCTCTACATAGAAATAGAGTTTGACGGCAGATAAAAACAATTTGGCCCATCTAGTCTGCCCATATTTAAACTATGGTAACCTCAAACCCTATTTGATTCCTAGTTCTTTGTATGGACAACTTTCCGTTTTCTATCCTGCAACCAAGATCGGGAAATTCAATTCCAACAAATAATAAAAATTGAATAAAGAATGTAGATGTGTTTACTGGTCCTTAGTTACCCTCAGGACTTGTGCTTATAATGAAGATAAGACAACTAGGAAGATGTGCAAAAGGACACAACCTTATGGTCAAAGCTGTAGGAGTAATCAGACAAGCCAAATTTGTCAAACAGAAGATCAAACAGATCTCTGTTTGAAGCATTTCGTCTGAATCTCTTAAACTTTTTGTCTTTGAAAAAGTTTGAGAGGATACATAGGTCTGCACTGCATATGAACTGCCTTTGACATCACTTCTCCATTCATCCAGTTACCATTTATCTATTTCTACACTGGACATAGGAAAGCCAATGCAAGCGTTTTTCCTTTATTTTCCACAAACTGTGGTATGTGAGGATTACCTAATAAAATGTTAAAGATAAGCGCTCTCTCCAATAGCACTGCAGCTCCTTTTGTGGTGTTATGTGAGGATTACCTGTTTGTGCACCAACTTGAAAAATTACTCCACCATATGAAGCGAGTGAGCCATCACTCTCATTGCCCGGCGACCGCAATTGTATCCGGACGACTATGAGTGAAAAACAGTGCAACAGTATATACTCTGCTACCAAGGAGCCTGCACTTATTATTCCCTATCCAACAACAAAGGTTTGATATGCTAGTAATTACATGGATGTGATGTAAAAATAACATAATGATTACCATCAGCGTGTAAATGGATTGCTTGTTTTCATTGGAACTAGTTCTCCCTTTATATTTTTTTTCAGAAGCTACTTGAAGATACATATTAGTTTTTTGTATTCCATTCTGGAGTGTGGACCTAACAATATTAACAATTTTTTTTAATAGTTCCTATTTAAAACATTTAAAAGCTGCTAACTTCTAATTGCATGCATATCAATCAACGGGAGTACTAGCTCATGTGTATAACATTCTAATCATGTATTGGTAACTGAGTGTGGCTGCATTATGTGTGTATGTAGATTACAAGGTTTTTAACTTGGATGATTAGTCCATTATGCTTTTCATTACACTATTTCTGTTTTTGTGTTTAATAAATTATTATGCTTTAGAGAACCGTTTTTCTTCCTTCTTGCGCTACAACTGTACCTGGCTGAATTTCCCTTGATATTCTATTTTCCTATTTGGGGAATGGAATACATACACAATTATTTTATTTTCCTTTATCAGTTGTGGATTAATTATTCTATATTATTTAAATTATTGACAGCGCTGTATAATCCAATCTTTTTTTTAACGTTAGGTACGACGTAGGCAAAGTCCTTTTATTACAGCTGTGACCTAACTAATTACTTTTATTCCCAACATTTTTTAATTATATTATATAAACCTTTTTCTGTATATGAATAGCTCAGCGCTGGACTTATATGCATGTGTGTATCACTTATGTATATAGGTATAATTTTGTTTGTACATAATTTCAAATCAGCAACTCATCTTTTGCTCTGAAAGTTTGAACACACGCTTAAGTAACTTTTTTCTATATTATTTTACGCCAGTTGGCTTATTTTCTCCAACTTATATACATGTCATTGTGTCAAAATGCGAGTGCCGAGCAGTGTTTTTTACATGTTAATATAGATAGGTTGTGTATATTTAGTGTTATATAGTATTATTTCATACCCCTGGCAGTTGTTTCTTTCTGTAACTAGTTAGATTGCAAAGCCTAAAAATTTCATGTACATCTGTTAATTTAAACACTTTTTTTACTAGTTGGTTAAGAGCATAAAATTTTAGAACAAGGCCTATTTTTAAGCAAGGCCAAGAAATGTCAGCAGTATTAAGGGAGAGTGATCAGATAAAGTATGAACACAGTGCATGATGTTATAGAGATGCTCTACTGCTACACAGTAACAATAAAATGAGCTAAAAGTACATAATCTATTCATAAAAGGAATAACAATAACACAATTTTTGAGGCTTAGTGATCAGAGTCATTACATTGGTAATTACATTGGTAAGTGTTAGAGAACACAGGAAGCAAATAGCAGATGCATTAGTAAGATGCAGAAGACAAACTGAATCAACCATTAACTCAAACTAAACTACAGAGCTTATGGCTTTATATGGAAATAAGTCAAAGGTTCAAATCAATGGACTTTTAGTAGCTGTAAAATTACATGTACAAGGTTGCAAACCATCCTCTCTACCATTACTCCAAGAAGAATTAACTTTCACACCATTTGTAATTCAAAAAACACACATAGCAATCTAGCTAATGCCAAACTACCATGCACAATTCTTGACCACCAAATAAAATATACCGTATTTTTCGCTCCATAAGACGCACTTTTTCCCCCCAAAAAAGTGGGGGAAAAAGTGTGTGCGTCTTATGGAGCGAATACTGCAAAAAGGAGTCACATGTAGCCCTCATTTACGGTATTTCCCCGAGCCTCATATACCGCGCACGTGCGGCTCACAGTGCTAATCCAAGTCAGAACAGCGGGAGGTCGTATTGGCGCCCAGCGACATACTACATAGCCGAACCAGACCACCAGTGCCCGCCTGACTCCTACGACATCCTACATCTACGGGCAGACCGGACTTACTGCGCACAGCATAAACAACCAAAGTGGGGACTCCACACAGGATCCAAGACATCACGCATGCCGTTAGTCAAAAGCACATTGACTACCATCTCAAGGTAATTGCAATATATCGCTGCACCTCGTTCACCTCAGCTGCCATCCCTCCGAACATTTCTTTGCTGTTAATCCACAGAGCTATAGATACTAGCACTGCCGTTTTGTCTGCTAAACTGACACTTTGTTATACCACCATAACAGTGACTAACACCTGCTTGGTTATACATAATGCATATCATTGTATTGCATTTTATGAATTTCTCTGTATTGCATACCCACTGTCAACATATATTTATTAAATATTTTATTACACTATTAGGTTAAGAATATTTTTTTTCCTGGTTTTCTTCTCTAAAAACTAGGTGCGTCTTATGGTCATTTGTGTCTTATGGAGTGAAAAATACGGTACTTCAATACCAGAGATAGACCACTAAACTGTTAATATTCAAGTTGATTCATTATATGTAACAGCAAGAGTTAAAGTATAATTCCAAATATCTTGTGAGCAGACTGCAAGCGGATTGTTCCGTTGACCAAGTCTCCTACTCCTGTCACTGCTGCACTTCAGAATGCTGATGCAGTGGTCCCAGAATGATAACTACTGGTGGAAAATTGGATATCAGCAGCCTGAAGCAATATAGAAGGACAGATGTAGGAAGTGGAGCTGACCTAGCCTTCCTGAGATTGTGTACTTTTTTGTGGGGGCCTAATTTCACCATGGACCTTACCAGCAAAGGAGAGGGATCCAGGGGAGGGACCCTAACAATTCAGGTAAGACATAGGGATTACTTTGCTAAATTACACAAAAAAATAGAAGCCTTATTAAATGCTGTAATATCTAGGCTACAGGATGAAATATACGTTGTTGCAGAGGCCAGCATATTATCACAGAAGACTGCAGAAAACATTTAAACAAAGGCTTTTATTTTCAGCTTAACATCAATCTGTATGTAGGTTAAAAAACATATTCACATTTATTTGAATTTTATTAGCATGTTCAACAATATTATTTCACTGTTAAAGTGTGCATTTTTACAAACAAATTGAAATTTCTGAATGTTTCAACCTAAAACTGAACTGGGTACCTAGCATTGTGGATATTCGTATCAGTCAGGGAAACAATGTGAATGGTATTTTGAGTACAGGAAGCCAATTTCTTCCTTTTTTTTTCCTGGGCCACTTATATTTTACAGTTGAGGGCCATTGCCGCCAATGGCTTATATGAGCAGTTATACAGCAAATGTTACAGCAAGGTGTGGGGATCTGGTTCTATCTGCCTTTATTGCGCTCAACAACATACCAAAAATTTGCCAGTCCTCCCTTATTTGAGTGCTACATATTTTCAGGAGTAAAAAAAATAAAATAAAAAAGAAACCCTTTTCTTCTTTCAATCCAGGCTAGTTGAAATATCTAGAATTGCATATTAAAAATGAAACAGTGAAAGGAATCCTTAAGGAGCTGTTAAGGATGAACTTCAAATTGCATTAAAAAAAAAAAGAAAGAATTAAACGAAGCCTATAAAAAGTAACCACACCTTTATCAAGGTATACACATTATGGCTACCTCAAATACCTAATTTTCTTCCTTTTCCAACGTTTGTTGTCCACATCCTCTGCAAAATCTGGGGGATCTGGTATCACAAATCCATCCGTCAATTTGTAATAGACGATAGTTGAATCAGATTCAACTATAGCTAAAAGAATATAATTTGATGTCCTTTGATCCGCTTCTGATGTGGGACCCAGGTTCAGAAATTGCTGAATTCTGGAAAAATATAAAAAAACATGTAATTTTAAACAAGTAAGATTTATACAAGATAAATAATTTACAGAGGTGTGTCACCCCAATCAGTTTGACAGGAATTTTTACTCTTTAAGATCATCTCAGTCTGTGGTTTTGTGCTTGTCTCAAGACATCATGACTTTGACCATGACACATGGAGCCATGTACTCACTAAATAAAAAAAAACAAAACAAACACACACACAAGTGGAAAGGTCACAGCCTCCCAGAAGATTTGCACATCTCCTGAAATGTTCTGCTCTACTGCAAACTTTCTAATTGCAAGCTGTTCTTATCCCTACACACTTTAAAACTGGGGACATAAGACACGTGGCGCTGAGCTGTGATCCTAGAGACGTAATACCTTAAAAGGGTGCAATATGACAACCTTAAAAAAATGCATAAAAACTCTATAACAGCCAAATATTTCCATGAAGGTGTTTAACACTACCAGATTTGTTTTCAACAAAGATAGAGATAATTAGTTAAGAGCACTACCAGTATATGCCGATCAGCCACAACATTAAAACCACTTACAAGTGAGGTGAATAAAGTTTATTATCTCATTACAATGGCACCTGTCAAGGGGTGGGATAAATTAGGCAGAATATGAACAGTCAGATCTTGAAGATGATGTGTTTGACAAGGGCCCAATTGTGATGGCTAGACGCCTGGGTCAAGGCATCTTCAAAATGGCAGGTCTTGTGGTTTGTATCTGCCAAATGTAGTCCAAAGAAGGACAGCCGGTGAATCGACACAAGGTCATGGGCGCCCAAGGCTCATTGATGTGCGTGGGCAGCGAAGATTAGCCCGTCTGGTCCAATACCACAAAAGAGCTAATGTAGCAGAAATTACTGAAAAAGTTCATGTTGGCTATGATAGAAAGATGTTAGAACACACAGTGCATCTCAGCCTGTTGTGTAGCCACAGACCAATCAGACCCTTGTCCAACACTGAAAGCGCCTACAATGTGCACGTGAGTGCCAGAACTGGACCATGGAGCAATGGAGGAAGGTGGCCTGTTCTGACAATTTAGGTTTTCTTTTACATCATGTGGATGTTCGGGTGCATGATTTATCTGGGGAAGAGATGGCACCAGGATGCACTATGGGAAGAAGGCAACCCGGCAGAGGCTATGTAACTTTGGGTCCTGGCATTCATGTGGACGTTGCTTTGACACGTAACACCTACCTAAACATTGTTGCACACCAAGTACACCCATTCATAGCAACGGTATTCCCACTGCAAAAATTGTTCAGGAATGGTCTGAGGAATGGGACAAAGAGTTCAAGGTATTCACCTGGCCTACAAATTCCCCAGATCTCAATCCAATCAAGCACCTGGGCAGCACGGTGGCTAAGTGGTTAGCACTTCTGCCTCACAGCGCTGGGGTCATGAGTTCAATTCCTGATCACGGCCTTATCTGTGTGGAGTTTGTATGTTCTCCCAGTGTTTGCGTGGGTTTCCTCCGGGTGCTCCGGTTTTCTCCCACACTCCAAAAACATACTGCTAGGTTAATTGGCTGCTATCAAATTGACCCTAGTCTCTTTGTGTGTGTGTTAGAGAATTTAGACTGTAAGCTCCAATGGACCAGGGACGGATGTGAGTTCTCTGTACAGCACTGTGGAATCAGTGGCGCTATATAAATGGTGATGATGATGATGATCTGTGCCCACAAGAGATTGCTTCGGACTGTGAAGCTCAATTCATTTTTACATTTTGGAGATCACTTTGCAAATGTCTTAATATCCATGCTGGAAAAATAATTATGAGTCATGGAGGCCCCAACTCGCAACTTACGAACTTAAAGGATCAGCAGCTAACCTCTTGGTGTCAGATACCACAGCACACCATCAGAGGCCTTGTTGAGTCAATGCTGTTTTTGGTGGCATGAGGGGTGCCTAAACAATATTAGTCAGATTGTTATTGTGTGTGTGTGTGTGTGTATGTGTATGTATATATATATAATATAAATATATATATATATATATATATATATATATATATATATATATAAATAAAATAAAAAGATCCCGAGGGGCGTCCGAATACACAATACACCTACAATTGGTAGAAATAATCCTACATTTTGTAGTAAATGGTGTGGGATACTTAACAAATGTTCCCTAGACCTTATACTTTTGGTGGTTGTAGAGGTTGGCCATGAGTTATCTAATACTAGAGAGGAACTAGAAACATTTAAGAGTTCCAAAACACAACTCCAGATAAGTGGATGGATAAAATCCAAACCCAAATTGAAAATTCTAAACGTAACTTAATCATATTCAAAAAGAAAAAATTAGAAACAAACAGTCATAGTGACTATAGGACACAAAGTCTATGGATGGTGGATGGGTGATACCGCTGCCAGACAAAACTTTAGAACATCAAGGAACAAAGTAATAGAGCACCAATTTCTTCACAGTCTACATCAAAAACAGATTCATGAGATATGTTACCCCCAACGGGCACCTCTCCCTCTTTTTTAGGGGTAGCCACCAGATCCAAATAGACTACAAATGCAAAAAGACAGAGAGGTCACATACAAGTAGAGGGGGATATAAGAAAATACAGCAGGAAAAAGACCCAAAACTAATATTCAATCTATCCACATACATTTTAACCTAGACTGAGACATCATTGTCTTTGGGACTTACCTTTGTCCCTACTATACAACATGATTATTTTCAGGGGGCAGTCGATCATTATCAAATGGGGAGGAAATTAAGACTTAGAGAATATTTCCCACTAAATATGAAAGAAAAAAACATCCAACCTCATTTGGGTCCAAAAAAGAAAATGAACAGTACATTTGACCCACAATCCAATAATCCAAATGTAAAAACCTTTCTTAGATTATTAGATCAGGAAATTAAGACTAGAAATAAATCTGACCATAATTTTAGAGTACATCCCGATTCTAAAAATAGACTATTTCGAAACTGTATAAAAGATGAGCTGTGTGAGCATGTAATGTATCATTCTGATGTTCCATCTGACCTGACCACTGATACCTTAAAATCAGTGGGACTGTCCTTGTTAGGACACTTGAGCAATAAATATCACTCTGCTTCAAAGACCTGCTTGACAACTTCATCAATATTGCTGTGATCCTGTGACCTGCAGATTAGACCCTAAATCTAATTAGTTCTACGGCTGTCTGAGGTTTGGACCCAAGCTTTTCCAGTACCACCGCTCTGCTACCCATGCAGCTCTGGTCAGTGCGATAGGCCAGGGAGGATCCATCCACAGCAACCCGGATCCATAGTAAGAGGTCAGGAGTTACCAGCACAGGAGTACACTAGTAGAGACAGTTACCCAGAAGGAACGTGGTTCTGAGCGTGATAAAGGAGCTCAGTGGTGGCAGCCTTGTAAGCCCCTCCTACTGTGGCAAGAGGGCGCATTTGGGATAACGAAAGGGAACGATGGCAAAGTAAGCCCAGCCGGCTCCCAGCAACAACAGACAGGGTGGCATAGACAGTCCATCCTGTCACAACGACAAAGTTCTTTGATTGAAGAAAATACTTGAACATACCCATCTACATTAATTTGTCTTGAATTGACCTCACAGGTCTTGGATGCTTTGCTGATCTCAAGGATTTCCTAGTTGGTGATCTATAGCCAATTCTCACCTGTATGTCTCTTACCTTTTCCTCTTTCTCTACAGGCGGATTAGACAAGATTGGCTTATGCTCTGATCGTTGGTACAGACATAGTAGGAGCCAGATCCAGTTAGAACGTCCTTTTGAATTTTAAGTATTAATTGGTTAAATTGGTTTATGGTTTAGTAGATTTGATACCCCCTTTTTGTAGGTTTGAGTGTTACAATATATAGGTCCACCAAAGGTCTATTACATATGTACTGCATTTTACCACTCAAATAAGCTTGTAATTCTCAAGGATGTTTTCTTGTACATTATTCGACTGTTCTAATTTGTTATTTATGTACTTTAAACGTATATCTGTTTTTGCATAGATTTATTTGAACACTGTCACCACCCCGTTACCCCCCCCCCCCGTCCTTACCACACACCCCAATTCCAGCACATGGATGATCTTTTTTTCATCCTTTTGTATGAGGAGCGGTTTAAACCTTGCCACATTTTAATGTGGTAGGGTTCTTTTTGGTTGTATGTTGTTTTAATCTTACTTTTATCTCTTACCCCCTTGTCCCCCACCCTCTGACCCTCCCCCTCTTTCCTCTACCCCTCAGGGTCCACTCTTCATATGCTCTTACAGATGTAAAAGTAATTTCTATGCTTTTCTATTGTTTTGCCCCTTCACAAGTGATTGTGACAAGGTTGACTGGATGTTCATTTGGCTAATAGTAATCACATAGCAGTGAAACTCAAGATTGCTTCTATCAATGCAAACAGGTTAAAAATCCCAGAAAAAAGATCAAGGGCATTATGTGAACTCTAGGCTGATAAGGTTGAAATAGCTATCTTTCAAGAAACGCATTTCAAACAAGATTAAACAGTAAGAGGACAAACTGTGGGAATGATCAACCTCTTTTCTAAACGACTTCCACTAATGAATGTAAAAAAACATAGGTTGGAGGAGGGGAGGGGTATCCTGCTGACATGTAATATTTATAACCAAACATTCACCTTCGTTAATATTTACTCACCTAACCTAGCTTCTTCGAGAAAATTATGGAGAAAGTTGACTCATTTCAAAAGGGAATTTTGGTGGTTGGTGGGTACCTTAACTCTGCATCCGGAGAAAGACTCATAGGTACCACGACAAACTGTACCGAAAGAAGCACCCTCCATGGCCATCAGCTGGCTGATGTATGGAGCCTCCGCCATTCTACTGATCGTGATTATACTTTCTTTTCTCACCCACACAGAGTTTATTCTAGATTAGATTATCTATTTCTTTCACAGACATTTGCACTTGGTACAGGACACAGCAATTGGTCAAGCCAAGTCTAATCATGCCCCGGTTTCTCTTACGCTCCAATTTGATAAACATTTATAAAAAACCTTGTTTCTTGAAACTAAATGAAGCATTACTGCAGAACTCTTACTGTAAGTGACAGATTGTGAGTAATGTAATTATTGATAGTGTCATCAATGACATTCTGGAGATTTCTAAACTCTCAATTTGGGAGGCTCATAAGTGTGTTATAAGAGGCAAACTAATTCAATCTGGAGCTTTCATGAAAGTCGAAAAAGAGGCATATAAGATTTCCCTTTTAAATTAACTAAAAACTTTAGAGATAAGTTATAAAGCTACCTTGTCAGCGGACATTATGTCTGAATTAACAGAGACGAGAACAGCTCTGAAAAAGCTTATGTCAGACAAGATAAAAACTAGATTTGTGAAAGTGATGAAGTCGCTTCTTCCAATGGGACAAAAAGCCGGGGAGGATGCTGGCCACTACGTTTATTCAGACAATAACAAAGGGCACTATCTAATTTCCACCCAAGATCTAGCTAAAGCATTTCATACCTATTATTCCAAATTATATAATTTGTCCCTAACACGTTAAGAACGACAAACTTGAGAAACAAGTAAACATTGCCTCCTATCTAGCAGATGCTGGCTTCCCCACTCTCTTAGAACCAGAAAAAGAAATGTCGGATGCTCCTTTCACCTCTATGGAGTTAGTGGATGTGATTAAAACACAATGAAGAAGATTCATACAACAAAAGGACAAAAAAAAAACACTACGACTCTAATGAATATCAAACTCTAATAGTGAAAAAGAAATTACACTTCCTATTATTGTCAGATTGTGGTTGCACAATAGACACACAGAGTTCTTTGAAATGAGAATAAACACTGCCCTGGTAACACAGAAAACTGAAGCTAACCAACCGGAAGCCCGGTCTTGAATTTGCAGCATCTACACATTCCAATCAGGTTTCCAGAGAAAACATAGTCCTGAAAACAGCATTGGTACGTGCACTGAATACTAAATTCTAGAGACAAAAGATAAATGTTTTGTCTTAATCCTCATTGACCTCTGCTGAGCTTTACATGCTCACCCATGAAATGTTTAAAAAAATTTAAGCATCTAAACTTTTTGCAAAGTGAACAGTACAGTGCTCAGCTGGTTCAAGTACTTCTTGACTTCTTAATCACAAAGGATATCCTCAAGAACGATATTAAATCCTTGACTGCTTTTACCCCAAAAGCGGTTTGAAATATGCTGTCACTTGGTAACATAATACAATATAATAGAATATAAATGCTCACTGCTCTGCAGATGATCTTTGTCCTTTCATCTAGACACTGGAGACTAAGCACTAATAATTAATAACTGAACAGATCATTTAAAATTGTGAATGAGTGTTACTTGGTTGAAACTGAACCTGGAAACAGAAGTATCTCTAAGTAATCCCTATAACTGTCTTGTCTGCTTCTGACTGGTAGTCTGTTCCATTCTCAATGTCTGCAGACTCCTTTGCAATTGTGTGTTACAGTTATTTCTAACTACAAGTACACTGCCTCTAACTATACAGAGGCAGTGTATAACTAAATAATTGCGTATATGTCTATATGCATATCTCCCTACAGTCTTGAATTCTGCAAGTCAAAAAAGGTATGATCCATCATGGAAAGGGGGTTGAGTGGAACATGGCATGAATGGGTAGAGCAGAAGTTTGGACAGATTAGGGGTGTGGTTGAATTTGCCCAATTATGTTACAAGGTGTTACAAGGTAAGCTGTATGAGTGTAGCTACCAATGTATAGGATATTTGTAGTTCCTATGACCTGAATTAGCAACATCACTGATATTAAAAAAATAATAAAAAAAAACATTAAAGTTGACTCATAACCTATACTCAATGGGCTTTATTTACACTTAGGGGGGTATTCATTTGACGGCGGGATCGCCGAAAATCCCGCGCTCGAAAAATATTACCGTTAATACGGTAATCCTGCGCGTAAATACCGTTAATACGGTAATTTACTCGCTGGATTTCAGCTCGCAGCTCAGGGAGCCGTGAGCTGAAATTCAGCGAGATATTACCGTATTAACGGTAATATCTTTCGAGCGCGGGATTTTCGGCGATCCCGCCGTCAATTGAATACCCCCCTTAGAGTAAAACCAGCCAGAATGTACAAAGTTGCAGCTTACAAAACTATGCTGCTCCACAGATGGGATAAATTTAAATGCATTTGCACCCTTTGCATTACAACATGGTTTGTCCAGGTGCAAATTTGCATCCTTAAGCTGCATATGCTATTTATTAATGTGTCTATCTCCTGTGTATTGCTAGAATTTCTCTTTGTGCTCATCGGACTATATGGACTATTAGGGGGTTCCGCATCCAATGACAAATCTAAAGCTAATTTATGAATTTGCAAAAGCACAATCAAAGCGCTGTTTTGTGAGGTGACTTGTCTACTTTTGCACAAATTCCTTCTCTGCAATATTTAATCGCATGTATATTAAAATGAGCACCATATACAAAGCCATATCTGTTGTCAAGTATACAAAGCTAAACAAATAGTACTCCGTAAATATAAATAAAATACTTACCCCAAACATCAACAAATAAGATACTAATAGTAAGAGACATAATTATTTTAAAATAGGTTTATCCAACATCAGTTGCATATAATACATTGTATGATTAAGAGCTAGAATAGTCCTGTGACTGGATCACTTACAAATAACTTATGGTATAAATTTATTTAAAGGAAATAGCGCAGGGCGCTTATTTATATAATTGCTGATGCACTTATTTTTGATATTGTGCATATTTTGATATAGGAAATCCTTATTTCTGAGACCAGGGAAGAAATTTGTTTGTTTTAACCTTGCTAGAGGGAATGCATGATTTGCTAGGTATATCTGATACAATAAGCCTTTCTTTTGAAAGCCTTTTGTGCATTTTGATGTAAGGAAATGTCTTGTTTGGGGTTTACAACTTTTCCTGGGTAATTCTTTTCTTTGGAGGAAATGTGTATTCTGCAACTGTTTGAAGAAAGGACTCATGCTAATTAGACCTTTTGATGTGTGAGGGTCATAGCAAGATGTAATTAGACTTGCTGTCCACTGTAAGATGCAGAATATTACAGCAAGGTTTTAAGATATCATAGATAAGTGTAAATATTGTCAGCTTTGCAGTGCATGTAAATCCATGTTTGTGTAAACACATTGCAACCCAGATTCTAAAAATAGCCTGTGTCCAAATCAGTATAAAAAGCACTGTCTTGCACACTGAAATGTATCATTCTAATGTTCCATCTGACCTGATCACTGATACCTTTAATTATTATTATTAGCGTTTATTTGTAAGGTGCCACATGGTTTCCGCAGCACCGTACACAGTACAAACAGTAGACCATACAGGGTAAAACAGTACAGAACATTAAACATAAAATACCAATACTTCAGAAACTCCGGGCAGGCAAATACAGTAGAGACGGAGCGGAAGAACAGGTATGGAGACAGGAGGAAAGAGGGCCCTGCTCATACGAGCTTACATCCTAAGGGAGGGTGAACAAAATCAGGCACCGAAGGGAGCCAGTGAAGCAAAGGGGAGAGAAAAAGTGGGGCCAGGGGAGAACAGAAGAGATGAGAGGTTAAGTGTATGGTTGGTAGGCGTTAAGGAACAGGTGAGTTTTAAGTGCCCGTTTGAAGGAGCACAGGTTGGGTGAGAGACGGATGGAGCGAGGGAGGTTGTTCCAGTGAAGGGGGGCAGCGCGGGAGAAGTCTTGGATTCTAGAGTGGGAAGAGGTGATCAGAGTGGAGGAGAGTCGGCGATCATTGGCTGAGCGCAGGGAGCGGGCAGGAGTGTGAATGGAGAGGAGGTTAGAGATATAAGGGGCAGTAGACTTGGAGAGAGCCTTGTAAGTGGTGGTAAGGAGTTTGAAAAGGATTCTATAGGGGAAGGGGAGCCAGTGTAAGGCAAGACAGAGAGGGGAGGCAGAGGAGGAGCGGCGTGGGAGGAAGATGAGTCTCGCAGCCGCATTGAGTATAGAGCGGAGGGGGGCGAGGTGGGAACAGGGGAGGCCAGTAAGGAGTAGGTTGCAGTAGTCGAGGCGGGAGATGATGAGGGCATGAATGATAGTTTTGGTGGCATCTTGAGAGAGGAAGGGACGGGGAATCAGTGGAACTGTCCTTTTCAGGGCACCTGAGCGAAATAAAACATCACTCTTTGCTTCAAGACCCTGCTTGACAACTTATCCAATATTGCTGTAATCCTGTGACCTGCAGATTAGATCCTAAATTTAGTCCATTCTCCGGCTGTATCTGAGGTTTGGACCCAGCTCTCCAGTACCACCGCTCTGCAGCTACCCAGCAGCTTTGGCCAGTGTGATAGGCCAGAGGGCATCCATCCACAGCACCCTGATCCATAGTAAGCAGTCAGGGGTACCAGCCCAAGTGTACCAGCACAGGAGTACACTAGCAGTGACAGTTACCCAGAAGGAACTTGGTTCTGGGCGCCATAAAGGAGCCCAGTGGTGGCAGCAGGCTTCTCCTACTGCGACAGGAGGGGCATATTTGGAATAACGAAAGCCCCCATGTGATTGATAATAATGACAGTCCCTAAGGATGAAACATATTGGCTATTGCGGGACCATAAACACAGCTTAATAGGTCTTAGAACACTCAGCAGTGAGATCAAGTAGAAATTTTGGAGATGTACATTTCAGAATTCCACAACTGTTGCTACTTGAGGATTCCCCCAGCTGAGGTTATTCTTCACAGACAGACACAGACTTTGCAGTGAGTAATAAAGCTGCTCAGTTAGCTCCATTTTTATATGCACCTATTTAAGCAATTCCCTCTATTACTGTTGATTTATAAGGCGCTACCAGTGCACCACAGCGCCGGACAGTGGGGAAAACAGAACATATAGTACAAGGTAGACAAAATAAATGCAAACATGATAACAATGGGTAGAGAGGCTTCTGCTTACAGCTTACAATTTAATCAGAAGCGGGTACAGCTGAAACAAAAGGAGCGCGATGACTCAGAGTAGACATTGGGTCAGTTGTGAGGGTAGTATAGGTTGGAGTATCGTAAGCTACCCTATCGTAGTTATTGGGTATAAGAATCAGCTGATTTCATTTTCTATGTGAAACCTGTTGAACAATGGGTTGTTTTGGGTTAATTTTAGTTTCCCTCATTTGCTTTTTATGTATGGATAACAGGAGAAAAGATGTGCCTTCAAGGTCATTAAACATTTGGCTTTAAATTGAAATGGCTCTAAATGAGACTTTCTAGATAAGAATAGTATGACATGTATTCTAATTTTTGCTTGTGAATTTTAAAAGCCACCACAGATTTTTAAACATTTCTCTGTTTACACAGTTTTATGGTTGTACACAGGTTAACACCAATTAGCTGTATGCAATTTTCTGATTCTTTACTGAAAAATGCCACATTGTCAATTTAATATCAGATGTGTGAATTTTATTTCTGCTAATTTATTGGTTTTATACATTGTATTATTTTAGTTGTGTATTTTATTCTAGCTCCAAGTCATACTGTAATCTAAATCCATCTGATTTTAAACTATTATTTTACACTAAGTCTTACCATTATTATCTGATCAGTCTATGATAAAATGTTAGACATCACTGAATAAGCTAGAGGGGTACAGGGCTCTGAGTTTATTCTACATATACATGAACAAAACAGCATAAAAGAATCGATTTCACTGAAAACGGTCATAATAAACAAATTTAAAATGGCAAACATATAACTGTGAAATATGTCAGTATTATATATTTCAATGATAATATTAAAAACATTGAGGGGATATTGGTAAACTTTGGGTGATGATCATTTGTAGGAAATTTAAAATCTACTCTAATTTTGATTTAGACAACTAATTTGCAGACTGACCCTGTCAGTATATAGTCAACTACACATCACATCAATTGGATAAACCATCCAAAGCATTCCCTAGGAGTCAATCATTTTCAATGGATGCTGTATGGAGCCTGGTGTTGAGATATTCCATGGGTTTTACTTAGTCACAGTTTCATTGTAGTTGCTGAGGTTCCCAGTTTGAGGAAATCAAATAACAAGCTGTTTTTAATATATGATTTTCCACTTGTTGAGTTGGGTTATTTCAGTTTAGCTATAGCTTTGGCCAATAAAGGGACTGAAAATCCAAGAGAGTTCTTAACATGTTCCACAATAATTTACACATTTTCTAAATAAATAATAATTAAATGTAAAAGTAAAATTTTATGCAACTACATTTAATATTTCTTGAATAAACATCCATTAATTTTAACCATATGGTTGCTTTTGTTATTTTAGTATATAGTAACTGAAGCATATCTTATTTTCATTATGTCAAATTTAAAATGAAAGGACCGATATATTTTCTCATCTCTGTCCCTCACTAAACATTTATCACATATACTGTAGAAACTCTTCACGTCTAAAAGCCCTAAAGATCCAGAAAAGCCTAAGCACAGTAAAAGGACTTCCTCTTACACTCTTTTCAGCAAACAAAGGAGGCCTTTAAAATGTGTTATGTTGGAATGAAATCCCAGTATACTTTCTATCATTGCTTTTAAAGGAACTTAACAATGTGTATGAATAAAAGTTATTCACGGGAACAGTAATGTCTCTATTGCCTTACACAACAGAACACCAGAGTCTCCAGTCCAGCCCTGCTCCTCCTTGAATATTCAAAGACAGACACAGTAGCTTACACACCGCAACACATTTGTACAAGTGACTGCAAGAAATGAAAGGAAGTTGGTCCCCAGCTAGAAAGCAGAACAATCAAGTACTTGTACTACTGGCAAGCCTACATTTGGCAACAAAAAAATTCAGAGCTTTCATTTTGACATTAGGTTTTTCTGTTCACAAGCAAAATAAAAACAGAGTCCAGCACCTTACATTGCATTTAATACACTATGCTGACTTCTACAAACCACAACATGTTTTGTTTATGTACAGTTGGTATATATTCTTTCTGCACTGATTTGTTCTCACATCTATTACAAGGTGAATGTAGGACTGCAAATAAAAATAAAGTGTGGGCATCTGGTCTATATACCAAAGATCTTTAACAGGATTAAGCTACTACATGGTTTACGCACATAAATGTATTAATAGTAAGATGCAGCAAGTTCTCCAGAGTACAGAAATAAATAATCTAAGACTGCAAATTATGCAAATCCTTAACATTAACCATTCCATGACTGTAATTTGCACAAAAACAATTTGTGTTCTGCACTGCTTTTACCAGGAGAAAGTTTTATTTCTAAGCCTAAGCACCTTTTTATTGTTTGTTTTTTCCAGGAGAAATACGGCTTGCTATTAATAGGTTATTAGATTAGTAAAGATATGGATAAACAGGCACACTCAAAATCTACTCTTCTCTGGAATTATTCCCATAGTTACTTTTATGCCTCAGAGATTTTTTCCCACCAGTGATACTTTTTTTTTTCCCCCTAACTAACCAAAACTAAAGATAAATTGCCTAAATAATACATTTACCTCCTTGTATTCCTGCAGGGAGAGAGTATTGTGCTAGTTTAACAGCATCAAACAAAACAAATAAAATATAGTTTGTTTTGATAAAATTATTCTCAAACAAACTCCTTGAGGTAAATGTATTAAACTGCGGATTTTGCAAGTCGCCGATATTCGGCGACTTTGCAGGGCAAATTTAAAATGGCAATGTCTTTAAAGGCAAAACTTGCCTTTAAAGACTTTGCTGTTATAAATTTCTCCTGTAAAAACAAACTATATTTTATTTGTTTTGTTTGATGCTGTTAAACTAGCACAATACTCTCTACCTCTCCCTTTGTCAGGCAGCTGAAATAGATGTGAGATTAGAGAAGTGTGCAAGCTAGTAAATGTTTATTATTTGTAACAAAGGGAGGCATTTATCTGACAAGATGCAGAGAAAACATACAAGCAGAATAAAACATTGGCACAGTTATGCACCTAGATTGAGATTAAACCAGGTAAAAACTTATGTGTAGTTTAAAGTTTTGTTAACTTACATGATTTCCTCTCAGCAAACAGACAGGGTGTGTCTGTTAGTGCAAACAGAGCCAGTGATGGGCATTTTCTCTTAAAGAGAAGGTGGGTGTGTCACCTGCCCATCAAGCTAGGGCTGAGGAAGGAGTATCATGCATAAAAGCTTGTTTGTGTCATTTGTGCACTGAGACCAACGCTGGGGAAGCTGGCTGATCTTGAGAGAGCTGAGCTATGTCTAGCTAGCGTTTAGGGTCTCCAATAATTGCTGTGAAATCTGTACGGTGTCAAAACATTTACCATCCTGACAATAAAACTACATAAAAAGGAAGAAGTTGTTTGCGTGTGCTTCAGCAGTAGCGGGCTCTTGCCACATATTGTATACAAACATTTACTGTGACCAGCATGATTCGTTGTTATAGTGATAATGTGACCAGAAACCATGCCAATTGTTGTTCCATTACTTCAATTTGCTAAACACAGTTCTGAGCAGTTTTTCCTTTGCAAGAGCTAGAGCCTTACTGCAGTGTGTACACTGCCTCTACGCAGGTAGCAGCACTGTTTGACTTTTAAAGGGCTTTTAAGCTTAGCTATGGTTTAATACATACTTACCAACCTTGTAGTCTTGCCCTCCGGGAGATTCCAGGCGGAGGGGGTGAAGTGGGAGGATGAAAGCTGGCGGAGTGCGGTGAATCAAGTAATTTTGGCCCTGCCCCTGAGACGCAATCATGACATTTTGCCCTAGGGGTGGGACTAAATTTATGTGATTCACTGCGAATCACGTTATTGAGGCTCCCATCCTGACCACTTCACTAGGAAGTGGGCAGAATGCGGGAGAATGGCCTGCTCTCCTAGGAGTCCCAGGAGAACTACCCAGAATTCAGGGGTCTCCCGAACATTCTGTGATAGTGGGCAAGTATGGTTTCATATGTCTTGCCAAACAGTCCCCAAACATTATTTTCAATTAGAAAAAACATCATACTCATTTCTACGCTAGGTCCCAGGTGTTTATGAACACCAAGCAATCTCTAAGCAATTCCTGGCCAGAATGTATTTTTATTCTACAGTTGCTATGGGAAGATGTACAGCCAGTAGTCAGACATCTATGGGAACCCCTTAGCCCTTTCATATTGAGAACATAGTTTTGTCCAGTGATCGAAGTGGATATTATAGAAGTGTCGGTATGTAAATTTAGACGTGGGAATATGAACATTTAATTGGAATCTAAGTGAATGGATTTGGATAGTTTTACAATGAAGGCAGTAGAAGTGGCGGTATGGCATACCACACTTTACACCCCCACTTCAACACTGGTTTTGTCAGGAAAAATATCTGTCAAGTGCATTACAAATCTATATTCTTATTATTATCCTCCTTTGCATTAGTTTTAAAAAATGTCAGAGTGTGTGTGTGTGTGTGTGTGTGTGTGTGTGTATTGCCTCGTCCTGAAAACTTGGTGGCTTTATCCTGATCTTTTGTCACCTCTTTCTGGTGCAATTTTCCACCAAATATTTCACAAATAGATGCATTTATATGCACCTGTTGCATTCTAATTTGTAGTAAAAACTGCATATGCTCAATGCTACCATTTAGTGCATTGTCTACATAACCCCTTTCTGTTGAAACTATACAATTTAAGAACACAGAAAAACATATTAACACTTGTATTAAAAAAACAAACACAAAACAAAAACTAAATCTAAGCAATACATATGCATGTTGGGAAGTGCAGTCTGTCCCTAGTCTCTTATTATAATAAACTAGAAACTCAGGCCCTAGAAGATGACCATTATCCCAGCCAGCTGTGTACCACATGTGAGAAACAAAAAACAAGTCTGGATAACCAGGAAATTCTTCTAAAAAATATATACAAGGACATAAAGGTACACGAGTACAGTCAGCTTTTTACTCCTTGCCAAGAGGTTGCTAGTAGTGATGGGGGCTGGACAGGAGGGTATAGGAATAACAAGGTAACAGGAGAGGATTGTATGGGGAATACTGGGTGTTGAGGGGCTTGTGGAAAGGATATAATCATATTTTAATTTGCATGGTTTCATTACCTTACTATTGCAATTGTGACTCAATTGTGTTTATTAAATTAAACACTCACATTCAGTTTTTATTCATTGTTTATTTTCTTTCTAGTTTGCATCCTATGCTTCAATACATATCTTGAGGTAGAGCCACTAAAATTGCGTTTGGTAGCAGCTTAGTGTTCCAAAACTCTGCATTTACTATAGGGCAGTTTGAGTCTGGAATGTTAAAATGCCAGCGATGAGTGGCGGTATGAAAACACCTAAACCAGCAGAAAAACTGGCCTTTAGTACATCTACCACCTTGAGGGGACAGAATACCACACCCCTCAGATATTGCTCCTAGGCCTGAACACACTTAAGGGACAATTCAATTCAGAGCGAGTTGTCGGCCTTAGACACAGATAACCAATGTGCAAAGCAACTCGCTCTGAATTGAGTCACCCCATTAAAATATGCTTAAAAACACTCTTAAATGTGAGTGGCACGGTGCATGTTATGGTTAGTAAGTATTACATTTTTCATATTAAAGAATATGATGTATGATGTATGATAAGTTAATCAAAAAGGTGACAGCAGTTGGTGACAGTATACCAGTTATATTGAATCAATATTATTTCTATGCTAAGTTTATTAAAGACTAAAAATGATGCATGTGAAGCTCTACAAGAAATAAGTTGTACCTGAGAAAATAAGATGCTGCTCTCCTTTATAGCGAATGTAAAATATGTGACAAACTACTGGAAGAATGCAACATTAGTTTCAGGGACGAAATGTTTAGGTTTATTACATTATTACACGCAAGCACATTTTGGATGTCATTAATAATATATTTAACAAGACAGCATGACATCAACTGCATTTTAATGGCAGACTGTAGACATATTCTTATGTGCTTTTAAATCATTTGTAGTGTTGCGTAAATAGTCTCGAGGTCCACAGAGATGGATTATTAGAGTTGATTTATTAGTTTAATGCAAAGCTGTGTTGTATGTTGGAGATGATCTACCTCTAGCTATATATCCTGTAAAAAGTATATAGAATATATTAGATATATATTATAAGGGCACAGCTTATTAGAGGTTGACTCTAATAAATTGCATTTCGCTATATTAATTATGTGAGAGGACTACATCTTAAAAAGTATAAGCTATTGAGCTGAAATTTGGCATGCAACTGGAGAACCGCCTCAGAGTGCTGCATGCCAAGTTTCAGGAAAAAAAAATGACTAATTTGGAATAGTCTAAATTTGAAAATTTCAGTTTTTTTCCATGTTTTGCAAAAAGTCATAGTACTTCTGTTTTTTTGGGAGAGCGTAACTAGGTGTACAGGGCGTTTTAAGACTAGGGGGTAAATGTATTAACTTCCGATTTTTGCAAGTAAACGCTATTTGGCGAGTCTGCAGTGAAAATTTAGAGGCAATGGCTTTAAAGGCATTGTTTTGCCTTTAAAGCCATTGGCGTTTTACATTTTTACTGCAAACTCACTAAATAGCGGTGACTAGCAAATATCGGAAGTTAATACCTTTACCCCTAAGGGTTTGTTTTGTTAGAAAACTACTGTGACACTGGAGTGCCTTTGAGTGGTGAAATTTTTGAGAAACGTTCAGCCTTTTTTACAAGATAGGGGACTTCATAGTGTTATTTAGTTATCGCCTTATTGCCAGCAGTGCTGGAATAAATTAAGTGATGTCACTGAGGTGAGACCGCAATCTCACTCCATGATAGTGTTCAATCTGCAGCTAATCACAGGATATGATGGCATAACATGTCTGTATTGCACAAGGAACACGTCCATTAAGGCTTCAGCCTGTAATCATCATAATTTCATAGATTGTTGGAGTTTGAGAGGAAGAGCTTCAATAGTTTTTTAAATTTTATATGGTGTGTAAGAGCAACGAGCCTTAATCGGACATACAGTATATAATAGATTTAGATGGTTACTCTTAGTAGGATGATTGTCAATATCTGGCAAATAAAAAGGAGGGCCCATCCAATAAAACAACCTAAATCCTAAAGGATAACACAACAACAGCAAGCCACTGATGTGCAAGACGCATACCACCAAATTAATGTTTGTTACCTCTAGCCTTCCTATAAACCTGAGCAGCCTCCTATGTGTTTTAGCAAAGTAAATATAGGGACACACAAGAAAGGATAACAAATTGTTAACCAAAGGCTGTTAAAAATGCAGAGCAGATGGCAGAATATTTTAAAGATGTTTAAAATATGACAAGTTTGTTTTTAGTAAATCAGTTTACAGAAATAAATACACACTTTTAATTCAGGTCCCCTAGCTTCACTGGGAACTCCATTTCATTTATTGTATGACGTTATTTATTTGTGTCCTGTGAAAATGTTCTTTTCTCCTCTTTTTTTTTTATTGTGTTACCCTTCTGGACATATGGTGAAAGTGCCGTCCACTTTTAAAATATCATTGCAGGCAACAGTGACATTGAAAGGCTCTGCAAGGTGAAAGTCTTTAACATTCTAGACCAGTGGTCAGGGAACAGGGGTAAATTACCCAAAATGGGATAAAAATGAAATTCCTGGGGGTAATGCTGTCAGTTGGATTGTAGATCCCTTTAAATGTGAAATTGCTGTTGTACCAGAAGAGCCTCAAGGGTTGGCAGAGGCACTTCTTGAGATTCGATGCAATAATGAAGCACGTATTGCATTTGAAAACAAAGCAAATCTGTCATATTTTTGGATGTCAACAGCTGCAAAGGCATTCAATATTGCACATGAGGAGGCAGTCAAAAAGTAGCTGCCTTTTGCAACAACCTACCTTTGTGAACAAGGATTTTTCACTCTAACATAAAAACAAAGCAGAGAAATTGATTGGATGCTAAAGACTGTATCCAAATTGCTCCAACATCAAAATTCCCCAATATCGATGCTCTCGTATCAAAAATAAAGCAACATCATTTGTCCAAATCCAGAAGTTTTGAAGTTGAAGCTTTCAAAGAAATTTTTAATAGATTCATTAAAATTTTGAGTTCCAATAATTAATAATATATGATTTCCTTCCTTTCAAAACAAGGGGGTAACGTTGGCGTATCAAAATATATTTTGGGGTAAAAGGTAAAAAAGTTCCCTGACCCCTGTTCTAGACATAGCTAAGCAGCACTAAAAGTATAAGAGGTTGGAATAAAAAGAAAAATGAATAGAAGCCAAGCTCTGAAAGATGTCATCAGATCACGTACCTCTCATGGCTGCATGACATGGTAACCGGTGTAGGGACTATGACTTGAGGCATGTTGTCATCTTTCTCTTGCCCACGCAGGCACACGAGATGGAGTTCAGATGAGCCCAAAATCTGCACTTCGTGCCAGTTTCTCACTAAGGAAACAAAACTAAAAATTTACTTTATTTTATGTGTTAATTGCTTTTGTGCAGTTTATTGTCTCACAGAGGCACTTTTACCATTGCCAGTTTAGTGGCAAAGCTCAACACATACACAGCCATATAATGTATTTTAAAGTTCTATAAAAACATGGACTATAAAAGTGAATTGTTGTATTATAATATGTAGAAAAGTATTCCAATCTAGAATCCTCTAGTAATCCATGCAAAACAACTGGAGACCTAAAGAGTGCTACATTGTTTTTCTGTATTGTGAACATGGATCAAAGCCAAGTGCTGCCCCGACAAACAGCTTATACCATGCCTTCTCCATAAAAGTGAGCTACAAAAGAGAAAACATTTTTTGACAAAAGTCAGTGCACACAACTGTTTGTTGAAATCACCTCTCCTCTGTTTCCTTCATATATAGGTGAATGGAGGAGAAATGTAAGCTCACATAGAGAGCATTGGTCACAACCGTATTTCCAAGGTCGATAACTAAACATCCCGGAAAAGTAAGACAATCTTACAGAACAAAAAAAATTGAGGAGAGAAGGAATCCACCGATAGTTGTGTGCAATAACTGCAGATGAGATCGTCATTATTTTTGATCTTTACAATATTTACTGCATTGATCATGGGATCATGAGAAGTTAGTATCTCAAGAAATTGTTACTAGAGACTTATAGGGCCTTTTGCAGAGCTGAACTTAAGCCAGTTTGTGTAGCATAAATAGCGCAAATCTGCACTCAAAGATAAAAGATGCATATGCGCCAATGTAAACTTGCGTGTATCTGGCGCATGCACCTCTTTACAACTGGAGATGCAGAACAAGGGACAGAAGGGGTGTGCAAACACAGGTAGGATTCCGAAAGAGCCTGTTCGTGATAGTGCCACGCATATAAACCAGTTAGATGGTTTATGTGTGTGCAAATAGATGCTGATGATGATGAATTGGCGTGAATCTGGCACACATGCTCGAGATGTGTACAGCTCTGCATAAGGGTGGAAATATGCTATATTGTGCGTGTTTATTTGAGCAATTTACACCCATTATGTGACCTACTCTGCACCAGCCCCATAGTCTTTAAGACATTTTTATTTATTATACTACTATTTAAAGATTGTGTAGTTAAAGGAGAATTGTTACTAAGTGACATAGTGTTATAGGACCCTAACCTTTACTAAATAGAGTCTTGTGTCTGGGAGAAATACTTTTATTCAGCACGCTATGCTTTTGCTCTTAGAAAGGCCAGCCTGAATAACTGGAAAGTGCTGTCTGAAAGTTCCACTTGAAAAGGGAGTAAGCCTGTCAGAGTTCTCATTCTTGGGCTCTCCTGGAGGAAGTCTGCCCAGAGGAATGCTGCATGAATAAAATGATGATGATATGGTTCCTGAATAAAATGTGTTTGCAAAAAGGGGAACCCAGTTTGCTTAGGCAAACTAGATAGGGCCTACTGCACAGCGGGACATATGCCAGTTTGCTTAGTGCTTCTTACGTGAAATCGTTTTGTGCATGTCCAGAAAACTGGCACACACATGAACGCCTATGCAGACTTTTACCATTCTGGCACTTATGCCTGCTTACACCTGGAAAGGAAGGGAGAACCGCTCTATTGCTAACCAAGAATAGTAAAGGCATTTTTATGCAGATGCAGCTCATGCAGACCTGAAGAAACTCCAATATATGCCTGTTAAGAGGTGTATCTTTTTCACCTGCTACAGGGCAGATGATGATGATGGGCAGCACGGTGGTTAGCACTTCTGCCTTACACCACTGGAGTCTTGAGTTCAATTCCTGACAATGGCCTCATCTGTGAAGAGTTTGTATGTTTTCCTGTGTTTGAGTGGGTTTCCTCAAGGTGCTCTGGTTTCCTCCCACACTCCAAAAAACATACTGGTAGGTTAATTGGCTGCTAACAAATTGACCCTAGTCTGTGTTTCTGTCTGTGAGTGTGTTAGGGAATTTAGACTGTAAGCCCCAATAGAGCAGTGACTGATGTGTGCGAGTACAGCGCTGCGGAATTAGTGGCTTTTAATACTCATTTTATGCGTTAACACAAGAAAAATGCGCTAAAATATAACAAGCTACCATTCAATAATGTAGTTCACACAATTGCATTCTAAAATTGTAATTATGCGTTGTAGACTTTAACCCACATCATAATCTAATTTTAAGTTAGGTGCAGTCGTGGCCAAAAATATTGGCACGCTTGTTTTGTTTTTGCTTTTTTTTGGAGGGACGGGTGTAATAATGCACCATTTCTTCCAGAAAATTGTGGAAATGAAAAACATTTTTATATCCACATACATTACAAAACATGTAGATAAGGCTCTGGACTTTTACTTGTCATTCACGTTCTACTCACGGCAAGATTTACATATATTAGTGGAAACTTGTGGCAAACTCTGGATAAAAACTTGGTCAACTGATGTCTCCTCAAAAATAATCTAATCTCAGTTCCCTTTCAAGGATGACTGAATTTTGGTTCTGAGTTTTAGAATAACTAAATTACCAATGAAACTGTGTCTAAACCAGATTATCTATTTTTGGGGATTCATATTTCAGACAATTGTGTCCTCAACACTGTGCTAAATTGTTACTACTCAAACTTGTATATTCTTCCAAAAAAGGATGGTATCCGTCACCCAATCCTGAGTTTCACGTTTTCACATTTTATTCCCAATCGTGAATTCAGAGATCTAGCTTTTGGGTTAATATGGTTACCAAGAGTTTTCAGAAGTCATAGTAGTGGTTGCTTCCAGACTTCCAAGGAGGAATGCGTATCTTTAACAGCAAATCTAAATGCTTTATTAATAAAAGTATTGGAAGTTATTCACAAATGAACATCACTTAAAACAATTCAAAACTTCAGGCGGATAAGAAATTATCCCAAGATGTCTCTGGAACCTTCACATTCCATTACTATTTTGAGTCTTCAGAACAAAATCAGGGGAAAGTGTTTCTTCAAGAAGGCAAAATTCTGAAATTATTCAAGGTGATCTAGAGTCAAGACTGTTCTGAACATAATTCAAGCAAAAACAGTGACAACCTTCACATTCTGCATTTAATGGCAGGTTAACTAGAGGCTGGTATATTTTCACATGTTAACATGCAATAGCTGTATGCGACAATCGGTGGAACTAAAATCCATAAGATTTATCTCAACTTACTTTTTTAACCCACAAAATGCTCAAAAGACTGAAGAAAAGGATTAATCCATATATGGAGACACAATCGGTGTTAGGGTCTAAAATACAAAAATTCCCCCATCAACATTTTTGAGCTCATTACAGTCAAACCTGACCTTCTCAATTGGGATAATTAATATCTAGATCAAGCCATAAAGAATTCAAATCATAAAGTTACATATAAGTATGGATGATCCTCAAATGGGCAGTCTCTCATGTGTTGAGCCTTACTATGACTTTCCATCAGGGATTTGATAGTCTACCTTCCAGTTATCTATGTAGTCACTCCATGGACCTGGGGCAGTGCATGTCCCACAATGAGAATATTCATGTAGTTCTTATAGCACTGTCTTGGCCTTGCAGTTGGTACTTCCTTCTCCTAATGTGTCCATTCGGACACCGTGGAAAATTCCACAGAGACCCCCAACCTTCCCTCCCAAAGAGCAATGCTTCACTTTAACTATTTGACCACATTACTCAGAAATCGCGGATTTGTAATAAGGTCTAGATAATATTTGTAACTTAGGTGATTTTAAGCATCCTGGTCAGATGCTAAAATCTCTCAAATTCTGGACTGTCTCCAACCTAGATTTTCAAAAGGTCTAGTTGTCTAAACGTTAAAAGTGCACATATGTGCTTTGTCTTAAAAAGTTATCATCCACATGCTACTCCTTACATTAAGAAGATCAGTCCGCAGCAGGACTCCTTCAATCAACTATTAAAGATCCTGTCCCACCCTGGAACCTCAACAATGCTCTAATTAAACCTCCATTTGAATCAAAGACAAAATTTGACTTTTATGTTACCATAAAAAAGTTACTTTTCTGTTGGGTATCACTTCTGCCAGACAGGTCCCTAAATCACTGGCCCTTTCAGTTAAGGAACATGTCATTTTCCAAATAGACAGAAGCTCACATAGAAAGCATTGGTCACAGCCGTATTTCCAAGGTCAATAACTGAACATCCTGGAAAAGCAGGGCAATCTTGCAAAAAAAAAACAAAAAAAAAAAAACTGATGAGAGAAGGAATACACCGATAGTTGTGTGCAATAACTGCAGATGAGATGGTCATTATTTTTGATCTTTACAATATGAACTGCATTGATCATGGGATTATGAGAAGTCATTTTTATTAGGACAGCTAATATCTCAAGAAAATGTTACTACAGACAATATAGGGCCTTTCGCAGAGATGAACTTAAGCCAGTTTGTGTAGCATAAATAGCGCAAATCTGCACACCCACAAAAGATAAAAGATGCCTAGGCGCCAATGCAAACTTGCGTGTATCCGACGCATGCACCTCTTTACAACTGGAGAGGCGGAACAAGGAAAGAAAGGGGTGTGCAAACACAGGCCGGGTTCCGAAAGAGTTACTGGCCCTTTCTGTTAAGGAACACGTTGCTTTCCATATAGACAAAAGCTTTTCTGATTAGTTTTAATCCCAATTTAATTTTTTAGTTCATATAAATCAATATATAGTAGTCTTTTTGTCCCAATCCCAAACATTCTAAAGAAAAATATCTACACAACTCAATGTGGTGATGGCACTTCTTTTACTACATGGCCAAGGTGGCTCCTGCTTGTTCCTCTAACAGTCAGTTAATCATCTTCACAGCTCAAAAAAAAGGAGGACAAACCCCTTTCAAAATCAGTTTCAGCACACTACACAAGAGCGCTCTGGACTTGTTGAAACTAGACTAATTCTAAACAAGTATACAGCAAAGAGTCATGGTCATCTTTGCCAAAATCTATATATCAACGATCACTCTTCTTCTTTGGGAAACCTATATCACCCATAAGGAAACGTGAGTTCTTACATTCCTTCAAAAAGGGGGAAGAACAAGATAGAGCCCCCAACTCAGAAACTAGGCATGCTGAAGACATCACCAAAAGAAAAGCTACCTTCCAAGTAAGGGAACAAAGTTCAGCCGACTGTAAGGGTCAAAAGGATCCTTAATCAAAGCCTGGAGAATCAAATTCAAGTCCCATGGCTCGACAGGATGAACAAATGGAGGCAAAATATGAAGCGCTCCCTGAAAGAAAGTATGAACTTCCGGGAGGGAGGCAAGTTTATGCTGGAAACAAATGGACCACGCTGAAACCTGCAATTTCAATGAGGCTAAACGCATCCCCTTGAAGAAAGGCCAGCATCCTAGAGAGCTTGAAACGGGAAGTGTGAAAATGATTTGATTCACACCATAAAACATAAGTCTTCCATGATCTGTAATAATTAGCAGCTTATGAAGGCTTCCTGGCCTTGATCATGGTCTTAACTACTTTAGAAAAACCCCTTCAAAATCATGGTTTCAATAGCCACGCCGTTAAAGTCAGCCGACCTAACGAGTGGCACGAAGGGGACCCTGAGTGATTAAGTCTGGCCTGAGAGGCAGTGTGAACGGAGGTTCTACTACCACTCCTAGCAGGTCTGAGTACCAGGCTTGGCGCAACCAGTCCGGAGCCCCTAAGATGACCTTCACACGTTCCTTCTTCAGTTTCTTGAGAACCTTCGGAATCATAGGAAGAGGAGGGAATAGGTAAACTAAGTGAAACTGCCAAGGGATCACTAGAGCATCCACGAATCCCGCCACGGGGTCCCTGGTATTTGAGCAAAAGAGAGGAACCTTGAAGTTCAAACACGAGGCCATCAGATCTACTTCTGGACAACCCCAGCGTTGAACCAGGAGATGGAAGACCTCCGGATGAAGGGACCATTCTTCTGGATGAACTCTGTTCCGGCTGAGATAATCGGTCTCCCAGTTGTCCACACCTGGAACGAATAATGCTGATATAATTGGAATGTGTTTCTCTGCCCACACCATTATCCTTAGGTCTGGATCGCTATCTGTAGGGCCTTGCACAGAATACCGCAGGCTGGAAGCCCTGTGGTGAAAAACTGGCATCGAGGAAACTGAAGTAAGTCTATGCTGTACCCCCTCGTGTCAATGCCACTGATTCAAGGGTATAATGATGATTCCAGCCATCTGCCCCAAAAAGCAAAACACATGCCCCCACCACATTTCTGTGTGTGTGAAGGTCACATCATGCTGAAGCCGACTCTGTCGGCTTAGGATGTCCCCTACATGAGGTACCCTTGCCCCTACGGAAACAGACCCTAGCGGGGGCATATGACTGCCCCTAGCAGGGAATCCTCTGGATCTCTGGAAGGGCCGAAAGGACCGAAACCTAGGCTGTGTAGGCCTGGTCTGAGAGACAGGCAAGAAAGGGCTCTTCCCTCCCAAAGCCTCCGAAATGAGCTGGGGTAATCTAGCTCCAAAGAGAGAGGAGCCATCAAATGGAAGAGCTTAGCAGCGAGAGAATTGACATCCAAAGAAGTCTACCCTACAAACTCCAAAGCCTCTCTAATATGATCAGAGAGCACCATTAATTCGTCACTAGGGGCTTCATCCCACAGACCCTTTGACAACTGCTCTGACCATGCTTGGATAGCCTTATTGACCCGGGCCGTGGACATGGCCAGCCTGAAAACACTACTAGCTGCTTCAGAGGCTGACCTGAGCGGAAAAAAAAAAAAAATCAAAATTTTTGTCTGTGGCATCTTTGAGGGAAATAACACCTCAACTAGTAAAGTGGTTGTTCTAGTCAACCTGACTATGGGAGGTTCCACCCTTGGAAGTGCCTCCCATTTGTCACAATCTTTAGCTGGAAGAGGATAGAGCGTTTTAAACTCCGCTGGCATGGAAAAACGCTGATCAGGCTTTTTCCAGGCGTCTGAAATAATTTCCATTAATTGAGCCGAAGGAGGAAAAGAAAGTTGTTTCATTTGTTTTTTAAAGAGGGAAAAACCAGCTCAGGGACCCGGGGTGGAGGAAGCCCGCAGACTATCCACCCCCTGAGAGGCATCCCTGAGCCCAGAATTTTCCCCCCTGTAGAAAAAACAAAAACGAATAACATTAAACATGCCCGACTCCTGAGACACTAACACTAAACTGAATATCCTTCCTGTGGGAGGGGTATAGCAGGGGTGGAGTGTCACTCACAGATTTAACTGTTTAAGTGCCTGGACTCCTGGCACCACCTACTATACTCTTATGTATAGCAATGTCCCCCAATTGGACATATGAGAAAATGGAATGTGGATGAGTCAGATTTAAATTCAAACATTTCTCCTGTTTCCAGTCAGCACAGAATTATAACCCAGTGCCTGTCCCGATACCAAATGGTTTGGGAAAAATGGAACCAACGGTAATTAATTCCTTTTTCTTTTCTTCATGGTATGAACTTTGCACAGAAACCATTACAACAGCTATTGCAGCTTGCAGATGCAACATTATCATACACAGTAATACTACAGAAGTCAGAGCTGTGGTCCTGCATTTGCCAGAAACAGCAGGATGACTGACTTCAGCAGAGAGTGCTAAATAGGAGGAAACCACAAGCTTCTACATGGTGTTAGAGGGTAGAGTCACAGACCATTACACAGTGCTAAAATGAGAGCCACAGGCCACTGAAAAGTGCTAAATGGGGGTAAAGGTTACAGACTGCAACAGGGTGCCACAGGAAGGTATAATATGCTGATTACATATTGTTTACCTAACACACATCAAAAAGAATATGTGTGGATTGTCAAATGTACAAATTGGTAGATACCAACTTTAGAATAAATTTGTCCAAGCCTTAATTATACATTATTGTTATCTGTCTTTAAGACATGGAGGAAAAATACAGCACTACTCTCAGTCTTAATCTTATTGAACTTACCTTCTAAAAGATCCATGTACACTAGAAAGGCCGCATAAACTTGTGCACTGTCTGCTACATCCAATGCCATCATCTCCTTAAACTGCAAAAGAGAATTGAATAAACAAAACCCCTTATTGTAATGTGACTTTGTGGTAAAAGTTTGAGTTGTTTTCAGCAAACAAAATATAATATGGGCGATCTACCAACTTGTCATGAGGTCAATACGCTCTTCTCCCGCTCCCCCATGAAAACACAAAAAACCAAACCAAAAATAAACATCCTGGACTAACTAGGAAGTAAGGATCCACATTGTGATAACCTATGTTTTTGGCTTTAATGATTGCAAGGCATTAGTATCAATTTAGAATTATTTTTTTTAAAACCTTATATGGTAATAGCAAAAGTAACCCCAACGTGCTCAGTGTGGATTATAATTGTAGAAATAAAACTTATGTTTGGACAGGGATTCCCAAACCAGTGTGTCAGAACACCAGGCTGCATGTGTCACATAATGTACGAATAGTAGAGGAAAATCTCTAAAATAATATTTATATAGGAGCACTTATTTATTAGTGACACAACTTAGATATAATGCCCTTTGGGTTTCCATTACATCTATTCAGAATTTCATATTTATCATGTTTCAAAGGATTTCTCACAATAAAATGGATCTTGTATCATCAGGGTCATCAAAGGCGTCACAGTACCAAACAGGTTGGTAAAAATATGAGTTATTGTGGCGTTAGTGAATGTGGATGCAGCGTAAGCACTTTTCCATGATTCAGCTGGCCAAATGGGCCAATCCTGATGCTAGGCCCAAGCACTGAGCAACAGGATTAATGTACACTTTGGCAATACACATTGATGGTAACAATGATGTTCAGTGCTTGAATGGAATCACTTGTACATTTGGTCCTGTTAGTGTAGCGAACATACACACACGCTCTTAGCAGTTATCTTCCCAATATCCAACATGCGTAACAACGACCCTAACAAAGGAATTCTATAATTAAGTATACAGTTATTCCTAAAACAGCAAACAATACATTTGCCTACTGGTCCAGCTAATGTAGGTACAATTTGCAAATAAACATTCTCATAAACAAGTGCCATGAACAGTAGATTTATTGTAGGCTGGTGACTTTTCATTACAAAGCCTCTAAATGGAGGCCGCATGCTCCGCCATTACTGGACCTGGGCTGTCATTAACAGTTGAGGAGTCCTTTGAAGGGTTCCTGCCCCTCCGATCACCAGCACACAGTGCTTAATATGAGTGCAGTGTGCAAAATGTATTTGTATGCAATTTTGTATTCATTGGTAGGAAGATGCCTGGATGATGTCAATTAGAATTGTGTAGAGGGGGGATCATTATGTCCAGATAAATAATCATATTGAATTTATTTGTGTAAATTAAAGAATTAAAAAAATGTTACCCTGCATATCACCAAGATGTAAAAATCAGTCGAATCATGAAGTGGATAAAACACTGTGGTTATATTTTATGTTTACCTGCTGGCTTACTTTAAACTGGTCTCCACTGTTTTTTGCTTTCAGAGACAACTAGAAAAATTGGCATTTGACATCATAAAGCACCAGGAGAGGGCTTTACAAATTTTAGCCCGGGGGCAAGACTCGACTCAGCAATCTATTTTAAAGGGGGGAAAAGATGCAGGTGGCCCAGGCAGTGACCCAGCCCAAGGTAACCCACTACTGAATGGCCTGGGGGGACAGATGCCCCCTGCCCCCTAGCCCAGCCAGCCCCTGTAAAGCACAGATGTCTTTGCTTTGCTCCTAACTCTAACTGAGTCCTAGATGTCTCTACACTTAGAACAACATTGTGAGGATTGACATAAATGAAAATATATATTCTTGGGCTTTCTTTTTGTTATGTGAAAAACAGACATGAGGGCATTTGTGAAAGTTGATACCCAAGTACTGTAACCCATAGAGACCAGATTATATATTTTAGAAAACAAAGGCAAATGTCTGGCAAACAGGAACTTTTTTTGAACAATTATTTATGCCCCATTTTTCATAAATATTTCAGTTACAGAAACATCAAACTGACCCATTGCATCTGGAAGCTATTTGTCCTGAATCTAGCACTACCTGAAAGAATGAACTGGGCTCAGTTAATTTAATACTTTATAGGAAACTAGTGTTTTACATCAATACATTATTTGATCTCAGGTTAATTAAGCCAGTTACTAAGTCAGTGCTAAGTTCATCTATAAGATGAGACAAATTTAAGAAGAATCGCTCATTTCATTAAGGTCTGAAGCTGCACACATCACTAATAAGACTTATTGAACATTGTATTTCACTGGATATATGGACATTCTTTTCTTCAGTGATATTACAGAATATTGACTCTGTGTTCTAACCCTGCACTGGGAATCGGAACTTGATTTTGTTTCATTTTAAGCGCATGTTATATTTCAAACTCATGGTATTAGGGCAGCAAGTTTTTTTGCAAGATACTGAGAAACCTGAACAGATTATTCTAACCTGTAATATCCTCATCACATGAATCTTTACACACTGGTTTAGCGTCTTACTTATTAAAACAAATTATTTTTTATCAATTCCTTTACCGATACTTTAAAAATAATACTAACAATAATATTATATTTATTATTAACCTTTATCTATAGGGCACCATGAGGTCCACAGTGCCGTACAGAGGGAAAACAACAAGACTGTACATGGTATAACAACAGTACCAAACATTTAACAAATAACACTACAACTCTCAGCACAGCTACTGGAGTGCTAGGGGATATTGGGGCCTATTTATTAATCATTATTTTACTGTAAATTCCCCAAAAACTGCCATTTTCAGGGAATACACGCAAAGCTAAGAATTATTCTAAATTATTAATAGAGCATCGCAGCAGTTATGATAAATATATTACTTTTCAGGTCTGCTCTATTGGGACAGCATTGCGGTAGAGGAATCTTCGGATCCCTCACCACATCTTACTGCTCTCCCCTCAGAGGGGTCTTCGCAGGAACAGCAGTCTTCCGTGACTACTGTTCATTTTGAAGATTTTTAATAAACACACGACCTTTCAATTCTTATCTTTGCGTTAAGGATTGAAAGGGTTCATGTTAAAAATGCTGTCATTAATAAATAGGGACCACAATCTTTACCTGCCCGTGTTCCCTATCCTTACCTATTGCGCCTATTTTCCCTATTATATTAATAACTAATATGTTCAATAATTCACAGTAGGCAGTATGTTATTCCTTGTAACACACAGGTTTTCCAAATGAACTCACCATTTATAAAGATATTATTTACAGGAATATATACTTGTAATAGTATTTGTGTATTCGATATAAATAGAAGCCACTAATGTTTTACGTGTAATAGTACTTCCAAGGAGTATTTATGCCTCCTGTTAGAATTGCAGCCCCGATATAGTGACATTGACAGAGAAAGTCAGGACACATCCTAACCTTTGGATGTTCCAGAATCCAGGGCTCCTCATCTCCCCCAGTACAGGTTCTTAATTCAGCAGCGATTCCTAATCCCCCGGCGTCCATGACAACCGGACTGAACGGTACGCACAGATACTCTTCCCCCGGTAACATACTCCTTATAGCTGGAGTTCCGGGAACACAGTAACACTAACTCCTCTGAGCGTCCTGTATAAGTCATTCCTTCATGGTAAAAATAAGATGATATAATTGTCTGTCAGTGCGGAACGGGTGTATGTATTTAAAACAGCATTGATTATAATAAAGCACTTGGTATTGCGCATACGACTGTTCTAGAAGGTTATGAAGTATACAAGTAGCGGAGAACACGAGTTGAAGTTTCATTATAACCTGTGTTCCTTAGTTCCGTCTATAGTGCCTAGGGGCCAGTACAGGTTTTAAAGACTAGTGATTGTTTTTCAGCACGGAGTGACTGCACAATAGTCTTTGTATTCTTAATATTGTATTGAATATTCAATATCTATTTTTACCCTCTTAGCTTTATAGGATCTTTCTTATTGATGGGGAGTAATTAAAATGCAAAACAATGATCCGAAGATCGCACTTCAGCAATGTTTTCCCCATAGGCTAGAATGGATAATGTCATCTTCATATGGTGTTAACCAAGGGGCTCAAGCTCCAAAAAAGCTAGACTTTTTGGAGCTTGTTAAATGCTTCCGGATCGCAGTCCCCATTGAAAATTATGGGGACTGCAGTATAATGCGAAACTTAACCTACTGTTACATAGTAACAACATAAAAAATCTGTTTCCGAATGGTTTATGGCTTAACAAATAGGCCCCAATGTGATTGAAGCACTCACTCACTAGCAAAATGTACCTGGAAGTTATTTTAAAACTGCCAACTATGGCGTTTAGTTTGTTAATTGGGATTTTTGCCACTTACATTTACTGAATAGGCATTAAAACTTAATGATAAAACTGGTAGTTACATTTTGAGCTATCACCAAAATACCCTGAAAAAAAACGATAAAACTGTGATATTTTACTGCCACTACTAAGATGCAGATGACATATGTAGGATGGCCAGCTCTTTTTGGAAAATATTCCTGTTTCTGATATCTTTATGTCCTTATAACTGCATTGGCACCAAGTTCTACATTGGCCACATCAAACCAAGACATACATAAAATGCTTTATTAACTGTCTCTTGACCCTATTGTTCTGGCTGCTGTTTTTATCTTTTTAATACATTTAAACACAGTAATGCTCACACAGATGTAAAACGTTGTCTCGGCAGCAAACATACCTTTTCAGATGTCATTGACCTATTTTTGCCCAAATTGTGCTCTTTATACAAGTTTTCTCATGTTTAGCAAGTGAAGGTGGTGATGAATACTGGGGTGCAAAATGTAGCTCTTTCTAATGAGAGAAGTACCGTAGGTCAGACTAGAACATAACTAGTTGAGTGTTGTATATGCACATTTATTCTTTTTATATTGCAACCAAACACCCAAAAATATTTTGAATTGAACTACAAATTATTTAATTTATCTTTAAGTGATGGAAATTACATATATTTCCTGTACTGTTTTTGTGTACTCTGCTCCTTATCTCAAACCAGCCCCATTAAATTAAAAGCATTCACATTAGATAAACTAACCGATTTCTTCCCCCGACCAGTCCCAACATTAAGTGAATAGTATTCCCATTTATTTAACAGACTTATTTTCAGCCCTCATCATCCCCAACATTAAAGTAATAGCATTCCCATTTAACAGACATATTCCCCCTCATCAACCCCAATATTACATTAATAACATAACAATCAATAACACATTTAATAAACCAACCAATTTTAGCCCTCACCAGTCCCGGCATTAATAGCTTTGCCATTTATTACAAAGGCCTATTTTCCCCCACCAGCCCCACAATCAAATTAATGGCGTACAAATTTCCACCACACCTAATAGAGATTATTATTATTAATAAACATGTCACCGCCTTTTTGAAAATAGTTCTTATTTATATTTCATAATTAATTACTTATTATATTAATGTAGTATATAGTTATATACTCCAAAGAACCCCACCTTCTCTCCAGCCCTATTTTTTACAGCCTCCCCTCCCCTGTTCTTTACAGCCCGCTTCCTCCTCCGTTCTTTTTTACAGCCCCCCCCCCCTGATTTTTACAGCACCTTCTCCCCCCATTTTTTTTAAGCCACCTGACTCCCCCCAATTTGTTTACAACCCCATCCCCCCACCGTCTTTTTACAGCCCCCCTTCCCCTACCATCATTTTTTAAAGCCCCCCTCCCTAAGAAATAAATATACTTACATTAGGGCTCCTTAGCTTTTCTTGTCTCTGAATCCTGCTTCTTCGTGTTCTGTCTTCTACTTGCTCTGAAATCTAAAATTTTTACGGGTGGGAGCTGGAAGTTAGATTATAAAACTGATATTATGCTGAACATTATTTTGAAACAGTATAGATTTCTATACAGGTTTTGTAATTTAATGTGAGAATTTGGCACCAAAAAATAGCTTTTATGTGTTATAATAACTGTTCATATAAAAACATAAGTGATATTCTCCTCACTGGTAGAATTTGCAGTCTTTTGGATTTTTGCACTGTTTTAGGAATAGCCTTTTTGGGATAAATTAGGCTTTCATTTAGTACTGTTGTCAGGTACATTTCTACTTAATATATGAGTTGCAGTGCTCTGTTTTTGGACCACAGTAGCTCCATGTATAAGAATTGTTTTTCTGTTCACAAAACAGAAGTGAGGATTCTTATGCACAAAGCAGGAGGTGAGTTATGCACACGCTACATTGTACTGATTAATCTCATTAACATACCTGCACAATTTAGTTCCACCCCAACTCCTCGTCCAGGCTCTCTCCCCAACAGATTACCACTCAAATATAGAAGAGAGAATGAAAATACACATCTTTCTTACATCGTCCATAGACCCTTATGGGGAGATTCAATTGTCAGCGATGTGGCATACGGACATTACCGCCAATTACGAAAGGTCAAATCCAGCCATAACATTGGAGCGAGGTTTCTCTGCGTACATTCCGGAGACACCTCCCGCTGAATGAATCTCCCCCTAAGAATCTAAAGAATCTCCAAAGATCCTTGTTTGAACTCTCCTTCAATGACTATTGTCTTTCACTCTGTCCCTACAGTCAGCTTCAGGCTCCTGTTTTTTCCTATCTTCACACTACCTCTCTCTCACTGCTTTGCTGCTGTCTCTCTCTGCTTCAGTTCTGTTTTCTCTCCTCTCACAAACTTGTTGTCTTCCGCCCTGAGCTTCTCTATCTTCATAGCCTTCTCCATCAGATTTCTTCTCACACTCTTTGATCACCCTTCTAGTTTGGCGCCACTCTCCCTTTGAGCAGAGATATACACTCAGGGGCGCACGCAGGGGGGGTTTCTGGTTCTCCAGAAACCCCTCCCGTCCGCGAACGAACGGTACTGTACAGCAGCCGCGGTGCTGTCAAAGAAGCGTATTGTAGTACAAAACAGCACTGCCGCGGACGCTTCTTTGACAGCGCCGCGGCTGCTGTACAATTCAGACTCGCCGAAATGGAGCTGCTCTCTCGCTCTATTTTTTTTTGGGGGGGGGGGAGCGGAAACCCCCCCTTAAAAATCCTGCGTTTGCCCCTGACACTGGGCTGGCTTTACTCCTCCTGTTGCCTCTCCCCAGCTTTGGAGATATAGTTTTTCTCCTTTCCTAACGCGTGTGCAATTATCCAGGGGTGCCTGCCACACATGTAAAAAATGATAAGACATCATTTCACTTTCTGTAACTTTCATTGCTGTCTCATATTCTAAACAAGCAATGGGTCTAGACAGTAAATGGATTATTCACACTTTTTAAAATTCTTTATACTGCAACTTTTACTTCATCTGGGTGCATTGGAAATCCAAGTTTGGCTTTATTTAAATCCAGGTTTCTAGTCTGACTTTTTCTTTAGGAAGCAGTACTGTTGTGACCCCTTTCTTTACCATCTGACAACTTCACTGAAAGTTTGTTGTGTAGAATGCCTTTTGAAAAAAAATTGAATTCTTGACTTGCTACTAGTGCCAGACCTAATAGTTTTTCAAATGCTGGACTGGACTCCGTACTGAAATAAACAACTGGAATATGGGCCTGGTGGATAGGAGCCTGGATGCAGGAACAGAGGGAATAAACCCACAGCCAGAGACTCAGTACCTCCAGGGATCCAGAAACTCATACGAATATAGTACCAAACCTGGGACTGGGAAGGCTCAGAACTCAGGCAACCGAATATCAGTGGTGACTACCTCCTGAGCTGTATAAGTCTGGAAATGGCCTTGGACAACTCAGAACCTGAGTTAGCTTGGAACTGAAAGCCAGTACCCAGAGACACAGAGTTGGCTTCAGAAGTTGGAAGACTCAGCAGTAACCTATTACCTCAAATAACCAGTAGGTGAGACAGGAATAGTCTGAAGAGAGCTGGATACACACGAGGGGTGACAGCTGGAATCTGTACAGCAGCAGATAGAATGAACCTGAATCCACACAAAGGGTTAATAGTCAAATTCTGTAGTACAGCAGGCAAAATTAAGCTGAATTCACACGAAGGGTTAATGGCTGAAGTCTGTATTAAAGCAGGCAGAATGAAGCATCAAACAAACAGCAACAGTGGCAAGCTAGAACCAGGAACATGTTGCATTGGCAATTAGCTGAGTGTAGGAGGTGACTTTTATAGTGTGCAGAGGGAGCCAATTGGTGGATGAAGTCTGGTGTTCAGAATAAGCAGAATGTAGAAAAATGTCTCACCCAAGATGGCAGACTCCAGTACAGCAGGCAGAAGTCACGCTTTGTCCCAGGATTTAGAATGCTGCATTCTGACAGGAGGGAGTTGCATGGTGATATGATATCGCAGAGTGGCATAAACAGGGCTAAGACCCCAATTCATGACAGTGGGTTTTCAGAGAATGCGTGAAAGTTTGTAGACCAGAGGAAAGTCTTATAGTGCAAGGGAGGGAATTCTACAGAGTGGGTGCAGCTCGAAAAAAGTCCTGTAAACGGGAATGGGAGGATGTAATGAGAATAGATGAGAGACGCAGATCTTGTGCAGAACGGAGTTGTTGAGCTGGGAGATATTTTGAGACAAGTGAGGAGATGTATGTTGGTGCAGTTCTATTGATGATCTTATAAGTTAGTAGAAGAATATTATATTGGATTCGGTAAAAAACAGGCAACCAATGTAGAGACTGACAAAGTGGCTCAGCAGAGGAATAGCGATTTTCAAGGAAAATCAGTCTGCGTGCAAAATAGATTGAAGGGGTTTGAGTCTGTTTAGGGGAAGACCAGTAACAAGGGAATTACAATAGTCAATGCGGGAGATGATGAGTGCATGAATTAAAGTTTTTGCAGTGTCTTGTGTAAGATATGTGCGTATTCTGGAAATGTTTTTTAGATGTATGTAACATGATTTAGAGTTAATGTGGGAAACAAAGGATAGTCATCTTGTCAACAGAAATAGAAATGTCAGGTAGGTAACTTCTGTTGGTGGGTGGGAATATTATTAACTTTGTTTTTCAAAGATTGAGTTGCAGGTGGCTAGAGGACATCCAAGGTGATATGGCAGAAAGACAGTCAGTAACACGGGACAACATAGATGGCGAGAGATCAGGAGAGGACAGATAAATTTGGGTATCATCCACATAGAGATGATACTGAAATCCAAAGGAGCTTATTACTTTTGCCAAGAGAAGTAGTATAGATAGAGAACAGCAGAGGACCCAGTACTGACCCTTGTGGGACTCCTACTGATAAAGGAAGCGGAGCAGAGGTAAATTGACACTGAAAGAGCGTTTAGATACGTAGGATGAGAATCAGGATAGGACAGTGTCTTGAAGACCTAGGGATTGTAGCGTTTGTATGAGAAGAGAGTGGTCAACAGTATTTTTATCAAACTTTTAGTTAAGCAGTACATTACGTTAGTATTTTAATATGAAAGCAGACCAGACTCATTCCAACCAGATACAGGAAGCCATTTGCAATCTAGTCATGTAACTTCAGAATTTACCTAAACCAAGAAAGCTTCAAAGCATAACATGAGACACTTGTTATGTTTGGCTGAGAAGTTTAAAACTTGTTTTACTGCATTAATGTTAAAACCCCCTCCAGCCGACACAACACAACCCGGAGTCTACTCTGCCAGTCAGGTGTTCACTGGAGCCCCTGATGGTGGGGACAGGCTGGGCTGCAGACGGACAGAGGGTCGTGAAGTGTGTAACGGCTGGGGAGAACCCAGGCAAGCGGAGTGGAGTCCAAGCAGAGGTCAAGGGCCGGCAGCAGATAGCAGATCCGATAAACAAGCCGAGGTCAGGGGTCACGAGCAGACAGGGAGGTCGGTATTCAAGCCAGAGGTCAAGGTCACGAGAAACACAGGCAGGGTCCAAATCCAGGCAAGGGTCATACACGGGTAATCAGTAGAATTTCCAACAGACAGGAACAAGGCACAGAGCAGGTCAGCAGACTGGCAACAGAAGCTATAACCGGCAATGAGGCAGCAGACCTCATTGCCTTAAATACACAGATGGCCCAATCAGAGCTTGCATGCACCCCTGCAGACTAATCAGCAATATAGAGCCAGACCAATCAGGGCTAGTCCCTGACAGACACACACACAGTTGCAGGCTAATGCCTGTAACTTCAGCCCCCTGTATTAATTAGCCCACAGGCTGTGCCCGTTTTCGCGCATGCGCCCGGCTTCCAACACTGCCGGGAGGCAGCGCTATGCGAGAGGCGGCTGAACAGGAAGGAGAAATGACGTCCCGGTCGTTAAGGTGATGGCTGGGACGCCAGAAGCGAGCCGCGGCGGCTGTGAGTACCGCCGCGGCTCGTGACAATTAAACCTGAAAATATTCATTCACTGGTAATGTTCTTTACTTCAATCACTGGATGATTCACCTAGATCTAATTTGGTAAATCCACACACAGCTATATTTTTTATTACTGGTGGGAAACCTAGACTTCTAGGAGGGAAAAGTGAGCATCAAATACATTAAACACCTAACATACCATTAAAAAGAAAACTCTAGTCTTCACAACAGCAATGGGAAAATATCCTGTAATAACTGGAGTGTTTTCTATAACTATATGACAAAGACTGGGATAATCCAATAGATACAATGATTTCCTCCCCAAAATGCAGATAAACACAAAGTTTCTCGCTTATATTAGTTTATGATAGAGAACTTCATTTATGCATAAAGAACTACTGGACTTCCTTATTGGCCATTGTAACAGGATGGACCGCCTATGCCACCCTCTCTGTTGCTGCTGGGAACCGGCTAGGCTTACTTTGCCACTGTTCCCTTTCATTATCCCAAATGCGCACTCTTGCTGCAGTAGGAGGGGCTTACAAATGCTGCCACCACTGGACTCCTTTATGGCACCCAGAACCACGTTCCTCCTGAGTAACTGTTGCTGCTAGTGTACTCCTGTGCTGGTACACTTGGGCTGGTACCCTGGACTGCTTACTATGGTTTAGGGTGCTGTGGATGGATCCCTCTGGCCTATCACACTGGCCAAAGCTGTTGGGTAGTGGCAGAGCGGTGGTACTGGAGAGCTGGGTCCAACCTCAGAAACAGCCGGAGAACAGATTAGATTTAGGGTCTAATCTGCAGGTCACAGGATTACAGCAATATTGAAGAAGTTGTCAAGCAGGGTCTTGAAGCAGAGCGATGTTTATTGCTCAGGTGCCCTGACAAGGACAGTTCCACTGATTGAAGATATCAGTGGTCAGGTCAGATGGAACATCAGAATGATACATCTCAGTGGACAAGACAATGCTTTTTATGCTGATTTGGACACAGGCTATTTTTAGAATCAGGATGCAATGTGTACACAAACATGGATTTACATGCATTGCAAAGCTAACAATATTTACACTTATCTGTGAAATTCTAGAAACGCTGTGATGTCCTGCATCATGTGATGTGCTGCCTAATGTTTTTAGACACAGCAAGTGAAAAGATCTAATTCACATGAATAGTTTCTTCAGACAGTTGCAAAATACACATTCCCAAAGAAAGGTACAAACCCCAAACAAGTCATTTCCCCACATCACAATACACAAAGACTTTCTAAACAAAGGCTCATTGTATCAGATATATACATCAGAAATAAGGCATTGCCTTTAGCAAGGTTAAAAGAGAAAAAACTAATTTTCTACCCTGGTCTCAGAAATAACGATTTCCTATATCAAAATATACACAATATCAAAAATAGGTGCATTGGTAATTATATAAATAACCACCCTGCATTATTTCCTTTAAATACATTTATACCATAAGTTATTTTGAAGTGATCCAGTCCCAGCCATGTTTAGTGGAGTCCATGTTAAAATTATTGCACTATTCCTTGAAAACTGCACCACCCACCTCATGAAAGATGTTTCTGAATATATTTCATGGTGTCTATCCAGAGTCGTCAGCCTCCACAACTGCCTACTTCTCACCGATGCTTTATATACACTTGCAGATGATTCTTACCATAAACTGTGGACTTGACCCCTAATCCAGACATTTTGAATGCAGGTAATCCCAACATCTAGTGAATTTTTACACTATCATCAGTGTTTGATTTTTAGTCCTACTATTCTACTATCACTTCACCAATAACATAGGGTAGTTATCAAAACTACAGCTGTTTGTCTCTACTGCAGCGAAAAAGTCCATGTTGTGCATGTGGGTATATTCAACATCAATCAATTAATGTTCTTATTGTGGACTGGATTGAAACTGCATTGCTAAAAGGAAAATTAAAAACAAGTGGAATTGTTCTTTAAGATATGGGAGAGTATCATTCGCCGTCCCCGTGCCTCCTCGCTAAGCAGGGACGGATGTCTGCTTCTGTCTGAGCGCCCCGTTGCTAAGCAACGGGGACGCTTCTTACGGTGGCATGGTGCGCATGCGCGCCCGTCGCCATAGCAACGGGACGCGCTGTTGAGCTTCCTGTCAGCGGTCAGCGCGTCTGACCGCCGAACCACTGCCCACCAATGAGGGATGGCCACTTCCTATAAATATCCTGCTCTGACACCACTAGGATGCCAGAGCAACTAGTTATCTAGCCTCCAGCGTTACCTGATATATATACAAATATACTGTCTGATTCCTGTTACCGACCCGGCTCTCTCTGACCTCGCTCTTGGATCTCCCTTCTGTCCAGCATTGTATTCTCCGGTTTGACCTCAGCCTGTTGACTATACTTCGCTTCCTGATTCGGTACCTTATCTGGCCGCTTGGTTCCTGACTCTGCCTGTACGACCACGAATATCTCCGCCATCTCGCAAGTAGCTACCTGGGAGGGCCGCGACCTGCACGTCGTTCGCCGCGAAGTCCAAACCTCCTTACAGGGGTCCCTGGTGAAAACCGGCGGCGTGATAGACTCCGCGCCTCCTTGTGTAGTTGTGCCAATACTTGCAGGTGCTGAAACCTCCTTCGTGACAGCTTGCTCTGGCCGATTAGAACAAACCATTCCTAGTCGAAGTTGATGCTTCCTCAGTTGGTGTCGGGGCAGTTCTGTCGCAGGAGTCTATTTCTGGGAAACTATTCCCCTGTGGTTTCTTCTCTAGGAGGTTCTCCCCCTCTGAGTCTAACTACAACATTGGAGATAAAGAGTTACTCGCAGTGAAGTCTGCGCTTGAGGAATGGCGTCATCTTCTGGAGGGCGCTCGCTACCCGGTTACTGTCTTTACCGATCACAAGAACCTCATCTGCCTTCGGGATGCCCGGTGTCTAAATCCTCGTCAAGCCAGATGGTCCTCATTTTTTGCTCGGTTCAATCTAAAACTCACCTACCGTGCTGGTCCTCTGAATTCCAAGGCTGATGCTCTCTCTCGCTCTTTTGACTTCTCCGATACTCCACCTACTGTTGAACCTCCACCGGTCATAGAACCTTCATGTATTGTGGCTATCACTCGTACACCCCCTGTCGGTTGCTCCTTTCTGGAACCACACCTACGCCTGAAGGCGCTCCGTTGGGCACATGCCTATAAAATTGCTGGTCATGCCGGTACAGAGAAGACCCTCTCGCTGCTATCTCGGCATTATTGGTGGCCAACTGTCCGTACAGATGTTCGGGAGTTCGTAGCCTCGTGCACTACCTGTGCCCAGAATAAGGTACCTAGGCAACTTCCCGCAGGACTGTTACAACCTCTTCCAATTCCTGATCATCCATGGTCTAGCATCTCGATGGACTTCATCACTGATTTGCCACCCAGCAGTGGCTTCAACACCATTTGGGTCACAGTGGACAGATTTTCCAAGATGGCCCATTTTGTTCCACTAAAAGGTCTTCCATCTGCATCCAAATCAGCACAAGTCTTTATCAAAGAGATCTTTTGCCTCCACAGTTGCCTTCATGAAATAATCTCTGACCGTGGCGTCCAGTTCATTTCTCGCTTCTGGAGAGCCTTTTGCAAAGATCTAGGTATTGGCCTTAAATTCTCCTCTGGGTATCACCCACAGACCAATGGCCAGACAGAGCGGGTAAATCAAGACTTAGAATTATTTCTTCGCTGCTTTTCCTCACACAACCAGTCCAATTGGAGTCTCCTGCTGCCTTGGGCTGAATTTGCCCATAACAATCATAGTCATTCTTCTTCTGGATATTCCCCCGTCTTCACTGTGTATGGGACCCATCCTATTCTACCCACGTTTTCTTCCCCACCTCCCACGGTTCCTGCCGCCCATGCCATGACTCAAGATATGGCTAAACTATGGGTTTCCAAAAAGCAGAACCTTCTAAAATCCGGACGTCATTATAAGTCTTCCGCTAATCACCATAGAAGACTTGTGCTGGTCCTCCAGGTTGGGGACAAGGTTTGGTTATCCATTTGGAATCTGAAACTACAGGTTCACTCCATGAAACTAGCACCCCACTTTATTGGGCCTTTTTCGGTGACTCAAGTGATTAATCCAGTTACTGTTAGACTCCAACTCCCTCCTGCGCTGAAGATCCATAACACCTTCCATATCTCCCTCCTTAAACCTCTGGTACTCAACACATTTTTTCATGCCACTTCTGTTCCTCAAGCCATTACAACTACTATGGGCGATGAATATGAGGTTAGTCAAGTCCTTGCTGAATGCAAATTCCGAGGACGTTTTCAGTACCTGGTGCACTGGAGGGGCTTCGGACCGGAGGAGAGGTCTTGGGTTTTTAAAGAAGACTTGCATGCCCCAAGATTGTTAGCCTCCTTCCTTAAGCGGCGCTCATTACCCGATGTTTCCCCCAATTGTGAGGAGGGGGGTACTATCAGACGTCGTCCCCGCGCCTCCTAGCTAAGCAGGGACGGACGTATGCTTCCGTCTGAGTGCCCCGTTGCTAGGCAATGGGGACTAAGCAACGGGGACGCTTCTTCCGGCAGCGTCGTGCGCATGCGCGCCTGTCGCCATAGCAACGGGACGCGCTGTTGAGCTTCCTGTCGGCGGTCAGCACGTCTGACCGCCGAACCACTGCCCACCAATGAGGGATGGCCACTTCCTATAAATATCCCGCTCTGACACCACTAGGGTGCCAGAGCAACTAGTTATCTAGCCTCCAGTATTACTTGATATATATACATATATACTGTCTGATTCCTGTTACCGACCCGGCTCTCTCTGACCTCGCTCTTGGATCTCCCTTCTGTCCAGCATTGTATTCTCTGGTTTGACCTCGGCCTGTTGACTATTCTTCACTTCCTGATTCGGTACCTTATCTGCCCGCTTGGTTCCTGACTCTGCCTGTACGACCACGAATATCTCCGCCATCTCGCAAGTAGCTACCTGGGAGGGCCGCGACCTGCACGTCTTTCGCCGCAAAGTCCAAACCTCCTTGCGAGGGTCCCTGGTGAAAACCGGCGGCGTGTTAGACTCGGTGCCTCCTTGTGTAGTTGTGCCAATACTTGCAGGTGCTGAAACCTCCTTCGTGACAGAGAGCTTGATGACATGACATTTGTTTTTATTGTTTTAGAAAATAAAAGTAATACCCCTTTCACACCAAAATCCTGGGTCAGACACGGGATAATGAACATGGTTTCAACCCATGTTGAAATCCATACACCGCACTTTGAACCCGTGTATATCCCGGGTCTCCGCCTTTAACACTAGACCCGTGTCAGCCCTACATTTTCAAGATGAGTCATGAAGGGGATAGCAGAGGCTCATATAGATGACATAGCAGGCTCTTAAAGATGAGTCATAAAAAGTGGCCATGGTCAATGAGAGATATCAGCAGCTACTGTGCAGTATGGAGTTCCTGTATTATTGTGGAATCCTTCTGTTTATGGATGCAAATGAAAGCTTAATGCAGCTGGTTACAGTCTGTAACCAGGCCCAGTATTATTTTCGCAGGAGAACGGTGAAATTTTTGGCTGAGAGGGCTAAAATTCAACGCCAATACTTACACAGGAGGATAGCTTTTATGTTGTTCACAATTGGCACCATACTAAAATTCAGCATTGCGACAAACAGAAGAATGTAGGTCAGAGAACAACGTCATGGACAAGCTTTCTGGTCTACTGTGGAAGGTGTTGGGACAATACCACACTATTTCATGTTCGGTGTAGGGCTATCCACTGTTTGCACTCTAGTGCACAAAGTGACAACAGCATTGGTGGAAACTCTGTGCCACCATTTCATCTACATGCCACATGGACAGCTGATGGCACGATTAAAGGTTTCAAGTAGCGGGGATATCCACAGTGTGCTGGATGGGATGGGACACATCCTAATTATTGATCCCAGGGACAACCCGGCAGACTACTACAACAGAAATGGTTGGCATTCAATTATTCTACAGGCTGTAATTGACCACAATTTCTGGTAAGCATAATATATTCTTAATATTTTGGTTAAAAAATAGATAATACATAATGTATCTCCTCTACTGTTATATATGTGAATATGTATATTAAAAGGTATTCTTTTCAGTTTCACAGATGTTTATATTGGCTGGCCTGGTCATGCACATGATGACAGAGTGCTGTGGTTGAAAATGCATTTGGACGACTAAAAGGACATTGGCGTTGTTTGTTAAAAAAGGAATGACATTGACATCAACCTAATGCAAGATGTGGTTGCTGCTTGTTGCATTTTGCATAATATATGTGAAATACAAAAAGAGCAGTTTCTTCCTGAGTGGAATATAGAGGAGCCTGAACTGCTTGACAGTCAGGTAGATGCAGTCACCTATGAGGGAGAGCGACCTAACAGTGCTGAACTCGTCCAGAGCATCATTATGCCAACATCACAGAGATGCTAGATACAGAGATAGCATTAGGAATGATTATATTTAAGACAGTATTAGTAGTATTTGCAAACTTTTGTTATTGCTATCAAGTCACACCTGTGCAAAATTGCACTTCACATCAGTACACTACAGCCCATTTCTATAAACACTTTAAACCTATGAACAGTAATTTGTTTCATTGTAAATATGGTTGCATACACAATAGCCTGTGTACTTTGTGTTAACTAAAGAAACTTTGTTCAAAAACAAAAATGTACGCAATCACAGATCAACAATATTTTTTATAAAAAACAATTATAATGGGAAACCTGATAAAACTATTGCAGCTGCCTGTACATCTTTACATCAGAATTGGGAACAGTTTCCATTGTGCTGGGTTCAAAATAACTTGAACCTCCACCGTAATTGGAATAATTTCCCACAGAATAGTGTTTCGAAAAGGTGTGGATGTGCTGTTGGACCTCAAGCACTCTAGTAATCAAATGATCTAGGAAAGACATCTGACTCTCTCTATTGTCTCTTCTGATACGCTCATGCAGGGTCATTAGTTGAGCCATAAAATTGTTTTGCTGCTCCAGTTCATGCTCCAAGAACCTCTGCAGACAGATGTCTTCTTGCGCCTGTGGGAATGCGCAGAGTCACATTCCAGCCATCCAAAATGCAGGGTAACTTGCAGGGACAGCTGGTAACACTGATAATTAACACTTACTATATAGTGTGGATATTTTCATTATGATTGAAAATATTGATTGCAAAATGTATCACAAAAAAACGCAGCAGAGAAGTAATTATTAATACATAGGCCCCAAAGTGAGTTAACTTACTGTTTGAACGCAAAGGCTGTGTATCAGTCTGCTCCGCTGTTTCTTCAATACTACTCCCTAGGTCTTCATTAATAGATGAATAATATTCACTATTATCTGCAATCTCTTCAGCCACAATCTGTGATGAGGGCAAGCCAGCTGTTTTCAAGGGTTGCATTACTGTTAGCACAGCTTGATGAAGAAAGGTGAATGGGGTTGGTAGGGCTGAGTTTCCAACTACAACATTGCAGAAATCATAATATGGCCACTCCATGTGGCCATTGCCACTTTTCTTTTTGTTGTGGTCATACATTTTGCTGTACTGCTTCTTGAGGATTTTGAGCTTGTTGATAACTTGCAGCTGTGAGCGCTTTATTCCCCCAATCGGTAAGTATCTTTGCAATATTCCCATATATAGTAGCATCTTTCACTGTGCCTGTAATTTGTTTTTTTTATCTCCTCCTCGCCTCTGACAGCCAGTAGCTCTCTGACTTCTGAGTCCTGCCAGTTCGCCATCTCCTTCTCTTTGCCGTTGTGCAGCATGTGATCGGAGAGTGTTTCCTCCCCTCCAATGAGCTGCTTTTAAGTGAACCCAGGTCGACCAGGGTTAACCTTGCAGAGAGAAACTTACCTGGCTTCAACCCTGGAATAACCCTGGTCGCGACCCCTTTCATACAGACCCATGACCTGGGTTATTCCTGGGTGCATGCCTCTGTATGAAAGGGGTATAAGTAACATTTTTGGTCAGTAATGATTCACCCGTATTTATGACCTAACAAACTGAACGTGTGCTTGGGTAGCAAAGATGATCCCTTCTGCTGACTATGATATCGTAATAGCCACTTTCTAAACCTGGAAACAGACTTGTTTTAAATAATTTATTTTGTCTGCTAAAAACTGTCTAACACAATTTAATTTTCTTTTTGTTTTGCATATAAGTAACAAAAAGTTTTCAAAAAATGTCGTGACTTGTCAGCCTAGCATGATGGACACATTTCTCTAGAGGTACAGAGATTCGTGATTAAATCTACTTTCATCCTGGGGATTACCAGGGGCGGATCTAGAAAACTGTTGTACCCGGGGCAATTTAGGGGGGGGGGGGGATTTAGGCCCCGCCCCCTTTCTAACATCTTAGGCTGCCAACGGCTGCACACTATGTGCAGGTCCGTCCAGCCGTGACAGGCAGGGATAGTGTGCTGCCCGGCTGCTCTGATTGTGTTTTAAACACTTATCCGGGTAAACTGGCTCAGAGGAATGTTATCCAGCCAATTGAAATGATGATGACTGTTTATAGATATAAAACTATTGTAGTCAACTGGTTTAAAATGAGTTTGCGTCTCAATCTTACCATTCTTAATGAAGATTTCCAAATCCAGGAAAATCACTTTTTCTTGGCTGAAATTTGTGATAAATTCTAGATTCTTCTGTGGGGTGGTCATATTTTGAATGAACTCCTTTAGTCTTCTCCCCCTTTCCAGATAAATAGGATGTCATCTATGAATCGTTTCCAGAGGACCAAGTTTGCCACCAAGCCATGGTGTGACCAGATGTTTTCTTCTTCCCATTTTCTCATAAAGAGGTTCGTGTAGCTTGGTGCAAACTTGGTCCCCATCGCTGTTCCTCTTGTCTGGAGGTAATGAGAGTTTTCAAACCAAAAATTGTTGTGTGTGAGAATAAATTGTATTCCTTTTATGATAAACTCAATCTGGATAGGTGGGATATTGGAGTCCTTTTCCAAAAAAGACCTAATACTATGGATCCCATCTAGGTGATTGATGCATGTATAAAGCATGCGTAAAATCACTGGTAACTAGTATAAAAGGATCTTCCCAGTGGACTTGACTCAAAAGGTTCAATATCTGTGTAGTGTCTCTCAGATATGACTTTTGTGGTTGCACTATGGTCTGTAAAAATTGGTCTATGTACTCCGATAGAGGTGATGTAAGGGAATTAATTGATATGTTATTTTACCTTTGATAAGTGTATAGATTTATGAGCCTTTTAAATTTTTTATTCAATTTCATATGATGAAATAGATTTGTTATGGCATATTCTTCTTCCGTAAAATTACCGCTATTAGAATTTACTGTTTGTATTCCATATAGGGCTCCTTATTAGGTATTGAGTGTTTTTGGATTCGTACTCTCACGGTCTCATTAGTGGCCGCAGATGATTTGGATAGACAGACCCTATAAAAGGCATTACTCAGCCCTCATTTGTCATCCCCTGACAAAGTCTTTATGACGAAACGTGTAGGGCCCAATGAGAGCTGAGATCGGTTACCGGGGCAACTAAACCCGGAAGTGAGTCCTGCTGTACGGAGCTAAGCTGATACACTTACCAGGATCGGAGGAATTTTTGAAAGAAACCTTGATGTGCATGTTCTTACTTACCAAATATAAGTTTATTTTATTATATGTCAATTAAACATTTTTAAAGTACTACACTATCAGGGCACCGATGTCTCTTCTTGTCTCCCTTCTACATGTGGTGTAATTCGGTGAGGAACTTGAAAAGACATAGGAGATGATTCTCGCTGATTATAATGAACACCATTGAGATGCTTCTGTGAAAATGACTTTTATATTTGGACTTTTGGAGCTTGCTAGTTATCGCTTTTTGATATGATTAATTTGCATGTTTATTTCAGTGACTGGCTGTTTCCCAGTGTTTATATTGATTGCTATACATGCATAATTGGCACTTGTTACCTGTTTTTTTTCCAACCTACCGTCCTATTTGCGCCTTATTCCCAAACTTTTTTTGCTTTTCAATTATCAGTACTGTCTGGCCTGCTCAACTGCAAAACCCGATGGACGAATTGCCTAGTTTCATCCACATGGCCTGCACCCTTAGGAGTGCTGAAATGCATCCTCTCTGCTCTGGTCCAGATCTTTATTGGAGCTCCTGGTTCCTACATCACTACATCACTGAAGAGCTAGCTCTCTAATGACCGAATGGCTGTATGATACAATACAGCTTGTTTGTGGCAAGTTAACAATAAATATTAATTAGCGATTGATCCTGAAATAACTTTTAGTAGCTTCACAAACTAATTAACTATGTGCAATAACCACAAGGATCTATTTAAGAAAGAAATCACACAAAGAATGAAGACATATATTCCGTTACATTTACCGGACTAAATGCGTTGGAAACTAAATAAATTAAACAAGTATTTTGAAGAGTTGGAGATCAGTTAACCTGATGTGGAGGGCGGAACATAGGGACATATATCCCAACATGCCAGAAAGCAGGACACAGTATGCCCTGCCCTCTATCCACCCAAACTCCAGCCATAAATGAACATATTTTGTAAACTCCACCCACTTTCCTGTTAAGCCTTGCTCCCTTTTGTGGCCTGCGGTTTGGGATAACCCACCAAAATCGGGACATTTGTGGGGCATGTCAGGAGACCAATTATCCGGCGGTGATCCGCCGGCTCAGCAGCGCCCGAGTACTACAGCAGCCCCATGCCTGAATATTGAGACCTGTGGTTTGATGAATTTGGACACACGCAATACCTAAAAACGGGTGTCAAATTCTGAGTGCGGGTTGTGCTCAGAATGTATGCCCTAATGATTAGCCCCCTTGTCTTTCCACTCACCTCTCCCTCACTGTGACAACACCAAAATATCCTCTACTCTTCCTGTCCGCTGCCTGTGAGTTATCAGTGACTTGTTCCTCTCCTACGCTCCCACCATCCAGTCCCTCACCCACTCCTGTTGCTTACATCTATGAAACATCAAAAGGGTTAGACCCTTCCTCACCCTTGATGCCACCAAAACTCTTTAATCCACTCTTTCATCATCTCTTTGACTATTGCAAACTCTTGTCTGGCCTCACCTGCTTCTCTCCTGTTCAATCACTCCTTAATGTTGTGGCAAGACTGATCTTCCTCTCTTACCGCTCTGCTTCGTGTTCCCCCCTTGTCAATCCCTGCACTGGTTACCTATCCCCTATAGAATCCAACTCAAACTCCTCACCCTCACATAAAAGGCCATTGCTCTCCCCTGCTCCTATATCTACATCCTCTTCTCCTCCACATGCCCACCCGCCCTCTCCTCTCAGTCAATTACTACTGCCTCACCTCCCTTCTGGTATCTACGCCTCACTCCTCCCTCCCAGATTTCTCCCATACTGCTTGTCATTTCTGGAACACTCTCCCTCGCTCTATCAGACTCTCCAAAAGCCTCCATTGCTTCAAACTCTCTCCCTCAAAACTCTTCTGTACAATAAAGCCTACAAATCCACCACCTAACCCCACCCCTTCTCCCCTCCCTCATTATAATACAGCAAGACTGGATAACAGGATAAATAGCAAAAAAAACTGAAGGATAAGGCAACATATAATGCACACAAAGGCTAGAGCACAAAAAAGGAAAAGGGGGTGGGGGTGGAAACAAAAGGAAGGAGGGTGCTGCTTGTGAGAGTTTATATTCTATGTGTCTCCTTCATGTGTTTCATCTCCAACCCCTCCCCTATAGAATATAAACTCTCACAAGCCGCACCCTCCTTCCTCTTGTTTCCACCCCCACACCCTTTTCCTTTTTTGTTCTTTAGCCTTTGTGTGCATTATATGTTGCCTTATCCTTCAGTTTTTTTTGCTATTTATCCTGTTATCCAGTCTTGCTGTATTATTTCTTCTTATGTCCACGCAATATCCATGTCTAACTACGTTTCCTGCATTCTGCTATCCATGCTATTATTGCAAATTGCATTTTGTTAGGTTACTGGTGTTATTTTATCATTGTTGTGACTTTGTTGTAACACTTGTGTTATGCTACCCTGTTTTGTAATGCTACTTGTGTTATGTTTACCCTTGTTGTACTACAGCTCTGCATGGCGCTGTTATCCTTTTCCTATTAACTGAGATGTAGTGGACTGCAGTGCGAGTGTGAGCAGCAACTTCTACATCTAGGGCTGCATGGCAAGGAAATCCATAAAATTATTAATGAAATAAAAGAAAAAAACCTCCACCTCCTCCTGGTTAATGAAAGCACTTGTTTTATTTTATCTCAGAGGTGTCAGTGTTAAGGATTTGAAAAAATGCTGCTAAATTAATCTCATTTAGTCAACTGTCAGAAACACTATACAACATGGACATGGCAATCCTTTTCACAGTTATTTTCTGTGCAGTGCAGTTATGCCTTTAACGAAAAGGTCACATTCAAACAAATTTTTGATCCAAATTCTTCTAACTTTTTTTTCTTGGTGCATCCCAAGCAAGTTCTGTGGGGTTTACAGTTCCCAGGCATGCTATGTATACAGATGCATTCAAGTATATTTACTCCGTCACTGGGATTATAGCTTTGGTAATAACCCAGCTTTCCAACCCTACCACCAAAATCATTTTTGCTTGCGTCTCTAAATGCAATGGAAAGAGGCATAGCTGTTCATCTCTCTAATTTTTATCATGGTTTTGCAGGCTATGCTTTAATCACTCAGTATGATCCCAAACATTTCTGGGTTAGGAAAAGTAAAGTAAAATCATCCATTAGCGGCCTTTGCCAATGACATATTTTATGTAACATCCTCTCTGCCAAGTTTCTCTTTCAGACATTATGTAAGAGCTGGAATGCTTTGGTTGATCTTCCAAGTTAATAAATTAAATTAAGCAAATCCAAAATGTTAAATGTCATTGTCCCAGAGGAACTGGCACCATCACCGTGACAAGAGTTCTTTACTCCCACATTTATACCCTTTATTTATTAAGGTGCCCATCCATCTGTGTTACTAGGATCTAAGGATGAGCGGGCTCGGATTTCGTTTATCCGAGCCCACCCGAACAGTGCGGATCCGACGGGATCCGAACACTGTTCGGGTACTTCCGGCCGCCAAAGGAATCCAAAACGAGGCTATGACATCCAAGTCTCGCGTCGGATCTCGTGAGACTCGGATGTCATAAATGCCCCGCTCGTGGCCGCCATCTTCATTCTCCCTGTGGGTAGTGTAGAGGGAGATTGTTAAGAGATAGTGATGCTGTGCTCTGTCCTGCTGATTATTTTAGTAAAGTGTGCTCTGTCCTGCTGATTATTTTAGTACAGTGTGCTCTGTCCTGCTGATTATTTTAGTAAAGTGTGCTCTGTCCTGCTGATTATTTTAGTAAAGTGTGCTCTGTCCTGCTGATTATTTTAGTAAAGTGTGCTCTGTCCTGCTGATTATTTTAGTAAAGTGTGCTCTGTCCTGCTGATTATTTTAGTAGAATGTGCTCTGTCCTGCTGATTATTTTAGTAAAGTAGTGCTTTTCCTGCTGAGTCCAGTAGTACTTTGGCCAGTGCTCTGTTCTGCTGATTAGTTTAGTCAAGTGGTGCTCTGTCCTGCTGAGTCCAGTAGTACTTTGGCCAGTGCTCTGTCCTGCTGATTCCAGTGGTGCTTTGGCCAGTGTCTGTCCTGCTGAGTCCAGTGGTACTTTTGTCCTGTATTTTTTTCTGCTAAGTCCATAGTAATTTGATAATTATCCCAAAATCTTAAAAAAAAATAAAAAAAAAAATAACTTAAAAAAAAATATAAAAAAATAATTTAAAAATTATAAAAAATATTATAGAGCAGTATATTATTGCAGTCCCAAAAAATAGGTACTGCAATCTAGATTACTACGTTCACTGTTTCTGCAGTCCCAAAAAATAGGAACTGCAATCTATATTACTACGTTCACTGTTTCTGCAGTCCCAAAAAATAGGAACTGCAATCTATGTTACTACGTTCACTGTTTCAGCAGTCCAAAAAATAGGAACTGCAATCTATATTACTACGCTCACTGTTTCTGCAGTCCCAAAGTGTGTGTGGTTTAGGGGTACGCTCTCTTGTGCTGCATATAATGGAGTACAAAAATTCGGAGGATAAAGTAGGGAAAGATCAAGACCCACTTCCTCCTAATGCTGAAGCTGCTGCCACTAGTCATGACATAGACGATGAAATGCCATCAACGTCGTCTGCCAAGGGCGATGCCCAATCTTCAACACCTGTAGCTGAGAGGAAAAAGCTCAGTTTTCCTAAAAGACCCGCTGGCGGGGATGCTGAGAAAATCTGGTCCGGACTGAAGGACCTGCCAACCATTGCAGACATGTCTACTGTCGCTACATTGGATGCTGTCACAATTGAAAAAATGGTGGAGGATTATTTTGCTGACACCATCCAAATAGACATGTCAGACAGTCCATATTGTTACTGGCAGGAAAAAAAGGCAGTTTGTAAGCCCCTGTACAAACTGGCTCTATTTTACCTGAGTTGTCCCCCCTCCAGTGTGTACTCGGAAAGAGTTTTTAGTGCAGCGGGGAACCTGGTCAGTGAGCGGCGAAGGAGGTTGCTTCCGCAGAACGTTGAAAAAATGATGTTCATAAAAATGAATTATCAATTCCTCAATCAAGTACAGCACTGGCCTCCAGATACTACAGAGGGACCTGTGGTTGGGGAGTCCTGTCATCAGCGAAAACAAGAGGTAGTGACGCGCTAGAACTCCACCCTCTATATGCTGCAGAGGATGGAGGAGCAGAAAAAGGCCATTCAAGCCTACACAGCCACCTACGATGGGCCACGTGTTAGTGCCGCCCACTTGTGTCGCTTAGCTTAGACATCCAGCTACCTCGGTGCAACGTTTTGGACTAAAAACAATATTGTGAGGTGTGAGGTGTTCTGAATAGACTGGAAATTAGTGGAAATGATTGTTATTGAATGTTATTGAGGTTAATAATAGCGTAGGAGTGATAAAAAAAACCAAAAACTGGATTTTAGCACTTTTTATGCTTTTTTAAAAATAAATCAGAACCCAAAACCCTTAATCAGAACCAAAACCTTTCGTCAGGTGTTTTGGCAAAACAAATCAGAACCCAAAACCTCAGGCTAATTAGAACCCAAAACACTAAAAGTGGCCGGTGCACACCCCTACTAGGATCTACTAAACTTAGCATGGATGGGTGGCGATTATTTTGTTTTAATTTCAGATGTTAACCATCTCCTGACCACCTTCATACTTATTAAAAAGTCATGTCAGCAATTATATCTATCTTATATCTATGACCTGCTATTCTTTCCAGTGGATACCTTGTTACAGCAGTATAAGGGAATACCAGCTAGGCAGGGGGTTTATGGAACCACAATATACAGAGGTAGTTGTACTGGCACACATTTCCTAAATAAGCACAATCATATAAAAGAGAAATTTCAAAATATTGGTCCCTTGATACTATGGGGCTCAGGTAGAGTTGAACTGTGTATGCTTGCATCCATTTATAGACTCGGACACATCTTACTACTCTTTCCACTTAGAGAGGCAGAACGGTGGAGGGAAGGGTGGGCAAGTACCGTAAAGGTGTGTTCACATAATTGCAGCACATTCAGAAGGGGAAGCTGCTGCAGATATGAGGTCAGGAGGCGTATCTGTTGTGGGTGCTGGACCCCTGGTGCAGGATCCATGCTGATGATTATAATCATTAGCACGGACTTTGGCAGTCTTAAAAGAAATAAATATGTTTTATAAAATTTGGCATGCCTTCCCTCTCCCAAAAGTAATCTAAGTACCAGTGTTCATAGCTGAACTGGTTGTGGAAAGCACTGGGGGACGAACAGAGGGGTTCTGCAAAAGACGCAATCTGCACCAGGCTATGACAAGCCCGTCTGTCCATACTGTAATAGAGACACCCGAACCATGGGATAACCTTGTCATAATGTGACACAGACCCAACCTGTTCATCATGGGGCTAAATTGCTTTGGGAAGGTCCCTCCAAAAAAAAATACAGCGACCCCCAGGATAAAAACAGCCCTATGCTGAAAGCACTTGGGCTCTTTCCAACAACAGTGCCTGGAGGGTGTTGGAGTAATAAAGGGTTAAATTATAGAATTTTAGCATTTTTGTATGTGTTCCTACTGATCCCAGCAAGTACTGGCAGTCATAACCTGGTTGGATATGCTGGCCCTTGCACCACCCCCACATTTGTTGCAACTAGCCCAGTCTATGAGTGCTGTTGCTTAGGCTATATCACTTTGGTGGGAGAGACATGTCATTCTTTTTCTTTTTTTTTTTCTTTTAATTAAAATTCCAGTTAACATTATCAAGTTGATATGATATGCTTTAAACATAACTTTATGCAGCACATGTATCTTACATAGTATGCTCACGCCTGCTTACTGGACGTAAAATGTGTCCAGTTATACATGTGATCCTATTGGCCTGACTCATTAAGTGACATAAACGGCGATTGTGTGCGTATAATCCGTACAATTACCCTGTGGCAAGGAAAACAGCAACATTCAGTTAATCTCGAGCGCAAAGGACACTTATTGCAACTATTTCATGGATGGAACGGGGTGGGGATGGGGCACATGGACATAGTTAATGTACAGTAGGTGCATGCCAAGCTCGAGCACATCTCACAGGTACCTGTTTTTAAGCCATATCTCCTGCTTCAGCAACAGTACTAGTCTAAATGCCGATTACTAGTGAAGACGGCTGAGTATTTATGCTAGGCCGTGTGTTTGCAATCAGGAGCAACTCTAGAAATGTAGTTTATGTACAGTAGACATTCATAACATCCTAATAAATGTATTTCATGGAAAAAAACAAAAAACAAACTTAAATTTTTAATGTTTATCAATAATGCCTATATTAACAGGTGACATTAATTGAATAGTTTTTTTCCTGTACGTTCTTTTGTGAGCTTATATTCCACATAGGCATTGGACATATCCTGCAATGTCCTGTCTAGCAGATCAGAGCAGACCTAGCCCTGTATTCATCACCACATGTATCTTCACATCCGCTCCTTCTTGCATTCAAACGTCCGTATACCCAATTTACGTGCCTTTTTTAAAGAACGCACATTTTGTTCAGTATACGTCCCCTGTTTGTCAAAGTCTAGGTTTGATATTTCCATCCAGCTTTCTCAAGTGCTGAATGAGATGTGGAGCATTCTCCCAACATGTACAAACCTGAACGAATAAAAGCACCAAATAGGAATTAGCTGTCTTAGGGAAAAGACCAATATATGTCTAGAATTCTGTGATTTATTCTAGGGCTTTAAGTAAAATTTTCTATACAGTGTTAGGTATTGTGAACCCTGTAGTATCTATTCTCAGATGCTGAAGATATATTAGTTGTCCACTCACCAGATGATTTCTTTAAATCCACATGACATGATATGTGGAGAATAATTTTTTTCAGTACAATATAAAGCAAGGAACAGATGCTCTGGAGATGTAATAGGTTTCTGCTCACCAGATGACTTCTTTATATACAGTGTAAAGCAATGAATGAACAATAAATGTACAGTATTTTCTGCTCAGATGGCAAAAAAGTGCCCACTCGCCAGATGTACTGTTAAATGTTTTATTAAACTATCTAAATTAAGTACTTACAAAGTGAAAAATAAAAAGTGCATGCTGTTGTAGGTATTACCTACCTTATCGTGTTCATACCACAATCTTATCCTGACACCACTGGGATCTCTCCATGTATGGTTTAGTTGTTGGATGTCACTGGTGTATAGAATAAAACAAAAAAGAAAATGAATAATAGAGAGAAAACATAGGTAACAAACAAATCTGAAACAAAATCCGCTGATTTAGCGCAGGCTGCAAATTGGTGTCTCATACTTAAAATACAATTGTAAGTATACGCTGTAAGCATTTTATTTATGTGGCTGTATCAAACATACCTTAGTCATTATCAAATTGACGTGGTGGGATGCAGGGTAGTGTGTTAAAGTTAGTATGTCAGCTATAAGTTCCAGCAAGCCTTGGCAGCAATACAGTTTGGGCATACTGGTGTTTGTAAAATTAAAGTATGCCTGTGGCTGCCAAAGCATGCTGGTGCTTGTAGAACTGCAAGCACCAGCAGGCCCAGGCAGTCAGGGCATGCAGGAGCCAATAGTTCCACCCACTTAAGTAATACTTAATTATCACACAGACACCCTTAAAAAAAACTTTATTAGAAATAATTAGAAATTAATACACAATCCCTTGTTCCAATATTTATTAAACTTATGATTTTATTATTTCCTGTTGTAATCGAATCTGATAAGAAAAAAAATCCCTGTTTAACAAATCCATACCCTGCGCCTATTGGAGCTGCGATGGAAATGAAAAACAGCCTGTCCGTTACTAGCCAATCAGAGTGAAAAAAAAACACTCTTATTTGCTAGTTGCATATAGACCCTCATAGGCTATTAATGAATTGCATTTATCAATGAAGTGGCCACTTTATTACATACACCTTTCTAGTACTGGGTAGGACCCTGCCTTTGCCCAAAGAATAGCCTGAATTATTTGTAGCATGAATTCAAGAATGTGCTGGAAACATTCATTAGAGATTCTGGTCTTGTTAGCTTCACATTCATGCCATGAGTCTCCTGTTCCACCAAATCCCAAAGGTGCTCTATTGGATCGAGATCTGTTGACTGTGGAGGCCATTGCAGTACACCGAACTCATTTCCATGCTCATGGAACCAGTTTAAAATGACGTGTGACATGGTGCGTTATCCTGCTGGAAGTAGTCATTAGCAGATGGGTAGATTGTGGCCATAATGGTTTGCAAATGACAAGAAACAACACTTAGGCTGGCTGTGGCATATAAACAATTCTCATTTGATATTAGGGGGCCTAATGTGTGGCAAGAAACTATTACCCACATCATTACACCACCATCCTGCACAGTTGACACAGGGCAGGGTAAATCCATGGATTTATGTTGTTTGCACAAAATTGTATTCTTACCATCTGCACATTGACACTGAAATCAAGATTTGACAAACCAGGCCATGTTTTTCCAATCTTCAACGGTGCACTTTTGGTGAGCCTGTAGCCTCAGTTTTCTATTCTTAGCTTACAGGAGTGAATCCCAATGTGGTCTTCCGCTGCTGTAGCCCATACACTTCAAGATTTGACATCTGGGCATTCAGAGACGATCTTCAGCATATGACCATTGGAACACATGGTTATTTGAGTTACTTTCTCTTTCCTGTAAGCTTTAAACAGTCTGGCTATTCTCCACTGACATCTCTCATTAACAAGGTGTCTTCGCCCACAGAACTGTCGCACATTGGATGTTTTTTCTTGTGCATGAAAATATCAGGAAATCAGCAGTTTCCGAGATACACAAACCACACTGTCTGGCACTAACAATCATTCCACGGTCAAAGTCACTAATATCACATTTCGTTACCATTCTGGTTTTTGGTCTGAATAACAACTGAACCTCTTGACCATCAGCAGCAGCAGCTATTTATATGTCTGCATGCTTTTAAGCACTAAGTTGCTGCCACATGATTGACTGATTAGATATTTACATTAATGAGCAGGTTTACAGGTGTATACCCAGACGAAGCAGTAGCAAAATATATGTCAATAGCATTGTATGACGCTAGTTAAGAAATCTGTTTAATGGGAATAATAATCATGATCTTAGCAAGGAATTGAATGCTGCAATAACATGACAATTTTGATAATATAAATGCTGTGACTATGCAAAATACAATATCACTGAAAAATGACACAGAATCACTCTTCTGAATGATGATGGTAATAGAATCGTATCACATTAAAGTAACCTTGAATGACCACCCGAGGAATGATAGGAGGCAGTATTAATCCTTAAATTAAACTGATCCTAATGCTAACTCTGTAAATAGGCTAAATATAGCCTTATAAATGTTAGTATGGATTACATTAACAGAATACCGCAAACAATTAAAACTCTTATCATATAAAACGTAGTGCAGCTCAGAGATCACACAGGATTGTTTCTTTGAGTAACATAGAAATCATGACATGCTGAATGAATACATTTTAATGAACAACTAGACTAATGACATGAGACAGTGTGAACTTATGAACTAAATGCTGCTAGTATCAGAGCCGTGATTGTATAAATTGCTATGTCACTTAACTGAGGCATAAAATCATTTTTCTAGCAGTGTAGACAGCATAATTACACCAATTAAAAAAAAATGGTCAGTGAACCATTATGGTAGCAAGCAAGTTTATTCTAAGAATACTAATACAAATAGCAAGGAATATATAGATATGCAGAGGATCTGGTATTCAAGGACAGATATGTAATACTGATAAACCAGCAGGGCTATTTTCCTCTACATGCTGCAACCACCATAATTACGCAAAACAATTTTTTTAAAAAAACTGATCCCTACACCATCACTTATCTGATGATGAACATACAACCAAGGAAAATAAGGCTAGAAGCATAATGTGACACACGTGAATCTGATAAAATCCTAAAACAAATTATAACAGTGAAGGATAACAAACCATAAAAGTAGATTCAATAACATGGATAATTATAACAAATCATCATCATCATCATCATCAGCTATTTATATAGTGTCACTAACTCCACAGGATTGTATAGAGAATTTACTCACATCAGTACCTGCCCCATTGGAGCTTACAGTCTAAATTCCCTAACACACACAGACAGACCGAGAGAGACTAAGGTCAATTTGATAGCAGCCAATTAACCTACTAGTATGTTTTTGGTGTGGGGGAAAACCGGAGCACCCGGAGGCAACCCACGCAAACACAGGGAGAACATACAACCTCCACACAGATAAGGCTATGGTCGGAAATCGAGCCCAGCGCTGTGAGGCAGAAGTGCTAACCACTAAGCCACCATGCTGTCCATGACAAAAAGCAAACTTATAATAATTTAAAAAATAGCCTGGTATATTTAGGTCAGAAACATAAGAGAGACAAGCCCTCACGAGAGAAGGAGTGATACATATTATAAAGAAGTGCATGTAGGTGACATCATTTAATATTATAAATTATAATAGACCTAAGGCACAGCAAATAGATCAAACCCATTGACAGACTTCTAAAGATTGTAAATTAACAATCTTTTAAATTCACTTTTTCATTTTTTTCTCACTTTCTCAATATATTATTTTACAATTTTGTTATAAAAGATATTTAGTTTGAATTATTGTAGATATGTTAAAATAAAGAACTATACATTTTAATTGATTAGTGTGAACCCACTGAGAGTGCCCCCATCAAAGAGGCTTTTCTTTTCCTTCTCTGTTTTGTACATAACACAAATTAAGTTATTTTACTTCTTAGTGATTTTGGACGATTTTACTCGGGTCAGGGAAATTGACGTTTGATGTTTTTGTCTTTAGTAGATTAGGCAAATTGTCATGTAATTCATTAGAGAATATTTGTCAAATATTTACTATATCTTCCCCCTAAGGGACTTAATATGACTATTAAGTGAACAATTAATTCCAGCCATGCACCTAGACCTCATTAAATTAAATGTTACTCATTTTAAATAATGTTCCTTAAATTAAAGCTAAAACAGTTCTTTTCCCCTACTTTTTACCATGAAATCTAGAAAAGGAACTTCATGATGACGCTGTTAGGGCTCACGGTTACCAGGATAAACTTTATGCGCTCACAGGTACTTAGATGCCCCCAGGTGTTTAGCTATATTGTAGTAAAAGGTTATCCTTAGCAGCTGTAGCGCAGCTGAAAATAAGAGGCAGTAAACAGGATGACAAAAAGGAAAACAGAGTTGCGCAGAAGTACCTAATAGGAATTTAATAATAAAATCTCAGAAAACTACAAGATACATGTATCACATACAAAAAGCCACATAATTGTGGTATGACATAAACTGTGTATACACTAGCTCTTCTAAAATAAAATAAAATAAAGATTTGGATAAATCTCAATTAAGAACAGATCACATGACCTCATAAACATGTATATGCATACATATATTGTGATGTAACCCAATGTACCTATCTATCACCAGCTGGTAAATATACTTGGGATATCCAAATCTTTAGATCCTGCAGGATATGAAGAAAGCAGAGAAATTCTCTCTTCAGATGGTTAAATAAAAATAAAATTAAACTATTACACGTACATGCGGAATTTTTCTTTTTGGAGTTTTGATCTTCAAAAAACTGTCCTTATAAGGATCGAATATAGATGATATCCAGTAAGTAAACAAAAAAAGGGGATAATTGGATATTATTGGTAATCAACAAAATGAAGTCTCTTGCCGTAGTCATGACTAGAATACAATTGTGATCCTGTATGCAGAACCACACTGTGTGTGTAAAACATCCAACAGAGGCACAGCTTCTTAGCGCTTCAGCAGCTATTAGAAATCAAATACCACATACCTCCGGGAATAGCAACATTTCCGTGATTGTGGATCAAATATAGATGATATCCAGTAGACAGACAGATGATGGTAATTAAATAGTGTGGGTTATCAATGAGATAAAGTCTCTTGCCGCAGCCGCGGCTGGAATACAATTACAATCCTGTATGCAGAACCATACTCTGTATGTAAAACATCCAACAGAGGTGCAGCTTCTTACCACTTCAGCGGCTATATGAAATCAAATGACCACATACCTCTGGGGATCAGGATCAGCTGATGACGAGTGCCTGTCAGCAATAGCAAAGGTAAGAACACCTTACCAAAGAGCGGGTCCAGATAAAAAGCAGCAGTTCCTTTGGTGCGCACCAAATCCGGGTCCGGACACGCAACATGCGTGTGAATAGTTGGCCCCACTAATGATAAAGTTTCAGGCTCGATAATAGCATTCAGATTACTCGGGCACTCAGAATGTGACAGGCAACATAAAACAAGGCGACGCGTTTCGCCTGATAGACAGACTTTTTCAAGCAGTATTAACCCATCTGGATAGTTGCCCTTTTTAAAGGGAGTATTCCTTCATCTAATTACGATTCAGATCTTTAGAGTCTTAAAGGTACAGATGTCCTTTATTGCACTTAAGAAGAATACATAAGATTATCCTATCTTTTCATACATATAAATGAATTCGTACTCATACTAATGAATACACAAAAGAGGAAAGTGTGCATAGCTCCAAGTATATATAAGAGCATGTGGAATCATAGGATCCTCAAAATAGAATTCCTAATAATATACATACACACTTTTTGAATCCGTGTGAACCAAAACAAAAAATAAACATGTATGTGCGTGTATATATAGCCCAAATCAGGTGCATATGCAACTAACATACACGCAAATGCAATAAAATAATACAAAATTATAAGAATGAAAATAAAAATAAAAATAATAATATAAATAAAAATAAATATAAATTAAAGCTAAAACAGTTCTTTTCCCCTACTCTTTACCATGAAATCTAAAAAAGGAACTTCATGATGATGCTGTTAGGGCTCACGGTTACCAGGATAAACCTTATGCGTTCACAGGTACATAGATGCCCCCAGTTGTTTAGCTCTATCGTAGTAAAAGGTTATCCTTAGCAGCTGTAGCGCAGCTGAAAATAAGAGGCAGTAAACAGGATGACAGCAGGTAGTCAGAAGTAAGCCAACGTCAGGGGTCGGTAGCAGTGTCAGAAACAGGCTAAGGGTCAGGGCTGGCAGCAAGCAGGAATATCCAAATAACAATCCAGAGGTCAGGGCAATCAGCATACCATTGGAGTCCGAAAACAGGCCAAGGGTCATACACAGAGTTCAATCAGAAGTCAGAGGACTAAACAAACAGGTCAGCAATCCACAGCACATAAAGCTATAACTATTTAAGGCAGGGTGGCTAAGCTCTACCTGCCTTAAATACTTGAACTGGTCAATCACAGTGTGGCAGGGAGATTAGCCCCAGGAGGCTAATAATGAATAATGATTAGTCTAATTACCTTAATACGCGCACAGCTGCCTCCTAATGCCGGGGCACAGTGTTTTGCAGAGAGCGCCCTGGCAATTTTCATAGTGATGGCCGGGATGAGGGAGGAAGTAGTGACATCCTGACTGTTGCCGTGACAGCCGGGACGCCAGCAGAGGAAGTGAGCCTCAGGACCGCCGCAGCTCGTGACAGATGCACAACAATTTGTCAAGGTAAAATTATCTATTCAATACCATTAGTGATGAAGGGTGTACAGTTGTAAATAAACCAGCATTACTGTAGGCTGGATTTCCAGATTTTGAAGAATATTATTCTGGTCCTGTAAGGGACTATATCTGTCCTGACTCCCAGATCTAGCAAAATAAAAATATTAATATAATATTTGCACTGACTCTTAGTTGGTCAGCAGACAGAATAAGAGCAAAGCTTTTTTTATTATTATTATTATTATTATTATTATTATTATTATAGTAGATTTGTGAGGCACCACAGTGCTCCGCAGAGACGTACAGTAGGGAAAACAGAACATACATAAAACAGGGACATACAAGATAGACAAAATAAATGCAGACATGAAAACAAATGGTAGGGATGACCCTTTTCATGATAGAGCTTATATTCTAAGTGGAAGAGGGCACAGCTGAAATAAGAGGAGCGAGTGTGGTTCAGAGTGGAGATTGGGACTGTTGTGAGGGTGCACTAGTGTGAATAGTATCATTGTGGATAAGGTAAGCTCACTTCCATTCATGTGCCAAATTGCCTAGCAAGCTGATTAAATGAAGAGTACACTTAAGTGTCCCCTGAAACTAGTTGCATGGTGACTCCTTTGAACAGTAAATAAACATAAGGAAAAAAGAGGCAGTTTGTTTGGCAAAGAGAGTAATACATGTCTATATACGATATACATACAGACATATTATTATCAATATATTCATTTTATAATTACTTATCAAATGTAAAATGTAACCTATATTCATATTTGTTTAAACTCAGTTTAATTGTTTTGAATTATTACTTAATTTACAATGAATTTCTATATAAATAATGTCAATGATTTCTTGTAAGCAATGTTAAGGGTTCTTCCAGTAAGGGTCAGTCAGGAGGTGGATGTTTTTGTTGTTGCTGGATTTTGGCCAGACAATGTACAACTGTCTACGTGAGAAGCATGAGTTACTCAGATTCAGACCACATTGAGGGATTACCTCTGAGTCTTGTTGATGGGTTTGATAAAACATAACTTGATTGGAAGCTGTTGGTGTTCATAGGGCTAGACGCTATACATGAGTGGTATGCGTGATATGAAGACATATTGCCCCTTGTCACAACATGTTAGTATGGTGGCATGTATGACATGGGTTTCTTTGTAGACAATGATGTTCTACAGCAAAATAATATAGGCTCCAATCTTTTGCGTCAGTGTATGTGGAGACATCCTGGAGGGATAAGAGAGTTGGGGAGTTCTGTGGAGTAGTTAACTAAATTCATAATTCACTCTGTTGTTCACTGAGTCACATGTCCTCTCCTGGTTGGGAAAATAGCATAACAGGTACTTGTTGATGGCCAAAGAGGTGTCATTCTTTTTTAAAAACTTTACGTTACTTATTGAGATTTAATGGTATTGTAAAAGTATACATTTTGACTTTATTCTCATAAAACATTTAGGTTAAAATAAACTTACCTTAGTGTGTGAGATATCATATCAGCAGTCACAGCAATAAATAATCTGTGTTTGTATGCATGTGTATGATATACAGATCAGACTCAGCAACTAACTGCTCTCTACAAAGCAGTGACTTACATACTAAAGCTGAGTGACATCACAAAGGCTGTTTATGATGTAAGTCGGTCACATGAATGGCCAAACCAGCTGGTACACCTGCCTGCAGTTTACAACTGAATATAAGGATTCACGTGCTTCTTACAGGGAAACAATGAATGCTCTGTAAACTCAAACCTAGGCTCCAATTAAAGTGTTTTGGATATTTCCTGTTAACTGTGTCCAAAGATTAACAGTGGGTCAAATTTCAACTCTCTAGGTCTTCTGTAAGTGGATTAACCATTTTAGATACACATACATACATACACTCTATTATATACACCAATCAGCCACAACATTAAAACCACCTCCCTAATATTGTGTAGGTTCCCCTCATGCCACCAAAACAGCACTGTACCGTCGAGGTATGGACTCCATAAGACCTCTAAAGGTGTCCTGTGGTATCTGGCACCAAGAGCAGCTGATCTTTTAAGTCCTGTGATTTGCGTGGTGGGGCCACCAAGACTCGGATGCTCAACTGGATTGAGATCTGGGGAATTTAGAGGCCAAGTCAACACCTTGAACTCTTTATCATGTTCCTCAAACCATTCCTTAACAAATTTTGCAGTGTGACAGGGCACACTATCCTGTAGAAAGAGGCCACTGCAACAATGTTTATGTAGGTGGTACGTGTCATTGTAACTTCCACATGAATGCCAAGACCCAAGGTTTCCCAGCAGAACATTGCCCTGAGCATCACAATGCCTCTGCCAGCTTCCCTTGTTCCCATAGTGCATCCTGGTGCCATCTCTTCCCCAGGTAAACGATGCACACACACCCATCCGTCCACATGATGTAAAAGAAAACGTGATTCATCAGACCAGACCACCTTCTTCCATTGCTCTATGGTCCAATACTGGCACTCACATGCCCATTGTAGGCGCTTTTGGCGGTGGACAGGGGTCAGGTTGGGCACTCTGACTGGTCTGTGGTTACGCAGCCCCATACACAGCAAGCTGCGATGCACTGTGTGTTTTGACACCTTTCTATCATAACCAGCATTAACTTTTTCAGCAATTTGTGCTACAGTAGCTCTTCTGTGGGATTGGACCAGACTGACTAGCCTTTAGTCCCCATATGCATCAATGACCCTTGAGTGCCCATAACTCCGTCCGCTTTTGGTGGGTACTAACCTCTGTATACCGGGAACACCCCACAAGAGCTCCCAATTTGGCCTTTGTCAAAGTCGCTCAGATCCTTGCACTTGCCCATTTTCCTGCTTCCAACACATCAACTTCAAGAACTGACTGTTCACTTGCTGCCTAATATATCCCACCCCTTGACAGGTGCCATTGTAACAAGATAATGAATGTTATTCACATCACTATGGTTAGTGATTTTAATGTTGTGGCTGATAGGTGTATGTATATGTTTGTGTTTTTGAGTATATAAAGATGTGTGGTAACATAACAGCTGTGTAAATACTGTATACCTTATATATTCAGTATGTATAATGTGCATACAATACATTTTATCCCATGTGAGAAATAAATAGAAAGATTCCAATTATTCAGAATATTTTACTTGATTATTTCTTTCCATTAACTGTCTCACAACCCAGTGGCTAATGGTACGCTTAGTGTTTATTGTACCCAGTTATTTAGTGTACCTATGTAGCAGGGAACCATAGAATGCCATAGCACAGAGCCACATTGAAATGTAAGCATATATTTGCTTATATAATATATAGAAATTAAGTATAATATAATGGGCAATCTTAAGTATTAAGCTATATGAAATGCTGGCATGCAAGCCATCAGAGCACTTCCTAAATTTGAGACCTAGGGGTTTTAATTCAAGCAATCTGATGTGTGGTCTCGCCTTTAGTAAAATGTCTGGTTCACAAACCGCACTTTAAATAGCATGAAAATCTGTTTTGTAAATTTCCCCAAGTTCTTCCTTGCCCTTCTCAATGATCTATTAACCCAATATGCAAGATGCTAAACCTAACCACTCAGCGGACAGCGAACTGGTATTCATGGTGTAGCACAGATATATGCCAGGAATAGCAATGCAGTGATGCCCAAATAATTTCTAGTAGTAGGGGAAGACAACTGATTATTTTGCAGTTGCAATATGAAAAATGCCTCAGAGAGTGAATAACTTTTATAGCAACTGTACATCTCACAATTGAAATTCAGAATTTCTAAAATTGACAATTTCAAACCTTTGGTATACAGGACCGTACATGAGCTAGATCTGTTGTGCTTAAAGTCACTTATGACCGTAAGGACTACTGATATGGCACACAAATATGTATTTATAGCCTTTGTAATGAATTTCATTTTCATAACTTATTGTGTTGTAGTTTTTATACAGTGGTTTTATTAGGAGCACAAACATATAAGGCAATGATCATAAAGGAAATAATTCATTTTTATGGTTGAAATTTAAATCTTTAGCTGGCTTTAATGTTGTCTCTCATAAACTGCAGCCAAAGAAAAAACTATAATTTAAATCCTAAACTGTCATCAGGACTGTTAATTTAGCTGAGCAACTGAAGGACAACTTTCTCCGAGCTCTGTTTTTGGCATTAGGATGCAAATGTAACATGCTAATACTAAGAGTTGTGATTTATTTGCATGGCTTTCAGATATGCTACAGTCAACAGACACATTTGTTAACTGCTAAAAGGTAAAGAAAAAGACTCAAAGGTGGGAAATACTTCATAGGAAAGTGTGGCTACTGTGTCATGCACTTGATCCATTAAACAAAACAACTACTTCTTTGATCAAATAGTTGTTGAGTTTATCAATAACAGTGACGAAATTAGGAACTTAAATGGTAGTTTTCTCATGAATGAATGAACTGTGTGGAAAAAGGCTCACATAATATACATTGTGGTCTCATATTTAAATAGATATATAGGTACATGTAATAAAAAAGCTATCATTTAATAGAACGTAGATACATTATAGCTCAAATCTGATAGTTATCATCTGGTTGCTATGGGCAACACATCCATTTTTTGATACATTTACCTTCCATGTTTCCTATAAGCAACACCTCCACTTGTCCTTTTTAGAAGGTGTGATACATTCACCCCATGGTATTCTTAGCTGTAAAGCTCCTATGTACTGTAATATTTACTACTTTAATGCATGGCACACTTGCATAATTAACTAATATTTAGCTTTTTAACAAACTTTATTAATCTTATAGTATTATATCTTATACAGTAGCACATGGTTGAACTATGAGTGAGGTGAGGTATGGCTGAGAACCCCACAAAATTGACACCATTCGACTAGTCGTGACAAAAATTTGGACATTTCACCTATATTCTCCTGCACTCCTCAATCCACCCTGAGTTCATTCTCCCCTGTAACTAAAGACAACATTTCTGCATTCACCTCATCATCCTATTTTGTCCACTCTTTTGCCTCCAAACTACTTGAATGACTTATGTACAACCGTCTATCTTACTTTCTCTCTTCTCATCCCATATTAGATTCTCTGTAGTCAGGCTTCCGCCCCCAACATTTTACTGAGACTGCACTCACAAAAATGATCAATGATCTACAGCAAAGTCTAAGGGTAATTTCTCCATACTCATCCTCCTGGACCTCTCTGCTGTTTGTGACTGTTGATCACCCTCTTGTCTGCACATCCTTTACTCTATTGGCCTTTGTGACACAGTTATTTCCTGGTTCAAGTCCTTCCTATCAAATCACTCTTTTGGTGTCTGTACATCTGGCACATCCTCTACTCCCACTATCTATTGAGGTTACACAAGGCTGTGTACTCTGTCCTCTACTTTTTCTATGAAATCCCCTATATTAAAATGGGGCATTTTTTACCAAATGGAAACAAACTGAACATTTCTGAAAAACGTCACCCTTCAAAGGTACTCCACTGTCACAAAAGCTTTCTAACAAAACAAACCCCTAGTTACAAACACCCTGTACACTGAGTTACGCTCTCCTAAAAAAATAGAAAAACTGACTTTTTGCAACACATGAAGTGGAAAAAAGTCAAGATTTTCAAATTTAGACTAATCCAAACTTGTCAATTTCTATTCTGAAAGTTGACATGCAGCACCCAAAGGTGGTTCTCCATTCACATGCCATTTCAGCTGAATAGCTCTAATACTATTAAGTTGTTAGCCCATCAAACACCCTGCCCCCCTCTCACAAAATTACTGTGCCGTTATAATATGCTGTGGAGGAATATTACAAACTATTCACTATCTGATTAAAACAAGCCAAATTGACATAGATTACTTACACACTTGAGAACATAGCTGCAGAGAACTGGAACTTTGTTTATGCAGATGTACATCATCATCATCATCATCAGTTATTTATATAGCGCCACTAATTCCGCAGCGCTGTACAGAGAACTCATTCACATCAGTCCCTGCCCTATTGGAGCTTACAGTCTAAATTCCCTAACAAACACACACACAAATGGTCTGATATTATAATTATATATTATATAATATTATTATATTAATTATGTATATCTGATATACATGTAATCTGATGCACTATTTAGGTGTTTAATAATGTATTGATTTTTACAGTACATTTTTATATTTTAATTGATCCACACATATATTTTTTATTATTTGCTAAAGGAAGATGTGTATCCAGAAAATTTTGGTATTAAAGAATTTTCACCATGGGGACATGAGGTTTGAAATATTCACAATAAAGTAGGGGGTCTATTGATTATTATAATTCAACAGTGTGATTCAAAATGACAAACATCACATGTATCGATGCGATACCGCACATTGACATTTATAAATGTCAAGAAGGAAATAGGGGGATTGTGCTCCTCACAGAACGAGACAATAAAAATAGACATGTGCTGCTTTGTTCAGTTCCTTGTCCCATGTTCTGTACAAACAATGATCAAATCAAATCAAATCTGATTTCCATTTGTACAAAGCATTAGCTCTCGAATGCTATTGGTTTGTCACAGGAAATCCTAGATGTCACCATATGACATCACTAGGGAGTTTCTCCAGATGGCTAGAAGTTCAATGTTCGGTAAGAAGGGGTCACTCTCAGCTGGACAATATGCTGTTCAATTTCGAAATCTAGCTTCTGAATTAAAATGGAACAACGAGACCTTGGTGGCCACCTTCTGGCAAGGACTTTCAGACCAGATTAAGGATGCCTTAGCTCATGATTTCCCTCCTAATCTGGACGATCTAATATCTCTTAGTATTAAAGTAGATATTCGTCAGTAGGAATGCTCCCTGGAGAGGGACCAGAGCCAACTTCTTTCCTGACCTCTTGACTCCTCGTTTCCAGTCTCCGGTTGAGGAACCGATGCAGATTGGACGCTCCCGTCGTTCCCACACTCATTCCTTCCCTCAAGAATGCCAACTTTTTGATGCCAGTCACCCTCAATTCTTCGGACGGTTCCCTTGTTTGTTCCGCCTTTGTGGATTCTGGATCTTCGGGGAACTTCATGTCCGCCTCTCTCGTGGCTAGACTCCATATTCCGTTTCATCCGTTGCCACAACCACTGGTATTGACCGCAGTGGGTGGCAATCACATCAGCAACGGTTCCATCACCTGCATCACCAATCCAGTTCAATAGCAGGTAGGAGTTCTTCATCACGACTGGATTAAGTTTCTGATGATTCCATAATCCATGAATTCTATTATCTTGGGTTTACCTTGGCTGAGAACGCATTCTCCTCAATTTGATTGGCACCATGCCCAGGTCACCTTCTGGGGTCCTTGCTGTTTCCAAGACTGTCTTTCCAAGATTCCTAGTCCAGTGATTCAGGTGCCCTGGCTTTTGCTTTCTTCCCAATTGACGCTCCCTGAACCATACTTGGATTTACTCAATGTATTTAGCAAGTTGGTCTCCAAGAGACTGCCTCAACATCCTGTGACGGTGATGAGTGACCACAAGAATTTAACTTATCTGCAAGAAGCACAATGTCTCAATACCTGTCAGGCCCGCTGGTCACTTTTTTTTCCAGGTTTCAGTTAATTCTTACTTACTGTACTGGTTCCAAAAACTTCAGAGCAGATGCCTTATCCAGATCCTACGTTAATTCCGACTCCCTAGTGCATCTGGATTGTAAGCCCATCCTCAGTTCCGTTCAAGTTGTGGCTCTAGCCAACTCTTCTGTGAAGTCTCCTCCTCCTGGACCTTCTATTGTGAGCCCTCATCTCCGCTCCAAATTGTTAAGTTGGGCTCACGATTCCAAATTTGCTGGTCAGCCAGGCACAAGAAGATGGTGTCTTTCCGCTCCAGATATTATTGGTATTATTGGTGACCTTCTATGGGTTCGGATGTCCACAAGTATGTACAGGCGTGCAGCACTTGTGCACATCACAAGGTTCCCAGGATATGCCCTCCTGGTCTTCTCCTCCCTCTTCCGATTCCAGATTGCCCCTGGATTAGTGTCACCATGGACTTTATTACAGATTTACCCCAAAGTCATGGTCACAACACTATCTGGGTTGTTGTAGATAGATTTTCCAAAATGGCTCATTTTACTCCCTGTAAAGGTTTACTGTCGGCTTCTGAACTAGCACAATTATTTCTGAGAAACATCTCCATGGCTGCCCACACAAAATAATTTCTGATCGTGGAGTTCAATTTGTGGCAAGATTTTGGAGAGCCTTCTGTGGGAACCTTGAAGTTAAGCTCAAGTTCTCCTCTGGGTATCACCCTCAAACAAATGGGCAGACTGAACTGGTTAATTAGGATTTGGAGTGTTTTCTGCAATGTTTTTCTTCTGAGCATCAATCTTCTTGGAGTGACCTTCTCTATTGAGCGGAATTTGCGCATAATAACTTAGTACACTCTTCTACAAAGTTTTCCCCATTCTTTACGGTCTATGGTCAGCATCCTACCTCCCTGCAAGAGGTTCCTGTCTCATCTGTTCCTGCTGCAGATTCAATAACACATGATCTTTCACAAATCTGGTCCCTCACTCAAGCAAGACTTTCGGAGTCCTCTTCACGTAACATAATTTTCCTGTTCTAAAGGTTGGAGATCAGGTATGGTTATCCACTTGCAACCTTAGACTTTGTGTCCCATGGCTCCATGCTTCATTGGCTTCATTGGTTTCTCAAGTTAATAATCCTGTCTCTTACAAACTTTCCTTACCACCTTCCCTTAAGATCCATAACTCCTTCCACATCTCCTTACTAAAACCTTTGATCATTAACAAGTTCTTAAGGAACCAGTCACTTCTCCCCCTATTAAAACTTCAATTGGAGATGAATATGAAGTGGAGCGAATCCTGGAGGTCCGCTCTTTACATGTCAGGATCCAGTTCCTCGTACATTGGAAAGGCTTTGGTCCAGAGGAGAGGTCTTGGGTTGATGAAGTTGATCTCTATGCTCCTCGCCTCCTTACTGAATTTCTGGATAAGACCAATCCTTCTTTAGGGGAAGGGGTACTGTCAAGCACCATCCCCGCTGTCTCCACGTAAAGCGGGAACGTTCGCTTGGTACTTTCGTCTAGAAGCGTCCTGCTGCCAGGCAACAGGCATGCAGCGCCCCTGGCCGTCCTTGCGCCATCGGGCGCATGCGCATTGAAACGTCCCGTTGTTAGGAAATGGGACGCTTCCCTGTCCCCTCTCTTCTCCTCCTCCTATCGTAGGGTGGCGTCCTCTATTTAGACCTGGCTCTGGCACCATTAGGGTGCTAGAGTATCAGGTCATCTGTTATTCAGCTATTTGTATTCCTGCTCCTGTATTTGGTTCTGACCCGGCTTCTCGGACTTCCCTTCTGGATTGTGATTCTGTTCCTGTTGTGACCCTGGCTAGTTTGACTATTCTTCTGGATTCCGCTTCTTGTCCTCCCGGATTGACCCTTGTCTGTCTAACTTCTCTGTGAATCTTCCGTTGGTACCGCCTGTATTCGTTTGGCTTCTGACCCGGGCCGTTCTGACCAATCTCTATCGCTACACTGGTAGCTGTTCTAGAGGACCGCAATCTGCGTACCCTGTGCAGCGAAGACGAAACCTCCTTGTGGGGGTCCCTGGTGAACACCAGGGGTCAGTTAGACTCAACATCTCCTGGTTCAGTGGCGCTAATACTGTTTAGTGGTTTCCCTACTTTGAGTCCTGCCTCCCCGAAGCCTGACACCCTTGCCTCTTTTACCATCTCAAGAGGTGCCATGGCATGACCTGGCAGCAGATGTTGAACAGCAAACAGTGGCTTCTTGATACCACATTGTGGATCATGGGCTAATGCTTTCCCTTAAGTAATGCTATAGTGGGTAATTCCTGTTTTCGTGTTTGCTTCTTGATCTCCAGACACCCTTGGACCGTCTTGCCCAATTTATAGACAGCCATATAGTCAGGTAGAAGGAAAACAGTGGGACAGTTATCAGCGTGTTTTAGTTTGGGTCAATTGAAAATTTGAGGAGAGGGTAAATTAAATTGAGTAATCCCTGTTAAACTGTAATTTTTAATAAATCGATATGATTTTACCTTTAATCGTCATTTCATTGTATTTTACCATGACATTATCTGCCCTTAATAAATAGGATAAAAACAAGCTTCAATGGATATAGACAGATAGGGTGGGTTGCGCTACCTCTAAATGTGTGGAGCAGCCAAAAACTAACCTGAAGGTGTACAGGAGGGAATCCCTACCCTCCCAAGGGGAAACTAGGTTTGGAATAAATATCAAGTTCTGGGCGCTCAGAACCTGATATTTATTCCAAACCTAAAAACAAGCTTCCTATATTGGATAAATTACCTTTCATTCAGAGAGTTTGTCTCTGTGTTTAAACTTGATACTTTGAATGTTAATAAATGGTTTCATTTATAACGCGTGATACAAATTTATATGTAAAAAGACTAGGATTGCACATATAGTTAGTAAAACACAACCTTTTGTTGTATTCATAAGTCATACATAAACACCTAGGTGTGGAAAGTAATTCCTAACTGGGAACCAACTCCTGATTAACATTCTCAGTTAGACTGCAATCAATGTTCAATAACTTAATAATGATATATTATTATTATTATTATTATTATTATTTATTTGTTAGGCGCCACAAGGTATCCGCAGCGCCGCACACAGTACTAACAGTAGACTATACAGGGTGAAACCATACAGAACAATGAACAAAAACTACCAATACTTCAGAAACTCCGGCCAGTCATATGCAGAAAAGACGGAGCGGAAGAACAGGTATGGAGACAGGAGGGGAGGGGGCCCTGCTCATACGAGCTTACATCCTAAGGGAGGGTAAACAGACCAGGCACAAGAGGAGCCAGTTGAGGCAAGAGGAGAAAAGGGAGTACGAGCTAAAGGGAGGAGTTGGGGGTTAAGTAGATGGTTGGTAGGCTTTGAGGACGAGGTGAGTTTTGAGTGCACGTTTGAAGGAGCACAGAGTAGGAGAGAGACAGATGGAACGAGGGAGGTCATTCCAGAGAAGGGGGGCTGCACGGGAAAAGTCTTGGATTCTGGAGTGGGAAGAGGTGATAAGAGTGAAGGAGAGGCGGCGGTCGTTGGCCGAGCGCAGGGAGCGGGCAGGAGTGTGAACGGAGAGGAGTTTAGGGATATAAGGGGCAGTAGAGTTGGAGAGAGCCTTGTAAGTGGTGGTGAGGAGTTTGAAAAGGATTCTGTAGGGGAAGGGGAGCCAGTGTAAGGCAAGGCAGAGAGGGGAGGCAGAGGAGGAGCGGCGTGAGAGGAAGATGAGTGTTGCGGCCGCATTGAGTATAGAGCAGAGGGGGGAGAGACGAGAGTGGGGGGAGGCCAGTGAGGAAGAGGTTACAATAATCGAGGCGGGAGATGATGAGTGCGTGGATGATAGTTTTGGTGGCATCCTGAGAGAGAAAAGGACGGATGCGGTTCTTTTTTTACACTGTAATTTAAAGTTGACTTAGGACATGTCCAAACTATAATTCTATCCCTACATTTTAAATTTACCGCCCCCTCCAATGCAACATGGTTTTGCCCAGATGCAAAGTTACTTTTTTTTATGCTTTGCTTTCCTTAATGATTCAGGCCCTATGAGAGCAGTAAAAACACACTGGGCCTGAGTCATTAAGGAGAGCAAAGCATGAAAAAGGAGTAACATTGTACCTGGGCAAAACTATGTTTCGTTGGAAGGGGAGGTAAATTTAAAATGTACTGAGAGCAGTAAAAACACACTGGGTCTAAGTCATTAAGGAGAGCAAGGCAAAAAAAGAGTAAATGTTCTCCAGGGCAAAACCATGTTGCAATACAAGGGGTGCAAATTAGTCTATTATTTTGCACATAAAGAAAATACTCGCTTTTATTGTCATGTGGCACACAAATACTTGATAAGTTTATTTTTACAATGAAATGTAAAGTTGATCCAGGACATGCCCTACTCCAACTATAAATCTGTCCCACATTTTAAATGTACCTTCCCCCAATGCAGCATGGTTTTGCCCTTTGCAAAGTTACTCCTTTTATTTGCTTTGCTCTCCTTAATGACTCAGGCTCAATGAGTACATCTCCTGAAACTCTGATCCATACAGGCAATAGAGTTATCTGAAAACAGGAACAGCAACACAAGCATGGGGCTTGTGTCATTGCAAAAATCACCCATCTTTCCCTTGGACCCGAACAGTGTAGCCAACTAGTATTTCATGGTTGTATATAACAAACACCTCTGTTGCTAAGCAAACATTGCATTGTGGTTTCCACAGTAGTAAAATTCCCTCTTGACCCTGCCCACTACCATACTCTTGCTCATTCTGCTCCCAATCTAGCACTCTTACATTGCCAAAGTCCACATCATTATTCAGCGGCTACTGTCCATGTGTTATTATGCATACACGTGCAGTTTTATGTTTGCCACAACATATTAGTTTACAGCTTTCACCTGATTGTGCAGTTTTTCCAGATATGCTAGATTGGAATTGGAAGAGTGCGTACTTTCATTTTTAGTTGATATTGTAAGTTGTTAAGTTCCTGATGTGTTAAGAGCATCTGAGATGAGCACATATTTTGTCAGACTCTCCATATTTTGTCACTGCTTCAAACATTTTTTTCACAATTAAAGAGAACCTATTAATATTTAGTAAAATAATTTACTATGTAGTGCATTGTGCCCTATGCATGTGTTTCCAACCAGGTGTGACAGCATAGAGAGACAGAGAATGGTATACAAATGTCTAAGTAGAGTCAAACAGTGATCTGTCAATCCTTGGTGACTTTCTCCTAATGTCAAAGCAATCCTGCCTAGTAAGTTTTTAAATGAATGAAGCTGCACAGGAATGACATGGCCCATATCTCAGGCCTCAGGGAATGGTCAGTCAGGCCACTGGATGCCTTTCTGCTACGGTAATGTGACTTGCATTTCTACAGAATATCAGGGTCAGGCTTCCTCTTTATTGGTGATATCCACCTCAGGAGTGGATCACCTCATCCTCCAGCACCTCGTCATGTCGAACACATCACTGCACCCCATGTCTCTTCTGAGCTTTTAGCCCTCATTCAAACAAAGTGGACACATGTCTCTCAATCCTCCTCACCCTAACAAAATTTGTGGTTTGGTTGGTGCAAGTTCGTTTGAACCAGGGCTGAAGAATTACCAAATAAAACAAATCTGCTATACCCTTGTTCATCCCCCTATCTAGTTGTAATGATGCCTTGTAGTTAGGATTGACTTGCCAAGGGTTTCATCACCTGAGCTAGGAACCAATATGGAGACTGTGTAGTCAAAAATGCGCACCATGTACAGCAGTACCTTTCAGTGTGGATTATGCATCCTCTTATATAACAGAGGACCTTCCACTCAGTACTCAATTCACGGTTTTGAAGTGGATGTGTAGAAATAACACAGGTACGACAGTGGTAGCAATTCCCATTATAGTATGGTGTAGATATTGAGCTACTATAATTTTCCTATGTTAAACAGATATATTAATGTTTTAATTAGAGATGTTCACTGACCCCCGTGTTTTGGTTTTGGATCTGTATTAACTTTGTGTTTTGGTTTTGGGTTTGGCAAAACTGCCCTCACGTGTTTTGGTTTTGGATCTGTTTTTTTTTTAAAAAAATGGCTAAAATCACATAATTTGGCTCTTTTTTAGTTCCTACACTATTATTACCCTCAATAACACTAATTTCTACTAATTTCCAGTCAATTTTGAACACTTGAGGCTGAAGTGCTTGATTTGTTTGAGCCTCCACAAAACAAGCTAACAATCGACTGAAGGCAGCTAAGCTAACAGTGCTGTCAATGAACTCTAAGACTACAGCGAGCTGCCTGGTTGCTCTGTTGATAAGTAATGGCACAAACACACGGCAGTTTATAGGAAACATTACTACACAGCAGTGGCAGAAAAGAAAAGTGGTGTAAGATGGAATTGTCCTTCGGACCTCCCACTCACTCTTACGTTAGATTGACATAATATGATTGATCGGCAGCAGAGTAGGCAAGGTTATAAAGTCGACAATATAATGACATTGATAGTATTAGTAGGACATCAGTTGCAATGTGGACAGTATTTCTTAGGTTGACAATTCAAATGTAGACAGTTTTATCCCTAACTCTAACCTTGTCCCTATCCCTGTCCCTAACCCTGTCCCTACCCCTAGACCTGTCACTATCCCTAACCCTAGACCTGTTCCTATCCCTATCCCTATACCTGTCCCTTTACATGTCCCTATCCCTTAACCTGTCCCTATCCCTATCTATAGACCTGTCCTTATCCATATCCCTAGCCCTATAATAATACTGTCCACATTTGAATAGTCTACCTAATCATACTATCGACCAGGTGAATTGATGACCTAATCATTTTGTTGAAACCTGAAGTGCGTGCTTGTTAGGGAATTTAGACTGTAAGCTCCAGTGGGGCAGAAACTGATGTGAGTGAGTTCTGTGTACAGTGCTGTGGAATCAGTGGCGCTATATAAATAAATGATGATAATGATGATAATAATGAAGTGTCGACTATTACACAAGCTGATAGACCAAGGCCAAAATGTCAAACAGTGCAAGATGGAATTGTCCTTGAGAAATATGTTAAAAAGGTTTAACAAACTCACACAGAAACAGGTACAGTTTAAAAAATCAAACACTTCAGAGACAAGATTTTTCAAAAATCCTATGACAAGCTGAAACAGGAGGTAGACCAATTTGAAAAGATGGTCATTGATAAAAAAAAAAGTAGTACATTTACAAGAGACAAGAATGACTATAAAAATAATAAGATATTTAGATAGGACATACGCAATACCAAGAAATCCACATCAGGTTATAGCACCTCAGAGATTGAATTCTCAGATAGTGAAGCTACAGATATTTCCCCGAGATCTAAGGGAGAACGTCCTACTAGAAAGAATATTTTAAACACACTGAGATGCAGAGAAAAAGGTGGGGGTATAAACCCAGACAGGTACGAAGAAGTGGTAAGGGATTCAGAGGTAAGAAAAAGGAAAACTATGTAAGAACAGGAACTCCTGATACAACAACAGCTCCCCCGAAGGACCAACAGGAGGGTGCGAGTAGAGGAGTCTATGAGGATTATTAATCTATCAGATAAGTCCCTCAATACTGATCAGATTTCCTTACTAAGTAAAGGCTTATCTTTCTCCCCTACTCAACACTTTAATAGGAAGCTTTTGCTAAAGAAATATTTCATAAGCAAACAAAGAGAGCAAGCGACTACAACTAGAATGTACCTTAACCCTGATATCCCACAATTTGACACTGCAGAGGAATTGCAAGCTCTACCAATTTTGGAAGAACTGGATAATTCACAATGCTTTGTTGACTCTGAAGTCTATTGACAAATTACCAGTGTTGAAAAGCAAAAGATCCACTTTCTCAACAGACGTGTCTATCTGTCCTCAGGTTGAGACTTATAGAGACTTAGTATCCAAGGATCTTGATCTATTATACCATCGAATTGGATGCCAATGGAATAAGAAATGGAATCTTACTCAAAAAGAACTGGAGACATTAAGAGAGATTGAAAGCTGGGAGGACGTTATAATAAAATCATCTGACAAGGGGGGCAATGTGGTGTTGTGGCCCCGTACTAAATATGTAAATGAGATCTATCGCGAGTTTAATAACATGGAATGCTCTCAGCGTCTCATCTTTAATCCAACAGCTAATTATCAAGCCCAATAAACAGGTTAATTGAACAATCCTTTTCTATGGGGTGATATCGCAATCTGATTTCAACTTTTTGCAGAAGGATAATCCAAAAATAGAAACATTTATTGTCCTGCTAAAGTCCACAAAGACGAGAATAATCCGCCATCAAGACCTATTGTCTCGGGCATAGGGATCTTTACTGAAAATGCCAGCAAATATGTAGACAGACATCTGCGTCAATATGTAACCAGTTTGGACTCCTATGTCAGGGACACATCTGATGTATTAGCAAAACGGAATAATATTGTTGTTTGTGGAACAACTATTCTAGCTTCATATGACGTGGAGTCTTTGTATTCTAATATAGGACATGTACATGGACTCCAGACAGTGATATACTTCTTGGAGATGTGACAGAATGTTAACTTCAGTGAATTTATTCTATCTTTGCTGAAGTTTGTGCTATCAAAGAACTATTTTGTGTTTGAAGAGAAGTTCTTCTTGCAAATTAGAGGGACAGCAATGGGTAGCGCATGTGTGTCTACCTATGCAAATTTGTTTCTGGGATGGTGGAAGAGGGAAACTGTCTTCACGGAGGCCAATGCATTATATACCAGCCAAATACATATGTGGCTCCGCTACATAGATGATATATTCATCTTGTGGGACGGTGGAGACACCCTTTTTTGAGAGTTTACCAGCACATTTAGGCAGGCCCGGTGCTCCCATTAGGCAAGGTTAGGCACTTGCCTAGGGCGCCGGGCTCTGGAGGGCGCCTGGAGGGCGCCACAGAATGTTAAATGACTTTAAAACTGTGCGGCGACCGCTGACCATACCTGTCACGGCCGCCGCACAGCATTCAGATGCACGAGGAGGGGGGGAAGAGGCTATTGCTCACCACCGCCGCCTCTCTGCTCCGTCTCCTCCCCTCCACTCACTAGTGTCAGTGAGTGGAGGGGAGGAGACGGAGCAGAGAGGCGGCGGTGGTGAGACAAGGTAAGGAAAGACGGGGTAAGAAGGGGGGAGGGTGCCGATTTTTGCGGGGGGGGGGCGCCGATTTTGTAAAAATGCCTAGGGCGCCATGGACCCTAGCACCGGCCCTGCATTTAGGAACACCAATGATTTGAAACTCAGAATAACATCAGAAATCCACAAATGTAATTGCTGATTTGTTGGATTTAACAATATACAAAACAATGGAAGGTAAACTCATTACCGACATATACTGTAAGAAAACTGCTACTAACAGGCTTCTACATTCAACCAGCTCACATTTACCAGTGGTAATCCGAGGTACACCACAGGGTGAACTGCTAAAAACAAGACGCAACTGTTCAGAAGACAACACTTATGATTTAAGAGCAGATGAGCTTAAAACCAGGTTACAAATACAGAGTATACAGCACATGTATTATACATAATGCTGAAAAGTCTGTAAAGAAGAGGCAAAGGGAAATTCTGATTTACCTACCCCCAAAATCTAAAGATACTGATTCAAAAGTTCGCATGATTGGATTGTTTTGTTCCGAGTGGAAACAGATAACTAACATTTTTCAAAAGCATTGGCATGTTTTGAAATCTGATGATGAACTTAAAGGGTTGTTGGAGCACAGAATCGCCATGACTTGGCGTAGATCTAGGAACCTAAGGGATCATATGGTGCATAGTGCTTTGCCTCTTGAAAGAAATATGTTCAAAATACCATTGGGTTTCTTTAGAATTGGGACCTGTCAGGTTTCTATAACCTATTTACCATAGTTTTCTCACTTTCACTATGGGTTATATGTATAAGTATATATAGATGGAGTCCCTCCATTATAGGGAGGTTTTATACAGTTATAGGAATTTCTCTTTATTATACCTGCTTTGGAGTATCGCTAGGTAAAGGAGTAATTCATGATTTACATGTTTTGTCATTGTTCGTTGGTAGAAATTACACACATATTTGAAATATGGAGAGAATATTTGAGTTAATCACATGATTACTTAGGTGGTTACCTGCCCTGAAAATTACTAAGAACTGGGAATATTGTATTTTCATGTTCCGGAGAGGTTACCGTGACAACCATATGCCTATGTGAAATATTGCCAAAGGTTGGAAGCCATCTAAATAGTAGCTCCAGAGTTTATATAATTTTTGTTTTGATCAAGAACTGGGAATACTTTAATTTTTACGACTTAGAGAGGTTATCGTGACCACTATACGTTAATTTGAGATATTGCCATTGGTTGGAAGTCAGCCAAATAGTAACTATAATATCTGGAGTCAATATAATATTACGAGATAGAATATATCTTTTATGATGTGTGTGATAAATATTTTATTTAGCATCCATGTTCTCCCTGTAAAGTTTGTGTGCGTTTTCAACATACTGCACACTTGTTGTATTTAGAATGTGGATCGTTACTTTATTATTTGTTTTATATAGTTTTAGCTCCACTATACAGTTATGTTATTTATATGTTAGAAAAGTTTGTATCTATGCTTGTTTTTAATTTTTGCTATTGAACGGGACAGAGTTAATATCTGGAATCTGGAAAAGTCATCATGACAACGATATGCTAATTTAGGACACCGTCATTGGCTGGAAGCCAGTTAAATAGGAACCGGATTTAATGTTACCGCTATGCCTTGATAAAGATTGATGTAATTGAAACGCGTCGGCAAGGGGCGGTTACAAACAAAGGTGCACGTTCCTGGAAGTGTTTAGACACGACTTCCGCTACTAACGGCATGTGGAGATACTCAGCTGGCTCCCGATCGTATGAAAAGGATTAAAGACTATTTCTACGTGCCTATTACCATCCTAAACGGGGTAAGAGTCCAACCTCACTAGGGATGTGCACTGCTGTTGTGGATATATGAACGAAGTTCTATGTTTTTATTTGTATATATGCATTAAAAGAATTTTTTAAATTGGGATAACACACTATTGTTGGAATCCAAAATTCTTTTTTTCTCGGGTACACTCTACAATTCTACATATCGAGATGATTAATAATACCTAAAAGGAGGAGCGTTTTTGAATATGTCTTGGGGCTTACTCCAGTAACTTTCAGGATTGATTCTTTCGTAAGTTAGTACCCGGAGTGGTCACTGTTACTATTTTCCACGTGGTGTTGTATCAGTTTTAGGGCCATACACACTTAGGCTCATTGGTACATACTATTTTTATTTGAGGATCCCTAATTGATGTGTTTATATTGACGACACTTACACTCGTTTTTTCTTCCCATGTATGTACACTGCAACTTATCGAGTTGGAATATTTTTCCGAGAGTTAACTGTTGGAACGATTTTAAGATCACTCCTTCTATCTTGGAAATCCTCATATTCAAGATTGTGCGAAGGTTACTTCTAAGGAGAACATTTTAAACTTTTGGGGATTTGACTTTTGGTGTATCAGAACTATATAAGGGCGTTAGTTAACCCTATAAGATTTTGGACTTTATTCCACTCTGTATATTGTCAGCGCCGTGCCTATATTCCATTTTTGTGTATATATGTTTTGAAATCTGATGATGAACTTAAAGGGTTGTTGGAGCACAGAATCGCCATGACTTGGCATAGTTCTAGGAACCTAAGGGATCATATGGTGCATAGTGCTTTGCCTCTTGAAAGAAATATGTATAGGGATCGATATTCCAAAGTTTGGAAAACTAAATGATTTTTGACTCCCTTAATGTTATTTACTGTCTTAATTGCCCTTGTGGCCTACTGTCACTCACCGGACTGTGAGTGCCATTTCTCCTGTGTTCAGGAACCGTGGCCGTCCGCCATCCTGAGGGTCTGCGCATGTGCAGCCCTTATTAAACCTTCAGTACCTGTTGCTTTTAATTGATTGGATGATCAGGCAACCCTCCCTATTTAAACCACCTGTGATCATTACCTGGTTGCCTGATCTTGGAGTCTCATTCCCCATGAGCCTCTGAAGGTGTTCCTGTGTTTTCTCGTGTATTCAGCTCCAGCTGATTCCTGTTTACTGCTATTGTGGTTTCCAGACCACTTTAACTCTTCTGTGTTCATCGTGCCTACACTCAGTGGATTCCTATCTGCTACTACTACCGGACTCCAGTTCGTCTCAACTCTCCTGTGTTCAGCGTGTCAGCTCTCCGCTGCCTCCGTTACTACTACAGGGTTCCAGATCGTCTCAACTCTCCTGTGTTTATCGTGTCAGCTCTCCACTGATTCCTATCTGCTACTGCAGCCGGATTCCAGACCGTCTCTACTCTTCTATGATCAGCGTGTCTCCTCTCCGCTGCCTTCGCTACTACTGCTGGATACCAGAGAGCCTCAACTCTCCCGTGTTCATCATGTTTCCAGTTTCACTTACTACTGCTTCCTGAGTATTGTCTCGTTGATTCTGGATTACCTGCCGTGCGCTGCACCAACCTGTTTACCGCTTCCACCTTCCAGTGGTGTCTCCTCCTGCCGGCCTTCTGCCGTTCAGGTATCCCTGCACGTCTCTCTGACAGCCTGCTCTCCTGAACCGCGGTATGCATACTTTCCATTGACTTTGCTTTTGTATTGCATATCCATCTGGACTGAGTTGTGTTCTTCTCCGGAGTCTCCTATCCACTGAAGCTATTGTTACCATTGACTTTGTTTCCTATTACCTGGATAGCTATTGTGACTTTGTATACTTCAAGCAGCGCTTGTCAGTTATTGTTGTATTGTGGATATCATCGTGGGATCAAGTTCTGTGTGCCCCGTGTATACTCTGCTTTACATTCATCTCCTCGTGCCCCTCCTCACATATATATAGCAGTGGTACAACTTGCTGACGCAGACCACTGACTCCTGTTTCCCTGTGACACCTGTTTCAAGTATCCTCTCACATAAGCAGTGGTACAACTTGCTATATGCAGACCACTGACTTCCCCGTTACCTACTTGCACCTGGAATCCATTCCTTCACTATAGACAGCGGTACAACTTGCAATACGCGGACCGCTGACTCTCACTACCTCCTCGCTACTCCTGGACATTCCTCCTCACTATAGCAGTGGTACAACTTGCTATACGCAGACCACTGACTCTCCTCACGTTTACTTGTCCATCTGGTTCCTCGTGTACATACATCTACTCATTACCCGTTGCTGCTAGTCATAGACTTTCCTTGAGCATTCTCTCACCATCTGCTGATTCTCCTGTTCCGTTGTCACCCTGCTACCAGAGAACCATAGTACCAGCTATATTACTCTGGTAAGTCCATCATCTGGTGATATCCTGGGCAAAGACTCCTAGTGCCCGTGACACCTACATTATGTGGGCATGACCAGCAGTCCACTTAAGAAAAGAATTTTGGAACATGTAGGCAATATTAGGAGGGACAAACAAGACAAGGATAACCTTAAACAACTAACATCGGTGGCCAAGCATTTTTAAAATGTCATGAGGGTAATCCTATTAGACTCCAGGCATTTGCA